>NW_024736190.1:0-74866 GCF_018991925.1 Homarus americanus
CTTCGATCAACGTACTAGAAACATATGGTCACCGCACCCAAACACCATAGCCAACACACTCTACGAAAAAAAGTGTTCATAGTCAGTTAATATCCATGAAACACTTAACACTTCAACCATCCAACTAAGTGTCTTAATGCCTATAAAAGAAACACTTATACTACACACTTCACAATATATAAGTGAATTTCAGTGTATATAGGAGAAAAAACACACACACACTCGCACTTACTTTCCTCATTTAACATTTAAGAAGTGTATCAGAGTGCGTACAACTGTATTAAGCCGCTTGTTGTGTTTTTATTTCATGGTGTCTGAAACATCTTCCCCTCACATGTTAAACTAAATATTCAAGTTTGTTTTCGACTTTTAGAAATCCCCAAATATATTTTTTTTTCTCGGGAATTCTCAAAGTGTTCGTAAGTTAAATTTTCATCGTAATTAGACATAAAATAGCGTATTTAACTAATTCTTATCCTAATTACAAATACAATAACTCAATGAGATGGTTCAGGTCAGGTCAGGTCAGGTCAGGTCAGGTTAAGTTAGGTTATGCTAGGTCAGGTTAGGTTAGGTTAGGTCAGGTCAGGTCAGGTCAGGTTAGGTTAGGTCAGGTCAGGTCAGGTCAGGTCAGGTCAGGTTAGGTTAGGTCAGGTCAGGTCAGATTAGGTCAGGTTTTGTCTTTAGAGTAACAGTAGGTCTAAAAATAAGCTCCTTTTAAGAATAGACAATTATGAAGAACAGGAGACGACGATATAGTGAATTAAGAAGAGAAGAGAAGAGAAAACAGAAGAATATACGTATTAATAGGGGAGGGTTGGTTGGGTGTGTTGGGGGGGGGGGTGCGGTTAAGGGAGACCGTAGAGTTCGTCACACACTCTTCTTATGAATGATTTACTTATTCCATCACCAACCTAACCAAACCTAACTTTACCTAACCTAATTCAACCTAACCTAGCCTGAAATAACCTAGAATTAGTCAACCTAGCCTAACCTAACCTAATCTAACTTAACCTAACCTAGTTCAACCTAACCTAGTTCAACCTAACATAGCCTGAAATAACCTAGAATTAGTCAACCTAACCTAACCTAATCTAACTTAACCTAACCTAATTCAACCTAACCTAGCCTGAAATAACCTAGAATTAGTCAACCTAGCCTAACCTAACTTAACCTAACCTAACCGAATCTAACTTAACCTAACCTAACCGAACCTAACCTAACCTAAAATAACCTAATCTAACCTAAATGTTAAATGAAATTGTCCCCCACATGACTGTCTGTTAGGGGCGATTTGGATACAGCATACTGCATACTATAAGCCTTCCACACACACACACACACACACACACACACACACTTTCAAATTTACAGCTGGGTGTACTTGAGGGGAGGGAAAAAGGGGGGGAAGGAGAAGGGGGATGAAATAAATCGGGGATCGAACGAACAACCCTTAGGACGAGAGATGAGTGCTGTATCCGCTCAGCCACAGCATCACTAAACTCCTATACAATTGGTCAAATATACACAATCAGTTTTCTTAAGGTGTAGAAAAATAATTGAAAAGATCTGTTTACTTCAGGGCACTGTTTGTATGTTTACTTCAGAAGGACATTGTTTGTTTGTTTAGTTACCATGGTTACCGAGGCAGAAGTTTGTTTACTAAGAATCTCTATTGCAGTTTATTCACTCAAAGACAACTCTGGTGACGGTGACTTTCTGGTTATTACGGCGCCTGAGTGAAGCATTTGTCACCCGCTCAGCACAAACCTTATTTTAGTGTTATGATTCAGGAGCTCTCAGTGTATACAGGGTGTTGAGATCTTCGGCACTCACAGGAGCTCTCAGTGTACAGGGTGTTGAGATCTTCGGCACTCACAGGAGCTCTCAGTGTACAGGGTGTTGAGATCTTCGGCACTCACAGGAGCTCTCAGTGTACAGGGTGTTGAGATCTTCGGCACTCACAGGAGTTCTCAGTGTACAGGGTGTTGAGATCTTCGGCACTCACAGGAGTTCTCAGCGTGTGTTGGCCATGGGGTAAATAATAATAATAATAATAATAATAATAATAATAATAATAATAATAATAATAATAATAATAATAATAATCATAATAATAATAATAATAATAATAATCATAATAGCGTCTATTCACTAGCCTTCTTCTTCTTCTTCTTCTTCTTCTTCTTCTTCTTCTTCTTCTTCTTCTTCTTCTTCTTCTTCTTCTTCTTCTTCTTCTTATTATTATTATTATTATTATTATTAATTATTATTATTATTATTATGATTATTATTATTATTATTATTATTATTATTATTATTATTATTATTATTATTCCACCAACAACGAAAACATTTATCAAGGACTCAACACACTAAATCATCTTACCATCACCGAGGAAATGTTTCCAACAATAACATCAACACAAAATGCAACCATCTATCTGCATGCCATTGTTGCAGAGCTCAGCAACGCGGAAATGTGCGAAGGTAGAAAAAACTGTCAGTACACAATGACAGTCTCAATATATAGTGTTCAGTTATGACGTGTGTGTGTGTGTGTGTGTGTGTGTTTCGTTGTGGTAACAGTGTGTGGTGTTGGTAATATTGGCGACGCACGGTTACCACACACACACACACACACACACACACACACACACACACACGTCATCACCACTATACGAGAAAAAAAACATTTCTCTATTAATATCATATTGAAAATCTCATTAAACGGATCAGCAAACTGGACAAAAATGGTTCTGATTACTGCAGAAAATGTTCCTCAAAACGTTTTAAAAATTCTGAATACTTTTCAAAATCCTAGAAGTCGGCGATTCAATTTATTATTATTATTATTATTATTATTTTACGTAACTACTATCCTCTATTAGTTCCTTCATGACACGCGCGCATTTCACCCATAGTTTTCAACCCTCCGTGACACCCGCCTCGCCATAGTAGCGGTGTCGTCAGTTCAAATAATTTTCCCTAACTTAAATCTATGAACGAGGGAGTTGGAAATCAAAATGAATAAATATTAGTGGTCCCGCTCTTCAACAACTGATACACAGCCGTGCACTTACCTGATCCGATTAGCTCTCTGGTGTGCGTGGCGGCGGCAACTATCGCTCTTAGTCCTTCCTAGAATAAGGTCCACCTCCCCACTTTTACCCCCCCTGCCGAGCTCCCACACCCGCATGGAATTTTGATCCCTCCGGCCCTAACCGCATAAGAACCATACTCGCTCGCCACACCGCCTCCCTCCCTGTGATCTCTTAGCGTGGCTGGGGTTGAGGACGCAGGAGGTGGAGCCAAAACTAAACCTTAGTACAGGGTAGAATAAGACCGTGAGTCGTACGCCTGGCAGCTCCGGGGTCCCGCGCATGTCATTTTCAATTCAGGTTTCAGAAACATCTAAGGTTTCGCGCCAGCAACACAACCAAACAAGCAAACTGGGCTGTGGGCTTACCTCATTCACGACGAACCACCATTTTTTCTTTCTCTCTCTCTCTCTCTCTTTTTTTTACCCATAAGGCGATTATTAGGTTAATTAAAAAGTTTCTAAATTTGCACGAAAAATATGGACAAGGAAATGGCGGTGAATGTGTTCCGGTTTATTTATTTATTTTTTCCTTGCTAGTTGATGTGTTGCCGGGTGCCATCTTACCGCCATGCTGCCATAGATTCCCAATGGTGCCATATTTTACTTGTAATGATGGCAGAAGCCTCGTAGTTCCTTGTCCTGACAGGTTCGTTTATGGTGCCATTATGGCAAATTGCCATTGGCATTATAGGCTATCATGGTGCCATAGGCTATCATGGTGCCACAGGCTATCATGGTGCCATAAGCTATCATGGTGCCATAATCTATCATTGTGCCATAGACTATCATGGTGCCATAGACTGGCACTGTGCCATAGGCTATCATGGTGCCATAGTCGTCTATCATGGTGCCATAGACTATCACTGCACCATAGGCTATAATGGTGCCATAAGCTATCATGGTGCCATAGTCGTCTATCATAGAGCCATAGAATATCACTGTGCCATAGGCTATCATGGTGCCACAGACTATCATGATAACATAGTCTATCATGGTGCCACAGACTATCATGGTGCCATAGCCTATCATGGTACCATATTATATTATGGTGTCGTAGTCTATCATGGTGCCATAGTTTATCATGGTGCCATAGACTATCATGGTGCCATAGTTTATCATGGTGCCATAGACTATCATGGTGCCATAGTTTATCATGGTGCCATAGTTTATCATGGTGCCATAGACTATCATGGTGCCATAGTCTATCATGGTGCCATAGTCTATCATTGTGACATATAGTATATCATGGTGCTATAGTATATCATGGTGCTATAGTCTATCATGGTACCATAGTCTATCATGGTGCCATAGTCTATCATGGTGCCATAGTCTATCATGGTGCCATAGAATATCATTGTGCCATATAGTATATCATGGTACCATAGTCTATCATGGTGCCATAGTCTATCATGGTGCCATAGACTGTCATTGTGCCATATAGTATATCATGGTACCATAGTCTATCATGGTGCCATAGAGTCAGCGTCGGTGTCAGCTGCGGTATCCTCAAGTATGGAAGAAACAGCGGCACCAGTGGCACACAAGCGGCAGGATGCGGCAACCTCTGTATCACAAAGCGGCATCCAAGGTGGCACAAAGCGACAGGAGGCAACAGGAGGCAGCAGGAGGCAGCAGGAGGCAACAGGAGTTAACATGAGGCAACAGGAAGCAAGAGAATGCAACAGGCAGGGAACAGAAGGCAACACAAACCAACAGAACGCAACAAGAGGCAACAGTAGGCAACAGAAGCCAACAGCAAGGGAACAGGAATCCAACAAGAAGGCAACAGAAGCCAACAGGAAGTGAAACAGGAAGTCAACAGGAGGCGGCAGGAAGGCGTGGGGTGGCCCAGATGGCTCAAGTTTGCCATTATCGTCAAAATCCTCCCTGGGTAATATTTGTACTCATGTAATCTCGACCGCAAGAGGCCCCCGGTCGGTCTTTCGGGTGCAACCAAGTGAACACCAACTACTTAATAATTGACTCTGTGCGGCCTGTGAGAGGAGGGGGAGGGGAGATGGGGAGGAGATGAGGAGAGTGAAAGGGTAGGAGTGAAGGCAAGAGGAGGAGGATGAGGGTGGGAGAAGAGGATAAAGAAGAGGAAGCCTGCGAGGGTGAATGGGTAGGAAGGTGATAATCGTGCGGAGGAAGAGGAAGAAAATAAAGGAGGAAGAAGAGGAATTGGCAGAGGAGGTGGGTAGGTAGATAGAGGAAGGTGATGATGATGGGCCAGGAAGAGAAGGAATAGGAGGCATCATGAAGAAAACGAAGATAAAGAGGAGAAGAAGAAGGAGAAGATAACAAGAGGAGAAAGAAGAATAAGAAGAAACCAACAAGAGGAGGGAGAGAAGGAGGAAGGAGACGGCCCACAGAAGGAGGAAGCAGGAAGGAGGAGGAGGAGGAAGAGAGAGAACCGCCGTATTGGAAGTATCGGGGAGAGTGTTACTGACGGAGCCTCTAAGTGTCTTCTGAATTAAAACTCCCAACAGCTTATATAAAACCTCGAGGATACTGTAATAATGATGATGATGATAATGATAATAATAATAATAATAATAATGACAATGATAATAATAATAATAATATTATTATATAATAATAATAATAATAATGCGCTGCTTGAGGCACACTACACTATATCTCTTGTGACGCTTTGAGATGGACTGAGGAGTGGATGGATGGACTGGGAGTGGATGGATGGACTGGGGTGGATGGGTGGACTGGGGTGGATGGATGGACTGGGGTGGATGGATGGACTGGGGGGTGGATGGATGGACTGGGAGTGGATGGATGGACTGGGGTGGATGGATGGACTGAGGTGGATGGATGGACTGGGGTGGATGGATGGACTGGGGGTGGATGGATGGACTGAGGGGTGGATGGATGGACTGAGGGTGGATGGATGGACTGGGGTGGATGGATGGACTGGGGTGGATGGATGGACTGGGGTGGATGGATGGACTGGGGTGGATGGATGGACTGGGGTGGATGGATGGACTGGGGTGGTTGTGGATGGATGGACGGGGTTTTGGTGAGTGGACGTTAGGGGGAGAGTAATGGGAACACACACACACACACACACACACACACACACACACACACACACACACACACACACACACACACACACACACTTGTAGACCAGATGACTCAGGGGAGAGGAGGGGCCTTTCAGTAAACATATTAAAATAAGCTCAGGGCCTCCAAGCGGCTAAAACCACACAACTGATGAGCAATTTAGAGAGCCATGTTTACAAAGGGAGGAGGAGGGGTGCATAATGACTCCTGGTGGGTACTAGTGTTGACATTCCTCACCTCAACACTTACTAAATAACCCTTATAGACTCGACTACCCGCTTCCTCTTCCATGTTTTCCTTTTCTTACACTTCCTCCTACTCTTTATCCACCACTTCCTCTTCCATTTCTCCCTCTTCCACCACTTTCTTTACTCCTCTTTCATCTTCTTTCACCTCCTCCTGTTCCTCTTTCTACCTCTCCTCCCTCCTGATCAAGAGAGAGAGAGAGGTGGTGTGGTGTGTATGCGTCTGTCTACACACACACACACACACACACACACACACACACACACACACACACACACACACACACTCAAATTAACATATTCAACAAAAACTAACCATAAAAGTGAGGCAATATGTAGCGTATAGGGAAGACTTAAGTTAATCCCACTTTAACATGTTAATAACTACACCGAGAGACAAAGGGTTAAGGGGAGAACGGAGGGAGGGAGGGAGGAGAGAGAGGAGGGAGAGGGAGGGAGGGAGGAGGGAGGAGGAGGATTAATTCAGGATTTCTCAAAATTTCAAGAATACTACTACGTCCAGGCTGTTTCCCCTCCTCCTCCCTCCTCTCTCCTCTCCTCCCCCTCCCTCCCTCCTCCCTCTCTCACACATGAAATCAAGAGCTTCAATAACGCGTGGAAATGCAAATAACATGTTGATGGATTATCTATGTATGTACACACACACACACACACACACACACACACACACGTATACAGTTTGTTTTCTTTTCTTTCTTTTTATGAATTAATATTAAAATAAATATTAAGTTACAGTTAAGTCAAACGTATGGGATTGAAATGTTACAGATGGGGTATTTCTATTGGCTGAGACGTATAGTAAAGCGACTCTCTGATTGGCTGAGACTATACGACTATCAGTATCATATTACCATCATCACCACCACCACCACCATACCTACCCTCATCACCATCACCACCACACCACTACCCTCATCACTACCCACCACTACCGCATCACCCCACCTATCTCATCACCATCACCACCACACCACTACCCGCATCACCACACACCTATCCTCATCACCATCACCGCCACACCACTACCCGCACACCACCACCTACCCCTCATCACCACGCCACTACCCTCATCACCACCACACCACTACCATCATCACCACCACCATACCACTACCCTCATCACCATCACCACCACACACTACCCGCATCACCACCACACCACTACCCTCATCACCACCACACCACTACCCGCATCACCACCACACCACTATCCTCATCACCACACACACATCATCACCACCACCATACCACCATCATCACCATCACCCACCACACCACTACCTCATCACCACTACCCACCATCACCACCACACCACTATCCTCATCACCACCACACCCTACCATCATCACCACCACCATACCACTACCCTCATCCATCACCCACCCACCCTACCCTCATCACCCCTACACCACCACGCATCACCACCACACCACTATCCTCATCACCATCACGCCACACCACTACCCCATCACCACCACACCTACCCTCATCACTACCACACCACTACCCTCATCACCACCACACCACTAACATCATCACCATCACCACCACACCACTACCCTCATCACCATCACCACCACACCACTACCCTCATCACCATACCACCACACCACTACTATCACCACCACACCACTACCTCATCACCATCACCACCACACCACCACCACCATACCACTACCCTCATACCCATCACCCTACATCACCACCCACCACTACCTCATCACCACCACACCACTACCCTCCATCACCATCACCGCCACACTACCCACATCACCATCACACTACCCACATCCTACCACACCACTACCCTCATCACCACCACACCACTACCCTCATCACCACCCACACCACTACCCTCATCACCACCACGCCCTACCTCATCACCCACCACACCACTACCCTCATCACTACCACACCACTACCCTCATCACCACCACATCACTACCTTCATCACCATCACCACACCTACCCTCATCACCACCACACCACTACCCTCATCACCACCACACCACGACCATCACCACACCACTACCCTCATCACCACCACCACTACCTCTCACCATCACCACCACACCACTACCTTCATCACCACCACGCCACTACCCTCATCACCACCACACCACTACCCTCATCACCATCACCACCACCATCACCACCACACCACTACCTTCATCACCACCACACCACTACCCTCATCACTACCACACCACCACCACCATATCTATTGTCTCAGTATTAATATTTCTTGTAATACCTCCTTTATATTTCTCTTTTATTGTTCCACCAAAACCGTTTTATCAGAAATTACATGTAGATATAAATTACCATTGTAATAAATATATTTACCAACTAGACATAATACTGACGGCTCTGTCCTCTTGTTCCACCACTACCTACGCTGTACTGCTTCCCTCCCTTATCATATTTATGTATATCAACTCCACTGTATAATATGTATATACTTATAATATAAATGTAAACAATAAATAGATAATAAATAAATAACGAAGTGATAACTGTGGTAACATACTGAGATGTTCTTATTACCACCATACTATTGTACTATTCCAGATGATACTAAATGTTACATAATACTTCCTTGAGATAAATGTATAGTATATATCAGGTGCCTACAAGAGACCTCAGGTTCTCAACTGGCTCAGCCATGTTAATATTGTTATTATTATTAACTCTGTATCTGGGTTTTTCTGGATCAATAAACTGTTTCAATATCTTCATCACCATCACCACTATCACCACTACCCGTCTCCCCCATCACAACCACCATAACCACTACCCCCCATCACCTCCCCTCCCATCACCACCATCCCTACACCATAAAACACCACGGACCAGCTCACCATTAGCACCATCTCCCCCTCTGGTACTTGCGGGAGCCAATATTTGGGAGGAGGCGAGTGATAAGTGGCCACACTGTTTGTTCTGACCCTCACACACACACACACACACACACACACACACACACACACACACACACATTATGTAGAAAGAAATGGCCCTAAAATACATATATATAAAATAATTCCTTTCTGTGTGTGTGTGTGTGTGCTGCCACAACTCTGGTTCGGATTATGACGCCAAGTGACTCAACATCATCCCTACACCCCCGCCTCCTCGTACACACACACACACACACACACACACACACACACACACACACACACACACACACACACACACACACACACACACACGCACTATAGCGATGATGAAGAACAAAATAAAGGTCCTGTTCTGCTTCTCTCACCTGGAGGAAGGAAGGAAGGAAGGAAGGAAGGAAGGAAGGAAAAAGGAAAGAATGAATAGAAGTAAGAATGTGAAGATAGAAGGATAGAAGAAAATAATTAGAGATATGAAGGAAGGAAGGAAGGAAAATGGGGATGGGGAAAATGAAAGAAATGATGGAAAATATTATGTCAACGTCACTCTCTCCCCTCCCCCCACTGGCACGTCTCTCTCTCTCTCTCTCTCTCTCTCTCTCTCTCTCTCTCTCTCTCTCTTTCTTTCTCTCTCTCTCTCTTCTTCCTCCCCTCCCATGTGTGTGTGTGTGTGTGTGTGTGTGTGTGTGTGTTGTGTGTGTGTGTGTGTGTGTGTTCGACTGTGTGTGTGTATTGCAGCTTTACCAACTGGAGTGAGTCATGTGTACATCAGACATTCACGTGTACGTACATACATTAATACGTACATACGTTTATGCGTACATGCATCATGCTGACACGTAAAGTACATAAGATAATTGCTTAATATGTGGTGATAGTAGCAGTAGTAGTAATGATAGTAGGAGGAGGAGGAGGAGGAGGAGGAGGAAGGAGGAAGAAGAAGAGGAGGAGGAAGAAGAGGAAGAAGAGGAGGAGGAGGAAGAAGAGGAGGAGGAAGAAGAGGAAGAAGAGGAGGAGGAGGTGTCAAGTGGCGGAGGAGGGGGGAGGGGAGACAAGAGAACGGTAGTCAATCTGGTCACGTGTCTTTGTTGACACTGTAAGCAGTGTGGGTAATGGATAATCGTATCCCCGAGGCAGATAAACAATGACCAGACCCCCTACTACTTCACCTCATACTCCTGCCTGCCTTATACCCACTTATAAGAACATAAGAATGGAGGAAACTGCAGCGGGCCTATTGGCCCATACTGGGCAGTCCCGTTTACACCCAACCCCTATTGCTCGTATAAGCATCCAACCTATGTTTGAAGCTATCCAGCGTATTCGAGTTAATGGTGATATTTGGTAACTTGTTCCACTCGTCCACTACTCTGTTTCCAAACCAATGTTTACCTATTTTGCGCCTAAATCTAAATTTGTCTAATTTAAAACCATTGTTACGAGTTCGCTCCTGGTTGGATAGTTTGAGTACCTTTGTAATGTCCCCTTTGTTTAATCCTGACTTCCACTTATACACCTCTATCAGGTCGCCCCTCGCTCTACGTCTCTCGAGGGAGTGCAAATTAAGATGCTTTAACCTGTCTCTATACTCAAGGTTGTTCTTAATGCCCGGGATTAGTCTTGTCATTTCCCTCTGAATTCTTTCCAAGGATTCTATATCCATTCTGAAAAACGGTGACCAGAACTGAACTGCGTAATCCAGGGTGAGGTCTCACAAGCGCAAGATATAATCGTAAGATGACCTCGCTAGTCTTGTAACTAACACTCCTTTGTATGAACCCAAGTACTTTATTAGCCTTGTTACGAGCAAAAACACATTGTTTACTTGGCTTAAGGTTCCTACTTATCATTACTCCTAAATCTCTCTCGCAGTCTGATTTCTCAATGGCATCGTTGTTCATCTGTTAACTGGTTTCCCTGTTTACATCTCCTATACTGAGTACTTTACATTTGTCCACGTTGAATTTCATCTGCCATTTTTCAGACCATTCGAAAAATTTGTTTAGATCCTCCTGTAGTTTTGAGGAGTCCTCGTCAGATTTAATAACACGTTCTATTTTAGTGTCATCAGCAAATTTACTTATGTTGCTGTCTATGCCGATATCTATGTCGTTTATGTATATAATAAATAATAATGGTCCAAGTACTGAGCCTTGGGGAACTCCACTAGTGACGTTGCTCCAAAGGGATTTAGTGTCGTTAATGCTCACTGGCTGTTTCCTGTCCTGTAACCACGCCCTAATCCATTTAAGAATATTACCTTTGATGCCATGTGCTTCTACCTTTCTAATTAGTCTTTCGTGGGGGACTCTGTTGAAGGCTTTGCTAAAGTCGAGATATACCACATCATAATTGTGCCCTTCGTCCATCGATTCGAAAACTGATGAAAAGAATGTTAAAAGAGTAGTTAGACATGAACGCCCGCTTGTGAAGCCATGCTGGGAATCATTGATCAATTGGTGCTTCTCCAGGTGATATGCATCACAATAAAGAAGCATAACACAAAGGAATATTTATATTTATGTTTTCCTAATTATACATATTATATTCACTGTGGGCTGGGGCGACGATTCTTGAGGTGGAGCAGGCTGGGGTGACAATTCTTAAGGTGGGATATCCCGGGGTGCCAATTCTTCAGGTGGACATTCTTTTTTATGGCTGATTCTTTCTTCAGGTAACATATGTCCAGGTGAGATTAAGACAGGTAGGTACCGGGAAGTTCCAGTCTGAGTAACACCTGTATGGTCTTGGGTCCGGTAGGGATTAATAGAACGTCGCCTTATACCCACTTATACCAGGGAGGGATTAATAGAACGTCGCCTTATACCCACTTATACCAGGGAGGGATTAATAGAACGTCGCCTTATACCCACTTATACCAGGGAGGGATTAATAGAACGTCGCCTTATACCCACTTATACCAGGGAAGGATTAATAGAACGTCGCCTTATACCCACTTATACAGGAGGGATTAGTAAAACTGTCACCACTTATACCCACTTATACCAGGGAAGGATTAATAGAACGTCGCCTTATACCCACTTATACCAGGGAAGGATTAATAGGAGCGATACTTATACCCACTTATACCGAAATTATTAATAGGGTAAGCATATACCCACTTTATACCAGGGAAGGATTAATAGAACGTCGCCTTATACCCACTTATACCAGGGAAGGATTAATAGAATGTCGCCTTATACCCACTTATACCAGGGAGGGATTAATAGAACGTCGCCTTATACCCACTTATACCAGGGAGGGATTAATAGAACGTCACCTTGCTTACTTACTTATACCAGGGGAGTTAATAGAACGTCTTATACCCACTTATACCAGGGAAGGATTAATAGAGCGATCACCTTATACCCACTTGCCAGGGAGGGATTAATAGAACGTCGCCTTATACCCCACTTATACCAGGGAAGGTTAATAGAACGTCACCTTATACCCCACTTATACCAGGGAGGGATTAATAGAACGTCGCCTTATACCCACTTATACCAGGGAGGGATTAATAGAACGTCGCCTTATACCCACTTATACCAGGGAGGGATTAATAGAACGTCGCCTTATACCCACTTATACCAGGGAGGGATTAATAGAACGTCGCCTTATACCCACTTATACCAGGGAAGGATTAATAGAACGTCGCCTTATACCCACTTATACCAGGGAAGGATTAATAGAATGTCGCCTTATACCCACTTATACCAGGGAAGGATTAATAGAACGTCGCCTTATACTCACTTATACCAGGGAGGGATTAATAGAATGTACCTTATACCCACTTATACTGTTTGATGATATAAGTGACGTCACCTGATACTGACTAATACAAGGTTAAAGGAAGAAATATAATAGTGCCCCTTATAAACTTATACTAGGTGTTAGTTATATGATAGCCGGAGGAATATCGGGAAAATATCGGTAACAAAATGTAAATAGCCGGAAAAAACCGAAATACGCCGGAATTAGTTGTTTAAAAAGGGAAAAAAATCATACAAAATTCAGAAAAACTCCTTAATATCGTGAAACACACATACCAGTATACACACACACACACACACACACACACACACACACACACACACACACACACACACACACACACACACACACACACACACACACACACACACACTACACACACACACACACACACACACACACACACACACACACACACACACACACACACACACACACACACACACACACACGATTATCAGGTCAAGCAGAATAATATATTTACATAAAGAAATAACAAGAACAAACACTTTTAACACCATTGTAGAAGAAAAAACAAACACAAACAACAAATAATTAATCAAGCAAATGTAAAAAAAAAAACACGATTCGTCACAAATATTTTAAAGAACGACAAAAAAATGTAAATAAATAAAAGACTAAAAAACAAAAAGCTCCGGAAAAATAGGAGATTAATAACAGCGAGTCTTTTGTTGTCTAATAATCTTAATGACAGGTGTGCTTGACAGGTGTGCTTGATAGGTGTGTTTGACAGGTGTGCTTGACAGGTGTTCAGGACAGGTATTCAGGACAGGTGTGCTTGATAGGTGGAAGGTGTGCTTGACAGGTGTGAGGTGTGCTTGCTTGGTGTGCTTGACAGGTGTGCTTGATTGGTGTGCTTGACAGTGTGCTTGACAGGTGTTCAGGACAGGTATTCAGGACAGGTGTGCTTGATAGGTGTGCTTGACAGGTGTGCTTGACAGGTGTTCAGGACAGGTGTGCTTGATAGGTGTGCTTGAAGGTGTGCATGATAGGTGTGCTTGACAGGTGTTCAGGACAGGTGTGCTTGATAGGTGTGCTTGATAGGTGTGCTTGACATGTGTGCTGACAGGTGTGCTTGACAAGTGTGCTTGATAGGTGTGCTTGATAGGTGTGTTGCAGGTGTGCTTGACAGGTGTGCTTGATAGGTGTGCTTGACAGGTGTTCAGGACAGGTGCTTGATAGGTGTGCTTGATAGGTGTGATGTGTTGACAAGTGTGCTTGACAGACAGGTGTGCTTGACAGGTGTGCTTGACAGGTGTGCTTGACTGCTTGATAGGTGTTGACATGCTTGACAGGTGTGTTTGATAGGTGTGCTTGATAGGTGTGCTTGATAGATGTGCTTGACAGGTGTGCTTGACAGGTGTGCTTGCTAGATGTGCTTGACAGGTGTGCTTGACAGGTGTTCAGGACAGGTGTGTGACAGGTGTTCACAGGTGTGCTTGACAGGTTGTTCAGGACAGGTGTGCTTGACAGGTGTTCAGGACAGGTGTGCTTGACAGGTGTTCAGGACAGGTGTGCTTGACAGGTGTTCAGGACAGGTGTGCTTGACAGGTGTTCAAGACAGGTGTGCTTGACAGGTGTTCAGGACAGGTGTGCTTGACAGATGTTCATATAAAAAAATAATTATAAACAACTCTCCTTTACATTCATATTTAATTTCTTCTTCCTAGTTTTTTCTATTTTCCTTTCTGTAAATTAAGACATTTTCAGTTTATTTTTATTTAAATTTTCATTTATTTTAATTTATCTTAAGTCTACTTTTATTCTCATCTACGCTATTTTCAGCTTTGTTTAATTTCATCTTTATTGTATTATTTTTATTTATTTCATTTGTTGCATTTTATTACTTTTGTCTGTACGTTTTTTTTTTAATTTTTATCCATTAAAATTTCCTGATTTACATTTCCACTTTTTGCATGTTGCTTTCCAACTAAATTATCACCACTGAAACTTATTTGAAATTTTGACATATTTTTTTTATTTCGGTGTAAAACAAAATTGGAAAAAAAAATATTGTTACCATTTTCATTCCGTTCATTTGTTAATTTTCCATCACAAATAACAAAGGCAGTTGTTATTTGTGTAGTGTTCATTGTTCAGTTCTCCGTTGTTCACCTGTTCTGTGTTAGTTGGTTCAGTCAATATTTTATTATTTTTTTAATTTTTTTTCACATTTTTTTTCGTTATTAACTTGTGTAATTGAAAACTGGGTGGTGGTGGTGGTGGTGAGGGAGGTGGTGGTGGTGGTGAGGGAGGTGGTGGTGGTGGTGGTGGTGGTGGTGGTGGTGGTGGTGGTGGTGGTGGTGGTGGGGGAGGTGGTGGTGGGTGGTGAGGGAGGTGGTGGGTGGTGGTGGTGAGGAGGTGGTGGTGGTGGTGTGGTGGTGGTGGTGGTGGTGGTGGTGGTGGGTGAGGGTGGTGGTGGTGGTGGTGGTGGTGGTGTGGGGTGGTGGTGGGTGGTGGGTGGTGGTGGTGGTGGTGGTGGTGGTGGTGGTGGTGGTGGTGGTGGTGGTGGTGGTGGGGGGGGTGGTGGGGTGGTGGGTGGGGGAGGTGGTGATGGTGGTGAGGGAGGCGGTGGTGGTGGTGGGGAGGTGGTGGTGGTGGTGGTGGTGGTGGTGGTGGTGGGGAGGTGGTGGTGGTGGTGGGGAGGTGGGTGGTGGTGGTGGTGGTGGTGGTGGTGGTGGTGGGGAGGTGGTGGTGGTGGTGAGGGAGGTGGTGGTGGTGGTGAGGAGGTGGTGGTGGTGGTGGTGGTGGGTGGTGGTGGTGGTGGTGGTGGTGAGGGAGGTGGTGGTGGTGGTGGTGGGGAGGTGGTGGTGGTGGTGGTGGGGAGGTGGTGGTGGTGGTGGGTGGTGGTGGTGGTGGTGGTGAGGTGGTGGGTGGTGGTGGTGGTGGTGGTGGTGGTGGTAGGTGGTGGTGGTGGTGGTGGGGAGGTGGTGGTGGTGGTGGTGGGTGGTGGTGGTGGGGGTTGGTGGTGGTGGCGGTTGGTGTGAGGGAGGTGGTGATGGAGGTGGTGGGGAGGTGGTGGTGGTGGTGGTGGTGGGGAGGTGGTGGTGGGAGTGGAGGTGGGGAGGGTGGTAGTGGAGGTGGTAGTGGTGAGGGAGGTGGAGGTGGTGGTGGTGGTGGTGGTGGGGAGGTGGTGGTGGTGGTGGTGGTGGTGGGGGGGTGGGGGTGGTAGTGGTGGTGGTGGCTGCACGATTCTGTCTATCTGTCTCTTCTGTTTTCTCTCTCTCTCTCTCTCTCTCTCTCTCTCTCTCGGTGCCACAAACGTCTGGATTTCTTTAAAAACTGAAAAAAGTGAGAAAAAAAAAACAGCAACAAATATGAAACACTCCAACCCGCCATCAAGTAAACTGTATCTTCTAGTGGCCAGTTTTCATCCCTTGGTAAATATCCAAATGTATGTATATATGAACCGTATCTAAAGTTAATGAGACAATGTAGGTAAAACTCTTCTTCCCTCCCTCCCTCTCCTCCTGTTCCTCCGCCTTCTTCTTACCCCTTTCTATCTTCTCTGCCTCCCCACCTATTCTTCCACCTCCTCCTCCTCCTCTTTCTTCGCCTTCTCTCTACCTCTTACCCTTTTCTCCTCACCCCTTCCCTCCTTCCTAATCCTACTAGACCTAACCCTCTTCTCTTCACCTCTCTTCCCTTTCCCCTCCTCACGCTCTTCTCCTCACCCCCCCACCCCTCCCCCCCCCTCCTTCCCGACCTCCTCTATAATTTAAATCAAACGAAAATAAAAATATGGTAAATTAAAAATGGAATTGTAAAAAAAGAATAAATAAATTAATTGTAGGTATGACTTTAAGCTGTAAGTTGTATTATATTATTGTTGTAGATATCAAGGTGGTGTTCTGTAGTTAATAAAGTGTTAGAAAATACTGAAGTACTTTAATGTTATTTTATTTTCCACGGTTAATTATTATTATTGTTATTATTATTATTATTATTATTATTATTATTATTATTCATTTATTTATTTTTAATTTGTGTAATGTGCGAGATTGTCTGACACGTTCATACACACATGATACGCACAGTAGCTAAAACAACTATCTGTGCATACTTTGTGGGAAACAATATGAGAACAAGGACGATAAATTTTGGTATATGAGGGCTGTCACTAGTCACACGCAAAATTTCGGAGCATATCGACCCCCACCTGCATAGATAGTGGTTTTAGCTACTGTATTAATAAATAATAATAATAATAATAATAATAGTTACCCCTCGTGTAACGAGGATGGCCGGCCCAAGGGCCACCTAGGCGTGAATTTGTTTAAGGAGTAGAAGTTGTCGCCAACAGAACAACCACACCTTGAGTTAACGAGCTGCATGACCCAGTGTCAAGGAATAGTCCGAGAAGACCGGACAACTCGCCAACTGCACTGGCTAACCATTACCCCGGAATACGATCCGTAAATCGATTAACATCCAGGTTCCCAATTACTGCTGGGTAGACGGAGGCAAATGGCGTAAAGAAACTTGCCCATAGTTTCACCCTGCCCGGGGATCGAACCAGGGTCTGCTCGCTTGCGAGGCGAGCACGCTGACCATTACACCACAGGTCGCCATGATACATACACACACACACACACACACACACAAACACACACACATCAATAGCACTGGTTAAATTACATACTAAAAAACACACACAAAAAACTACAGGAATAAATACAAAAACAATAGCCCAGGATACAGTACTCAAATACACACAATAACAAAACAAACAAACAAAAAACTCTCCTCCCCCCCCATTCAAAATACGAAGAAAAGTATTACAGCTTTGGATACGAGAAACAATATGTATATAAAATAAATAAATATAACCCTCCTTTTTTCGTTATACCAATATATAGTTTTTCGTTATGCCAAATGTTGCAGCAAAAATATATATCATAGAGCGATGGTTTATAAAGAATGGGGGAATTAGAGGGAATTGAAAGAAGAGGGGGAAACATAGATAACTGATGATGAAGGAAGGAAGGAATGAGAGATATTGATGAAGAAGGAAGGAAGGAAGGAATGGGAGATATTGATGAAGAAGGAAGGAAGGAATGAGAGATATTTGATGAAGAAGGAAGGAAGGAATGAGAGATATTGATGAAGAAGGAAGGAAGAATGAGAGATATTGATGAAGAAGGAAAGGAAGGAATGAGAGATATTGATGAAGAAGGAAGGAAGGAAGGAAGGAATGAGAGATGAAGAAGGAAGGAAGGAATGAGAGATATTTGATGAAGAAGGAAGGAATGAGAGATGATTTATGATGAAGAAGGAAGGAAGGAAAGAAGGAATGAGAGATATTTGATGAAGAAGGAAGGAATGAGAATGAGAAGATGAAGGAAGGAATGGAGGAATGAAGATGAGAGATATTGATGAAGGAAGGAATGAGAACGGAAGGAGGAGTATTTGATGAAGAAGGAAGGAAGGAATGAGAGATGAAGGGAAGGAAGGAATGAGAGATAGATGAAGAAGAAGGAAGGAATGAGAGAGATGAGAAGATGAAGGAAGGAAGGAAGAAGGAATAGAGATGATTTGATGAAGAAGGAAGGAAGGAATGAGATAGAGATTTGATGAAAAGGAAGGAAGGAAAGAGACGAAGGAAGAAGGAAGGAAGGAATGAGATATTGATGAAGAAGGAAGGAAGAAGGAAGGAATGAGAGATAGTTGATGAAGAAGGAAGGAATGAGAGAAATTTGATGAAGGAAGAACGAAGGAAGGAATGAGAGATATTTGATGAAGAAGGAAGGAAGAAGGAAGGAAGGAAGTGAGAGATAGTTGATGAAGAAGAAGGAAGGAATGAGAGATATTTGATGAAGGGGAAGGAATGGGAGATAATTTGATGAAGAAGGAAGGAAGGAATGAGAGATAGTTGATGAAGAAGGAAGGAAGGAAGGAAGGAAGGAATGAGAGATATTTGATGAAGAAGGAAGGAAAGAACGAAGGAGAGATATTTGATGAAGAAGGAAGGAATGAAGGAAGGAATGAGAGATAGTTGATGAAGAAGGAAGGAATGAGAGATAGTTGATGAAGGAAGGAAGGAAGGAATGAGAGATATTTGATGAAGAAGGAAGGAAGGAATGAGAGATAGTTGATAAAGAAGGAAGGAAAGAACGAAGGAGAGATATTTGATGAAGAAGGAAGGAATGAAGGAAGGAATGAGAGATAGTTGATGAAGAAGGAAGGAATGAGAGATATTTGATGAAGGAAGGAAGGAAGGAATGAGAGATATTTGATGAAGAAGGAAGGAAGGAATGAGAGATAGTTGATAAAGAAGGAAGGAAGGAATGAGAGATAGTTGATAAAGAAGGAATAGAAGGAAGGGAAGAATAAAGGAAGGAATGAAGGAAGTAGAGACTTGATAAAAAAGGAAAGGAAGGAAAGACTGAGAGATAATTGATAAAGAAAGACTAGAAGGAAGGAATGAAGGAAGGAGAAAAATACTTGATAAAAAGTAAGAAAGAAAATAAGGAGAATAGATACATAATAAATAGTGAACAGAGAGAATAAATAAAGCGAAGGCAAAGAGAAGTTAACTGATAAAGAAATAACAGAGAAAAAGACGGAAAAAACAAACACTTAACAGGTTAGGAACACGTATTGCCTCCTTAATTGGTATCTATGGCAGCAGATAGGGGAGGGATGGGAGGAGGGGGGGAGAGGGGGAAGGAGGGGAAGGGGAGGGGGCGGCGGTGGCGGTGGTTTAATGCGTCCAAACTAGCGTGTACGCAAATTACCGGCACCGAATGCTCGTAAAAGATAAATTAAATTGTCATCGTTCCCCATTTCACCCTCTGGCGAACTCTGATTGGTCTATTATCCGACGAGCACAGGGAGTCGGGAGGGGTGAGGAGGAGGAGGAGGAACAGGGGATGGGGAGAGGCACCAGGGGGAACGGGACGACAGATGATCGAACTCCAAAGGTAAAACACCAACTTTCGACAAACTTCCAAAACACAAAACAAATAACAATCGATCAACAACAACAAGAAAAACCGGGAAATTAAAACAGCAGCAAATACTTAACTCTATAAAACACACAAGATGAAGGATAAAACAATAATGAAAACACGAGGTTGGTTTAGTGTTTATGGCGCCAAAAGTTATCGTAAGGAATTTATAAGAAAACAGACGAATCTTTGCTGAAAATGGCAGTCCCCCAAAGCCCCTAACATAATTTGCGCATCCCGATAGTCACTTGGCGGACTAATCAGTTTGCGCGCCAAGAGAGGAAGGGGAGAGGAGGAGGAGGAGGGAGCTGGAGAGGAGGAGATTGGGGAGTAGGAGGCTGGTGATGAAGAGGAGGAAGAAGAGAATGAAGAATGGAAGCTGGAGAGGAGGAGATTGGGGAGTAGGAGGCTGGTGATGAAGAGGAGGAAGAAGAGAATAAAGAATGGAAGCTGGAGAGGAGGAGGAGGAGGAAGAAGAAAGGGAGGAGGAGAAAGAAGATGAGGAGTAAGATGAGGAGGAAGAAGACGCTGAGCTGACGAGAGGAGAGGAAGGAAAATGAAGAGGAAGAGGAGCAGGAAGAAGAGGAAGAGGAGGAGGAAGAGGAGGAGGAAGAGGAGGAGGAAGAGGAAGCTGGAGAGGTTATTACCATGGTAGAGATAAAAACTACAGGAAAATGAAGGCGGTAAATTAAAAGACAAAAATATTGGATGGAAGAAAGTTGTAAAAAAAGGATCCCACACCCACAACACACCCACACCCACAACACACCCACACCCACAACACACCCACAACACACCTAACATGCAAGCAGCAGCACAGGCAGCATGGGCAGGCACGTGGTCCTGACATGCAGGCAGCCTGCCCGTATCAGCCTGACTGCACTTAATCACAGCAGCAGCACAGGCAGCATGGTCAGACTGATCAGATGGGATCATGATATCACAACACACCCACCACAACACACCCACACACACACAACACACCCACACCACAACACACCACAACACACACACACACACACACAGAAACTAATAGTGTCAAAATTCACTCTCGTATCACTACACAAATACACTACAATATTATCAACACACACACAAACACAAAGGTTGGTAGACTTAATTGTTTGCAGAAGATTGGCAACACTGAGGGAGGGAGAGGTAATCATTATACATAGAGTCCAGTGAAATTACTTCAAAGTGACAGGCAGAATCTGTTGAGTCGACACTTCTGTTTGTTTACATTCAATCAGCTGGGAAAGGCAAAACAGAGTTTGATTGTCTTTCATGCTTGTTTGGTGTGTGTGTGTGTGTAACAATTTAAAAGTTTAAATCACTTTGCTGATGCTCTATTGTTTATCATCAGCTGGAGTAATGAACAGTTCATTTATATATATATATATATATATATATATATATATAATTTCATCCTCAATTCCACCCAATAATAGCACCCCAAGGAGGAGCAGGAAGGGTTGGGGAAGGGTGGGGAAGAGGGAGGTGAGGGGAATGGGGGAAGGGGTGGGGGGAAGGGGTGGGGGGAAGGGGTGGGGGTGTGAATAGGGGGTCGACCATCAAGATAAGATTCATTAAGTTTATTCAGTCACTTTCCTGGGTGACAAAAGGGTAAGATTCCTACATCCTCCAGTCTTGGCCGTCTCCTTAGGCCTTATCAGGATAGGGGTCCTACCAAGATCCTTCAAGAAACTGGCCATAGAATCCTCATCAGGGCCTTAAAAGTGTCTATATATTGAATAAGGCGTTAGTTAAGAAATTCAAAATATTTTTTTTTAGGGGGGAGGGCTTATGTAGGTTAGGTTAGGTTAGGTGTGAGGGCTTAGGTTAGGTTAGGTGTGTGTGACATACCTGAGGGCTAATTAACCTCTTTTAACCCCTTTACTACAGGTATGCTAGATTTAATATTTTATTTAGCTAATGCCAGACGATTTCATTCAGCTCAGAGGGGAGCCCGTACACAAGGGGTTAAAACTGCATCTATTTTGAGTTTTGAGTGTTTGTGAACGGGTTTATGAGTACACACGCAAAAATATACACAAAAACACACGCAAAAAATATACACCAAGACACACGCAAAAATATACACAAAAACACACGCAAAAATAAAAACACAAAACAAACACCAAAATTATACACCAAACACAAATAACCTTCTCCTGAAAGACGAACGTGATGCCATGAAAAAAAAAAAACACGCCAACGAAATGTTTTTCAGCAACAGCATTAATGAGGCGACCACCAGCATATACTGTTGTACATCTCACGGGACTGATCTCACAGTGGCCAAGATTCTCACGGCGAGGGTCTGATATTTTTCTTCACAAGGGAGTTCGTGAGACACACCAACCAAAAATATATACAGTGAGAGGGGGCGAGTGAGTGGGAGGTGAGAGGCGAGTGAGTGGGAGGTGAGAGGTGGGGGGGATGGAGGGGTGTGCGGGAGGTGGGATATGTGAGTGTGTGGGAGGTGAGCGAGGTGTGTGGGTGGGGTGTGGGGCAGAGTGTGTGGGGTGAGGCAGGTGTGGGTGAGGTGGGGGCAGGTGTGTGGGAGGTGAAGGCGAGGTGTGTGGGAGGTGAGCAGTGTGTGGGGTGGAAGGCAGAGTGTGGGAGGTGAGGCAGTGTGTGGGGTGAGCAGTGTGTGGGTGTGAGGTGTGGAGACGGGCATGTGTGGGAGGTGGAGACGAGTGTGTGTGGGAGGTGAAGGCAGTGAGTGGGAGGTGAGAGCAGTGTGTGGGAGTGAGCAGTGTGGGAGGTGAGCGAGTGTGTGGGAGGTGAGAGGCGAGTGTGTGGGAGGTGAGAGGCGAGTGTGTGGGAGGTGAGAGGCGAGTGTGTGGGAGGTGAGAGGCGAGTGTGTGGGAGGTGAGAGGCGAGTGTGTGGGTGAGAGGTGTGAGTGCATAGTGTGAGAAAGGGACGTGACACAGCCGCGGAAATGATCACCAGACGACCCAGACTCTAAACACAAGAGCTCCTGCGCGGAAAAGTGTGAGTGTTGTGTGAGGGACGGCGTGACGGTGCAGACGGCGCACAATGGCGCGCTCTTTGTGCGGAGCTGCGCGTCAACAATGCCACACTAACAATGGCGGCGATAATATGAATATTCACAATAGGAGGCGACCACCTCACAGGGTACGAAGACCTTCTGAAGGAGGAGGAGCAGGAGGAGCGGGAGGAGGAGGAGCGGGAGGAGGAGGAGCGGGAGGAGGAGGAGCGGGAGGAGGAGGAAGAGCGGGAGGAGGAGGCGGAGGAGAAGGAGGAGGGGGAGGAGGTGGCAAGAGGAGGAGGAGGAGGAGGTTGAAGGCCGTCATGTTTCTAAAGAATTTTTTTTTGGGGGGGAGGCATAAAAAAAAGAGGAAGGAAGGAAGGAAATGGAGAAGTAAAGAAGTAAAGAAGGAAGAAGTAAATAAGGAATGAAAGAAAGATAAAGAAAACAACACGCAGAAACAAATAAGGAAGATACTCCCTCCACTTCCTTCTTCCCCCCACAGGTACAGCATAACGACCTACCTGACGGGGAGATACAACATCTAACAGGTGTGTAGGTAATTACGGTTAAAGCCTCCTGAGAAAGTTATAATCACCACCAAGATGTTGTTTTTGTTGTGCAATTGAACACCATGACGAAGGAGAGAGAGAGAGAGAGAGAGAGAGAGAGAGAGAGAGAGAGAGAGAGAGAGACTCCTCGCGTTCGAAAAATTCCATCATTATTTTTGCATTCGTTTTTTTGTTATGTTCATTTTCCTTATTAATTATTATTTCTATAGTGAAGAATAAAGGAATAATATGGGTAAATTGATTATATATATAAATTGACAAGTAAATATGTATTTGTTTTGTTTGGCTTAAAAGAATCAAGTTTTGAATGATTTTTGTTCGTAACAGTGCAAGTATGTATAATGATTCTGTTGGGTTGCATTATTATTCTCATTATTATTATCATCATCATCATCATTATCATCATCATTATTATTATTATCATTATCATTATTATTATTATTATTATTATTATTAACAAAACGAATACACTTTTTTTCATTATAATTATTTCTAGTATAAAACAAACAAACAAACAAAGAGTTGACATATAGACCCGTCATCAATTTCTAAATTCGGATCCATCAATTGTTAAAAATAAGATAAAAGTTTAATGATAATTTAAATTAGCGAACTTATACAATTAAAATGCCGCAAAATAAAATAAAAATTAATATTACACTTATTCTGAATTACATTAAAAAATTACACGACTGTAGATAAGAATTACATTATAATTACAGAAGACTCACGCGAAATCACAGCAGAAATTGATTATAATTGAACGGAATTACCCAAGACAATTTATTGATATTGTGAATTATATTAAAAAATACTGTAATATACAACGGAATTACAATGAATTATATTATAAATTACTTTGAGATCGATCGTAATTACATTGAAAATTACATTAATAATCAAAATTTCCTTAATATCAGTCAATTATATTAAAAATTATATTAATAAAAAAATTACGTTAAAATAACATTAAATAAGATAAAATTACATTAACAAGAGGCAAGAAATAATTGATAATACAAATAATTGGGAATAAATGAAAATAACACTAAAAATAATTTGGAAAGGACATGAAAATATTTTTTGGTCTCCATTACACACAGACACCCGAGCTTGCGTCACGCTAGTCTTAGTTATGCATCATATGATTTAAAACCCTGCGTCACTTGGTTTAAGCAATATCACATGACTTACAACTTGCGTCACGTCTTAAAAAATCTCCGTAAAGTTAGCAGACGAATCTTGCGTCATATAATTTACAGTTTGCGTCACTTTCCTTTTCATTCTCTGTAGATTTTTACCTTAATACTGCGTCACATCACAACCTGCGACACAACATTCTCGATTTGCGTCACAATAAATAATTTCCTTACCCTACAACTAATTACCTTTGCGTCACAAATAATTGCCTTACATCCCAAATAATTACCTTGCGTCACAACACAGTACCTTGCGTCACAACATTACCTTGCGTCACATGTCCCCCCCCTCCCACCTCGGTGACTCACTTCGTACTGACTCACAAAAGAGGTTCACCAACAACCAAACACTCACGGTGACTCATAATTCCCACCCCCCCCCTAGACTGACTGACTCATAAGGCGGTGACAGCGGTATAGACTGTTGACTGTCATCCCTGTCCATATGTCCGGAGTCACCTAGGGGGAGTTTTTTGTCTGTCTGTCTGTCTGTCTGCCTATTACATCTCTCTCTCTCTCTCTCTCTATCCATCTGTCTATCTGTCTGTGTCTGTCTGTCTGCATCTCCCTCCCTCCCCACACGTACACGAGAGTATGAAGGACCAGACACACATTCACACAGCCACCTATAGAGACCAGACACATTCACACAGCGCCACCTATAGACAGACACACATTCACACAGCCACTCATAGACCAGACACACATTCACACAGCCACCTATAGACCAGACACATTCACACACACATTCACACAGCCACCTATAGACCAGACACACATTCACACAGCCACCTATAGACCAGACACATTCACACAGCCACCTATAGACCAGACACATTCACACAGCCACCCATAGACCAGACACATTCACACAGCCACCTAGACCAGACACACATTCACACAGCCACCTATAGACCAGACACACAGCCACACAGCCACCTATAGACCAGACACACAGCCACCCATAGACCAGACACATTCACACAGTCACCCATAGACCAGACACACATTAGCCACCTATAGACCAGACACATTCACACAGCCACCTATAGACCACACACACATTCACACAGCCACCTATAGACCAGACACACACACACAGCCACCTATAGACCAGACACATTCAAACAGTCACCTATAGACCAGACACACATTCACACAGCCACCTATAGACCAGACACACAGCCACACAGCCACCTATAGACCAGACACACAGCCACCTATAGACCAGACACATTCACACAGTCACCTATAGACCAGCCACTCTATAGACACACATTCACACAGCCACCTATAGACCAGACACATCTACACAGCCACCTATAGACCAGACACACATCCACACAGCCACCTATATAGACCAGACACACAGCCACCTATAGACCAGACACATCAAACAGTCACCCATAGACCACACACATTCACACAGCCACCTATAGACCAGACACACATTCACACAGCCACCTATAGACCAGACACACAGCCACACATAGACCCATAGACCAGACACATTCAAACAGCCACCTATAGACCAGACACATTCCACACAGCCACCTATAGACCAGACACACAGCCACACAGCCACCCATAGACCAGACACACAGCCACCCATATAGACCAGACACATTCACACAGTCACCTATAGACCAGACACATTCACACAGCCACCTATAGACCAGACACAGCCACACAGCCACCTATAGACCAGACACACACACCGGCACACAGCCACCCAGTCACCCAGAGACACAGGACTACGCCACCTATAGACCAGACACCATTCAAACAGCCACCTATAGACCAGACACATTCACACAGCCACCCATAGACACACATTCACACAGCCACCACCTATAGACCAGACACACATTTCACACAGCCACCTATAGACCAGACACACAGCCACCTATAGACCAGACACACAGCCACACAGCCACTCATAGACCAGCCACCTATAGACCAGACACACATTCACACAGCCACCTATAGACCAGACACACATTCATACAGCCACCTATAGACCTGACACACTATTCTCACACATAACTCATTTTATTTCTCATCACAACAGGACATGTCAAGACGTATATAACTGATCCCATTTACGACACAAAGGTGGAGTTTCAAACGTTCGTATGTCAATTATTTCTCTTAAGTAACTAAAACTAACTAACTAAAACACAGGTGATATATAAAAAAGGTGTTAAGGTGATTAACAGCTTTGGTGTGACACAGTAATTAGAATTATTATAGACTAATATCAAATCCTTTCCGAAGTTATTAAATGAGGGTAAATAAAATAAACTCACTTTAATTACAACAACATAATAAAAATAATCTCTTAACTCACATAATTTTCGCCATTACAAGGAAAGATCTATGTCAGTTGGATGTTAAATTGACATAAACTGACATTAACTACATAAACAGCTTGTTAGTGAGTCAGTGTGAGTATAAACAACTCAATTAACAGATGGCGACAGTTAACACGTTTCAGACATGTTAGAGCGACTGAGGGGGGGTAACGTTAGCTCCTAGATCTCCAATGCGGAGGGGAAAGGGGAGGGGGGGGAATTGTTCTCCTAGGTCTCCAAGGGTCGGACATGACCTCCAAGAGACAGACAGACAACGACCCCAAAAACCTAATTGATAATGTGGGGTTTATCTAAGCGAGGTCGGGGTATCGATCGGGTGACCTCGTAATCAAGCAATCGTCTCCCACTCAGTCGGCCATTCAACGCGCATCACACAATTAACACGACGACAATAAATCACCTGTAATCAGTGTAGTGGTGTGGCCCCCTGTGTCTCTACCCCTGCTGGGCCACACCTGGGCTACCACGCCCCACAGGGAGGTCATGCTGGGCCAGGTGAGGGCAGGAGCAGAAGGAGGAGGAGCAGGAGCGAGGAGTTGGAAGGAAGAAGAAGAGGAGAAGGAGGAGGAGGAGGGAGGAGTGGAAGAAGAAGGTAAACATATAAAGGTTGGATGGTAGAATGAGGAGGGGCAGAGGAAGGAGTTGAAGGAGGAAGAGGAAGTGAAGGATGATAAGGAGGAGTAAGAGGAGATGGACTACGAAAAAAAACACGGAGGGGGATGAAGAAGGAGGAGGAGGAGGAGGAAGGTAAATGAAGAGGAAGCGGACGACGAAGGAGGGGGAGGAGGAGGAGATGACGGGGAGAAGATGAAGCTGTAGGCGACCTGCTGGGAGGCACAAGGACCTCAAACTAACCCATCACACTGTCTGACGGAGGAGGAGGAGGGGGGGAGGAGGAGGGAGGAGGAGGAGGGCGAGGGGAAGGAGGAGGAGAAGAAGAAATAAACGAGAGAGGAGTGGAGGGAATGAGGAAGAAGAGAAGAAAGAGTAGGAGGAGGAGGAAGAGAAAGAGGAGGAAGGATAAAAGCAAAAGAAGAAGACGAAGAAGAAGAAGAAGGGTAGGAGGAGGAAGAAGGAGAAGGAAGAGGAAGGAGGAGGAGGAGAAGGAAGAGGAAGGATGGGGAGATAGATAGGAATTAGTTTATTTCCAAGAAAATATCTTAAGGAACACATGTCAGCCACCGTCAGCCACCGTCAGCCACCAAGCATATTTCATCAGCTACCCAAACACACCATCGTCAGCCACCCAACACATCGTCAGCCACCCAACACATCGTCAGCCACCCAACACATCGTCAGCCACCCAACACACCATCGTCAGCTACCCAATACACCATCGTCAGCTACCCAATACACCATCGTCAACCGCAACACACCATCATCAGCCGCAACACCATCGTCAGCCACCCAACACACCATCGTCAGCCACCCAACACACCATCGTCAGCCACCCAACACACCATCGTCAGCCACCCAACACATCGTCAGCCACACACGTCGTGATCGTCAGCGGCGGGAACAAGGAGATAAAGGGTCGATGGGGTGATAGTGGGAAGAAACTGTGTAAATACCCTCTCCATCATGACCTGTCAGCCCTCCTACCACGCCCTCACACCTCCCTCCCCGGGGTACCTACAGCGGGAGGAGGAGGAGAGGAGGAAGAGGAGGAGAGGAGGAGGAGGAGAAAGAGAGGAGATTTTAGTTAGTTTAACAAATTTATTGACAAAGCTTGTAGTACAGTTTGCCTATTCTGAGTAATTCAGTTAGGTCTTGACACTGAGGGTGGTATCACTTCTCACTGCCACACAGGACAGAGGTTCATACACAAAGGAATACAACATATTCATTAACAGCTACAGTATATATATAGAGGTCAGATTCATGTGGATGATGTCACTGTTCACTGCCACGCAGGAAAGAGGTTCATACACAAAGAAATACATCATATTCATTAACAGTATACAGAGGAAGAGGAGGAGGAGGAGAAGATGGGGAGAGAAAGAAGAAGAAGGGGGAGGAGAAGAAGAAGAAGGAAGGAGGAGGAGAAGAAGAAGGAGGAGGAGAAAAGGGGAGGAGGAGAGGTAATGAAGATAAAAATGATTCTATAATCCCAATAATTCGTGTTCCTTCTCTCTCTCTCTCTCTCTCTCTCCTCTCTCTCTCTCTCTCTCTCTCTCTCTCTCCCTCTCTCTCTCTAACAAGATATCTCAAGGGACAAGTCACGCCTTTGAGTCATCAGATGATTGACTGAGTTCTGGGTAACCTAATCTGTGTGTGTGTGTGTGTGTGTGTGTGTGTGTGTGTGTGTGTGGTGTGTGTGTGTGTGTGTGTAAGCTACCACAACTCCCTTACCACTACCATATTACCAGCCATAGTTAGATTATAACCTTCAACCGTTACTAATACCATTAACCCATCCTTACTACCACTACTATTACCATCACTATCACCACCATCCCAACCACAACAAGTATCACTATCATCCCAACCACAACAAACACCACAACCAAACATCACCACCACCACAAACATAACCACCACCAGAACCACCACCACCACCACCACAACTACCACCATCATTATCACCACCAGCACCGGAACAACCAACACCAGCACTACCGGAACATTATATCCTTGACCACCGTAGGGAAAAGACCCATCAGGCGCTGCTCCTGCTGAACAGCGGACCCCCTTGACCATGTCGGCCCATTCCTCAAGTCCCTCTCCCCGACCCATCCTCACCACCGGGATATCAACATAATCAAAAGTGACAATTTCGTTTCGGAAAGAAGTGGGATCAGTGTTGAACAGTAATGAACAGTGTTTAAGACAGTGAATTCAGGACTAGACAGTATCAGTGAGAGCCGCGACCCACCAGTGAGATAGGCACCCCTGGGAACCATCCTCTGACCAGACGGTGTTAATCAGTTCACCCTGGGAACAACAGAGGGCCGGCTTCACACCTGACTACGAGATAACACAACACCACCTAGCAGATTGAGGTACTGTGACACCACCCCACACCACCCGGTGTCTCCATGACCACGTGAGGTCCTTCATATCAACATCCGATGACGAGTTACTACACCACGTGAACACCACACCACCCGATGTATCCATGACCACGTGAGGTCCTTCATATCAACACCTACGGACGAGTCACTACACCACGTAGCCTACGTGACCTCACACATAAGAACATAAGAAAATAAGGAGTCTGCAATAGGCCGGTTGGCCTGTGCATGCCAGCTCCTGTCGAGAGTTACTACCACTCTCTATCATCCATGAATCTATCTAGCCTCCTTTTGAAACTTTCCAGCGTTCCAGCACTTGCTACAAAGTTGCTAAGCTTGTTCCACTCGTCCACCACCCTATTTGTGAACCAGTTCCTTCCTATTTCCCTCCTAAACCTAAACTTATCCAAGAGACCAGCCCCGGCCAACAACTGTAAATTATAATAATTTGTATGTTCAAATCTCGTTCCTTCTCCTTTCAGTAATGAAACCTTTTGTTAAACGACCCACCCCACCCCATGTCTTTGTATGTAATAAGTCATTTTTGTCTAATGTATATTTTCAGCCTTCGGGCTGCAGAAATTTTTCAATAAACCGTTAATATTATTATTATTATTATTATTATTATTATTATTATTATTATTATTTTTATCAATCATTACCACCACCACCACCACCACCATCACCACCAGCACAGGCACCACCATCACCACCAGCACCACCACCAACAGGAGGAGGAAGCCCATCATTTCATTACTTAGTGTAATAGGTCTTAAGTCTGGCGGCGCACCATCAGCAGTCAGACCCAGGAGGAGGAGGGTAGGAGGAGGAGGAGGAGGAAGGGCCCGTTTGATCTGGAGGTGATCACAGCATTCCTAATCATGGCTAATTAATTGGGCTGATTTCATTCTCATACGCTGAACGGTGACTTTGATGTACCGCCCGCCCACCCTCCGCCCACCCCTCCCCGTCCACCCTCTTCCACTACCACCCTGGCCACCCACCCTACTTCTCCCACCCATTTCCCACAACATATCTACTGTGGATGAGTGTTCCGTGTCATTTGCTGGGTGTGATGACAAGTGGGTGTGTGTGAGTGTGGGTGATACTGGGTGAGGCAAGGGTGTCGGGTGGGTGGGTGTGGGTGGGTGTGGGTCAGGATTGTGGGCAGCGATTTCGTCACAAAGTAAGAATGGGGTGAGGGTATGGGTGGAGGTGAAGTGAGGGTGTGGATGGAGGTGGTGTGTGGCTGAGAGAGTGGGAAGGAGGTGAGGGTGTGAATGTGCGTATGGATGGAGATAAACACACACACACACACACACACACACACACGTAATACCATGTGGGAAGGACTACAGGAAGACATACCATGCGGGAGGTACCCAGGTGCACAGTCTCCCACACTAGGTGAAAACTAACGCCCGGTGTTCTTCGGAGGGTAAATGCGTTAACAAAACATTTAGTGGTAGAAAGTATGGTAAGTGGCACTCAGTATGTGGGATGGCACTAGGCGGAGAGATGCCACACTATAAGAGACAAGAGATGATGTGGAGTTTTATTTAATTAAGGTTAGGTTAGGTTAGGTCCTAGTAGAAAAACAGCTCTTTTGATCTAAGTATTCAAGACGTTGGACACAAAAACAAGAAACTATTTCATAACAACTCCCAAGACGTAGTTTTGGCCTTTAATTGACTACCTGATAAACACACGGGACTAACTACGGCCAGGTAGATGTTGTTACAGGTGTGGGGGGGGGGAGAACACCTGGTGACTGACCTAATTAAGACGTGAACTTTATTCTGTGGTACGGTTTATTATTATTATGAAGCGTTGTGTGTTAAATGTGATTAATTCCCCTGAGTGATTTACAGGTGAGAAATATTTAACATACTTTTGCCTTACCTGCACGGTTTATTAGAGTGGGTTTATACTTACCTGGATGAGTGTATTTATATGCCTGGTCTTAATATACGTTGCTATTTATCTAACACAACACACACATATATTTAATGGGTACCCCTTCGTGTACGAGGATGGCCGGCCCAAGGGCCTCCTGGGCGCGAATTTGTTTAAGGTGTAGAAGCTGTCGCCAACACAACAACCACACCCTAAGTTAACGAGCTGCATAACCCAGTGTCAAGGAATAGTCCGAGAAGACCGGACAACTTGACAACTGCACTGGCTAACCATTACCCCGGAACACGAACCGTAAATCGATTAACATCCAGGTTCCCAATTACTGCTGGGTACACACACACACACACACACACACAGACACACACACAGACACACACACACACACACACACACACACACAGTTACACACACAGACACAGACACACACACACACACACACACACACACACACACACGTCAACATTAATCTCTTTATCTCAAACGTTAATCAATTTAATGAGCTCTCCTCAAGCTGGGTGGGGGGAGGTGGGGTGGGGTGGGGGGTGTTGTTTATGTATATTTGATTGGTCAATATGAGGGGGAGGAGACACACCTCATTACCTATTACCTCCTTAACCTAACCCAACAACCTAACTGAACCTAACTCCTTCTCCCTCACTCTCCCTCCTCCCTTCTCTCCTCCCTACGACACCGGAGTTTGACATTAATGCACATCACAAAAAAATAAAATTATCACCAAAACAAAACTCCAACAGGAAGAATATTTCAGCAATTATATGAAAACAAATAAAACACAAATAAGAACATCCTTGACGAGAGCATTAACATTCCATCACGGTGACTTGGGACTGACTGGGACACTGGGATGGGATGGGATGGGATGGGATGGGATGGGATGGGATGCTGGAATAAGTTCAACATAAATACCTACACAAACGAATCCACTCAATATCAAACGAACCCAAAGAGGGAGCAATGAACCCCAGCAGGGAAACTAATAGTAAACAAACCCACAGAAGAAAAATCCGGCTGTGAGTCTGACGAACGACTCACCCTATCCGGATACATATACAATTGGCTTATACACAGATAAACAACGCAACATTCCTTCCTTTTTAAATCAAGATATATGTCACTGTTGGCTGCAAGTATCCGATACGATAGCATGTTGATATACCACTTGGTTATCTGATTTAATGTATATGATATCGTTCAGGTGAATATATCAAGGTATAAATGATATAAAAGAGACGATTCTAACGGCGTCGTCTTCTTCAACAACAAAGATATCAAATTCGTTTCCATAAGAGTTGATATCCTTTTAAAGTCTAAGATAACGATACAGTTCACCGCTATACAAGATAACAAAGAGATATATTTTGATGATAACCTTAGCGTTAAGATAATATCATTCGAGGATAATTCATTATTATTGTTCATAATTCTGATATCATTATTGGTTCCATGATTTAGGATGATGATAATGACCTGTTATCGTGGTGGTCAGTGTGAGGTGTTGTGGTATTTGTTATCTTAAGTGTAGTTATTTCTTGTTATTGTTATTATCGTTATTATTGTTATTACGGGAGAAAATTACTGATATTATTATTTATATTAATATTATTATTATTATTATTATTAATATTATTATTATTATTATTATTATTATTATTATTATTATTATTATTATTATTATTGCAGTAGTATGTATGATATTGTTGTTGTTGACACAATTATCCTATATTATGCAATAGTGATGTGTTGGGGGCTGCTGTTGGGTGGCGGCTGTGTTGATACAGTGTATATTGTGTGTGACGGCGCGGTGTGACGTATGCCGGATGTCAGTGTCATGTAATAGGGTCAGTAGATGACTGCATTGCTGTGTTGGCGGTTGTAGCGGCTGTATGACGGCTGTGTGATGGCGCATGTGTACGGGTGTACGAGGGTTTGTGGTGAGGGCGGTGATGCAGTGTGTGTGTCAGATTTGCTGGGGGCTGTGTGGCGGCTGTTGTGTGATTTGTTGTGTATATACGACAGGCTGTATGGCTGTGATGGCGGTTTAGTGGCAGCTGTGATGGCTAATGTTTGAATGACGGTTGTTTGTACGGATGGCGGCCGGTGATATGTTTATTTGTGTGTCGGCTATTGTGATGGCGTTGTGTGGTAGCTGATGCGCGATGGCGGTTGGTGGCTGGCTGTATGGCTGTTGTGACTATGAGGGCGTCTGGTATGCGGCTGTTATTGTGGTTGATGGTTAGAGTATTGTATGATCTGTCGTATGTATCAGACTGGTGTGTGGCGGCTGTGATGGCGGTTGTGTAGTGGCTGTATGTTGGAGGTTGTGTGGATGTTGCATGATCTGTTGTGTATGTTGTGATGGCGGTTGTGATAGCGTCTATTGTGTTGGTGTTATGGATTTTGTCTGTATACGGCTATGTTGGTCTGTATCGGCTGTATGGCGGTTGTGTAACGGCTGTATGACGGTTCCGGTTGTGTGGCGGCTGTATGACTGTACTTGATGGAGTATGACGCTGTATGGTTAATCTGTATGACGGCTGTGCGGCTGTGTGGCGGCTGTGATGGCGGTTGTGGATCTAACAAAGGCTTGCCGTGATGCTGTGGCGGCTGTGATGGCGGTTGTGTAGCGGCAGTATACGGCTGTGTGACGGTTGTGATGTGTGATGGCGGTCAGTATGACGGCTGTGTGGCGGCGTGTGATGGCTGTGATGTATGTTGTGTAACGCATGATGGCTGTGTGGCGGCTGTGTTTTGGCTGTGATGGTTTTGTAATGCTGTGTAATGACGGCTGTGTAATTGCGGTCTGTGATGGCCTGTGTGGCGGCTGTATGGCGGTATTGCGATGGATGTTGTGTGCAGTTGCACAGGATGGTGACGTGCTGTTGTGATATACGTGATGGCGGTTGTGTAACGCCATGATTTGACGGATGCATGCGTGTGGCGGCTGTGATGGTCGGTAGGGCCTGTATGGACGTAAGGCTGTGATCGGCTGATTTTGGCCAAGTGCGAGATGGCGGCTTGCGAAACCCTCGGCAATTGAAAGGTAGCGGAGATAATGCACAACCGTTAAGACGACTATAGTAATATTAATAATAATAATAATAATAATAATAATAATTAAATAATAATAATAATAATAATTTAATAATGTTTTAATTAATAATAATAATAATAATAATAATAAATAATATTAAATAATAATAATGAATAATTAATAATAATAATAATAATAAATAATAATAATATTAATAATAATAATATTATATTAATAACACTAATAATAATAATAATAATATTAATAATAATAATAATAATAATAATAATATTATTAATAAATAATAATAATAATAATAATAATAATAATAATAATAATAATAATAATAATAAAATAATAATAAATGATGATAAATAAATAATAACACTAATAATAATAATAATAATAATAATAATAATAATAATAATAATATACAAATAACAATAATAATAAAAATAATAATAATAATAACACTAATAATAATAATAATAATAATATAATAATAATAATAATATAATGATAATAATAATAACACTAATAATAATAATAATAATAATATTAATATTAATAATAATAATAATAGATAATAAATAAATAATAATAATAATAATAATAATAATAATACCAATTATTATAATAATAATAATAATAAATAATAATTAAATAAATAATAAAATGAACTTATACTGATTAAATATTGAGAAACCAAACAAACATATAGACATCTTCCTCCAGTCCCTCCCCATCCTTCTATCCTCCACCTCCAGTCCCTCCCTATCCTTCATCCTCCACTTCCTCCAGTCCCTCCCTCTATCCCTATCTCCTCCATCAGTCCTCCCTCATCCTTCATCCCTCCACTTCCTCCAGTCCCTCCCCATCCTTTCTATCCCTCCACTTCCTCCAGTCCCTCCCTCTATCCTTCTATTCTTCCACTTCCTCCAGTCCCTTCCCTCTATCCTTCTATTCTTCCACTTCTCCAGTCCCTCCCCTATCCTTCTATTCTTCCACTTCCTCCAGTCCCTCCCTCTATCCTTCTATTCTTCCACTTCCTCCAGTCCCTCCCCCATTCCTTCTATTCCTCCACTTCCTCCAGTCCCTCCTCTATCCTTCTATTCTTCCATTCCCTCCAGTCCTCTCTCCTTTCCCTATTCCTCCACTTCCTCCAGTCCCTCCCTCTATCCTTCTATCCCTCCACTTCTCCAGTCCCTCCCCTCTATCCTTCTATCCCTCCACTTCCTCCAGTCCCTCCCTCTATCCTTTCTATTCCTCCGCTTCCTCCAGTCCCTCCTCTATCCTTCTATTCTTCCACTTCTCCAGTCCCTCCCTCTATCCTTCTATTCTTCCACTTCCTCCAGTCCCTCCCCTATCCTTCTATTCTTCCACCTCCAGTCCCTCCCTATCCTTCTATTCTTCCACTTCCCAGTCCCTCCCTCTATCCTCTATTCTTCCATCCCTCCCTATCCTTCTATTCTTCCACTTCCTCCAGTCCCTCCCCTATCCTTCATTCTTCCACCTCCAGTCCCTCCCTCTATCCTTCTATTCTTCCACCTCCAGTCCCTCCCCCATCCTTCTATTCTTACCACCTAGGCATCTACCCTCATCCACTCTCCACCAAACCCTTTCCTCCACTCCTCCTCCCTCCTCCTTCCACCCCTCCATTCCCTCACAACAAGGAGTATTTCCTGTCATTTAGCGCCTCTGTCATACCAACATATTAATCACATGGTCAATATTTACCTCTGGTCCAGAACGTGCACAGCTCAACCCCCCCCAAAAAAAAAAATATCAATTCATATTCTAATACCCTTTTTGATTCAGCTGGTTATATATATGTATAAAATATATATACAGGTATTACATATATATTAATGCGAGAGGGGTTAAAAAAAATAGGAAAATAAATTCGAAATGAAAAAAAAATATTGGAATTGGTGGTCATTCATGTTAGATTGATTTTGTGATCTACACGATTTACTAACTGGTAGAATTTTGGAGAGAGAGAGAGAGAGAGAGAGAGAGAGAGAGAGAGAGAGAGAGAGAGAGAGAGAGAGGAAATTAGTCAAAACGTGAAAAAGAGACAGAAAATTAGAGAGAGAGAGAAAGAGAGTTTTATATGAGACTTCAAACCTTAATTCAATACCTGTACTAAATACTGGTAATATTATGTACTGAACAAGAGGCGGCGACAGAAGCGGTGTGTTATGTCAAAAATATTCCCTTCAAATGAACGTATATATATATTATTTATTTATTTAAGGGTGTATAAAGTGGGGTCAGGAGAGAACGTGGGGGAGGGAGAGGAGAATATGGAGGAAGGAGGAATATGGAGGAAGGAGGAATATGGAGGAAGGGAGGAGGGATGGAGGAAGAAAGGGAGGAAGTGGAGGGAATGATAGGGATGGAAACTGGAAGGAGGAAGGATGAAGGGACGATTCTTCTATCCATCCACTACTATCCACTGAATGACTGACTGACTGACTAACTGACTGACTGACAGATGAATTGACTGATGCCAACTATGCGATTCAACTCCTAAACTGATATGATAACTTAACTATACCTTAACTCTGTGTGTGTGTGTGTTTTTCACACACACACACACACACACACACACACACACACACACACACACACACACACACACACACCACACACGGGCCCCAACACACATCAAAGCGACCTAACTCAATCAGAAACGACTTGATTATATTGGGGTAAAAATTAGCCATTGGAGGGAGCTCTAGATAAAGGGAAGGAGGGTCATCACCCCTGCCTCTCTCTCTCTCTCCTTCCCTCCCTCCCTCCCTCCCTCCCTCGCCCCCTGGAGGCCCGGGGGTTGTTCTAGTGACGGTATTCGACAGAAAACCCTCACGCATTCCGCTAGACCGCTACAGGCCGTTGTTCCATCTCTGTTTTTCCGTCTCTCTGTCTGTCTGTTTCTCCGTCTCTCTGTTTCTCCGTCTCTTTGTCTGTCTGTATCTCCGTCTCTCTGTTTCTCCGTCTCTTTGTCTGTCTGTATCTCCGTCTCTCTGTTTTTCCGTCTCTCTGTCTGTCTGTTTCTCCGTCTCTCTGTTTCTCCGTCTCTCTGTCTGTCTGTATCTCCGTCTCTCTGTTTCTCCGTCTCTCTGTCTATCTGTCCGTCCGTCCGTCTCTCCTTTCCTCCATCCCTCCGTCCTGCAACGCTACAGGTTCCTTCGGGCCTGTACCATAACACAATTACAGGTCTCTATATCACCCATGACCTACCCACCACAATCACTTAACCTACAACAATCACAACAATCAACAACTACAATCCCCACCACAATCACTTAACCTACCACAATCAGAGCAATCAACAACTACAATCCCCACCACAATCACTTAACCTACAACAATCACAAAAATCAACAACTACAATCCCCACCACAATCACTTAACCTACAACAATCACAACAATCAACAACTACAATCCCCACCACAATCACTTAACCTACCACAATCAGAGCAATCAACAACTACAATCCCCACCACAATCACTTAACCTACAACAATCACAAAAATCAACAACTACAATCCCCACCACAATCACTTAACCTACAACAATCACAACAATCAACCACAATTATATTTCCTAAATCTATAGTAGAAATGTTTCCTGGTTGAACAATTGTATTTCTATATTATTTCTAAAGTTTTTGGAAATATTCAGAGATATTTGGTAAAATATTGTGGTCTCATGAGTAGTCGTTAAGCGTAGTGTTTGGTGATAGTCGTTAAGTGTAGTATTTATTCGATAGTCATTAATAGTGTTTGTTGATAGTCGTTAAGCGTAGTGTTTGATGATGATCGTTAAGCGTAGTGTTTGTTGATAGTCGTTAAGCGTAGTGTTGGTTGATAGATCGTTAAGTGTAGTGTTTGTTGATAGTCGTTAAGCGTAGTGTTTGTTGATAGTCGTTAAGTCGTAGTGTTTGTTGATAGTCGTTAAGCGTAGTGTTTGTTGATAGTCGTTAAGTGTAGTATGTTTGTTGATAGTCGTTAAGTGTAGTATGTTTGTGATAGTCGTTAAGCGCCAGTGTTTGTTGATAGTCGTTAAGCGTAGTGTTTGTTGATAGTCGTTAAGCGTAGTGTTTTGTTGATAGTCGTTAAGCGTAGTGTTGGTTGATAGTCGTTAAGTGTAGTGTTTGTTGATAGTCGTTAAGCGTAGTGTTTGTTGATTCGTTAAGCGTAGTGTTTGTTGATGATCGTTAAGCGTAGTGTTTGTTGATAGTCGTTAAGTGTAGTATGTTTTATTTGATAGTCGTTAAATGTAGTATGTTTGTGATAGTCGTTAAGCGTAGTGTTTTGTTGATAGTCGTTAAGCGTAGTGTTTTGTTGATAGTCGTTAAGCGTAGTGTTTGTTGATAGTCGTTAAGCGTAGTATGTTTTGTTGATAGTCGTTAAGCGTAGTGTTTGTTGATAGTCGTTAGCGTAGTGTTTGTTGTTGATCGTTAAGCGTAGTGTTTGTTGATAGTCGTTAGTGTAGTGTTTTGTTGGTAGTCGTTAATCGTAGTGTTTGTTGATAGTCGTTAGCGTGGTATGTTTGTTGATAGTCGTTAAGCGTAGTGTTTTGTTGATAGTCGTTAAGCGTAGGCCTTTGTTGATAGTCGTTAAGTGTAGTATGTTGGTTGATAGTCGTTAAGTGTAGTATGTTTGTGATAGTCGTTAAGTGTAGTATGTTGGTTGATAGTCGTTAAGTGTAGTATGTTTGTGATAGTCGTTAAGTGTAGTATGTTGGTTGATAGTCGTTAAGTGTAGTATGTTTGTGATAGTCGTTAAGCGTAGTGTTTGTTGATAGTCGTTAAGCGTAGTGTTTGTTGATAGTCGTTAAGCGTAGTGTTTGTTGATAGTCGTTAAGCATAGTGTTTGTTGATAGTCGTTAGGTGTATTATGTTTGTGATAGTCGTTAAGTGTAGTATGTTTTGTTGATAGTCGTTAAGTGTAGTATGTTTGTGATAGTCGTTAAGTGTAGTATGTTTGTTGATAGTCGTTAAGTGTAGTATCGGTAGTGATAATCTGATTAAGTGTAGTATATTTGGTTGATAGTCGTTAAAGTGAAATTATGTGGTGATAGTCGTTAAGTGTAGTATGTTGTTGATGGTCGTTAAGTGTAGTATGTTTTGTTGATAGTCGTTAAGTGTGGTATGTTGTTGATAGTCGTTAGCATAGTGTTTTGTTGATAGTCGTTAAGTGTAGTATATGTTGGTTGATGGTCGTTAAGCGTAGTGTTTGTTGATAGTCGTTAAGTGTAGTATGTTTGTGATAGTCGTTAAGTGTAGTATGTGTGTTGATAGTCGTTAAGCGTAGTATGTTGGTTGATAGTCGTTAAGTGTAATATGTTGGTTGATAGTCGTTAAGCGTAGTATGTTGGTTGATAGTCGTTAAGTGTAATATGTTGGTTGATAGTCGTTAAGTGTAGTATGTGTGTTGATAGTCGTTAAGTGTAGTATGTTTGTGACAGTCGTTAAGTGTAGTATGTGTGTTGATAGTCGTTAAGTGTAGTATGTGTGTTGATAGTCGTTAAGCGTAGTATGTTGGTTGATAGTCGTTAAGTGTAGTATGTTGTTGATAGTCTTTAAGCGTAGTGTTTGTTGATAGTCGTTAAGTGTAATATGTTGGTTGATAGACGTAAAGTGAATATTCCGCATAATTATTTCTTAAGTTTCATGATACGTAAATTGATGGTCGAGTTTCCGTGTAATTTTGACGCCATTTTGTTCTCCTAGCCTTTGTTGTCTTTACAAAATTAATTAAGGAACATCTTTTTTTTTTTACGTTTATATTAGGTTGAAATTTGTCTCAAGGTAAAATTATTGGGATTTTTTCCTTGTTTTTTTTTAAGTCCGCATATTAACTCCGTGAGTGCCGAAGCTGTCTTAACTATACACGTGTAGGTATATAGTGTGTGTGTGTGTGTGTGTGTGTGTGTGTGTGTGTGTGTGTGCAATACAGTAGAGACACCGTAAATGCCGTGGTTTCCTGGTAGCAATCATCGAACTACCAGTACATACATACCCCACGCATAGTTACATACCAAGCGGAGTTACATGGTACACGACTTAGTACATAGCCGCCTAGTTCTAAGAGTACATCGTGGTTAGGCAGGCCAGGTGAGTATGTACAGTAGTTAACGCAGGTAAGATCGATGTACATTCTTTATCTTCCAGGACTTGCGTGTACAATACTGCACACTCGCTGGGGTGTTCAAGTACTCTAAAAATGATGTACTCTGTCCCTAAGATGTTCAAGTACTCTGACACTGATGTACTCTGTCCCTTAGGTGTTCAAGTACTCTGACACTGATGTACTCTGTCCCTAAGATATTCATGTACTCTCAACACTGATCACTGAGGTATCTATGTACTCTCATTGTCTTGTAACCTTTGTATTTCTCTACCTGTAACCCTTCCTGTAACCGTAATAATGATTCATCAATTACTGTAATCAATGCACCTGTTATACCTGTTGTTCTTAATTAGACTAGATTTACCTGTGTCTTTAAATTAATGACTATATTTTTACCTGTTGTGTTGTCTATGAAATAATTTACTGTACCTGTATTAATGACATTACCTGTATTTGTTATCTATGTAATTGCTATTTTTTGGTATTATTTTTAATCACTGTATCTGGAACCTTTAACAAGTTTCTTAATTATTGATGTGTAAATAATGAAGCTAGCGGTAATGTCTTTAACAAATGGCTTCCTCTCTCGCTAAATCAATCTATTTTTTAAACTATTTCGCTGATAAAGACGAGGAACATAACTTAATCAAACAAACAAAAAATAAACAAACACCACAATGATGTAATTTTTCGCTAAACAATAAAAAAAAAATCTAAGTAATAAATCATTTTCATTCAAGTTATTTCACTCTGTTAGTTTCAATTCGGTGTCTTTTCTAATCGACCTAACTAAGCTTTTGTTTACATGTGATGTTTATTGACACATTACGGACACGACTGATTCCTTACAAACAAAAATACTGCTCTGTAAACAATAAATATCCCATCACAAACACTAACAAACACCCACAAACAATCACAAACATGCTTCAGTATCGTAGGAGTTTGTGAAGGGATTATTTTTGTCCAGCGCCTTAGAAGTTCTGTTGGTCGTGTGGGAGGGAGACAAGATGGCGGGTCATTTGTTCCTTCACCTGGCGAGTATTGTAGGGGTTTATTGTAGGTGTAGGGGTGTATTGTAGGTGTAGGGGTGTATTGTAGGTGTAGGGGTGTATTGTAGGTGTAGGGGTGTATTGTAGGTGTAGGGGTGTATTGTAGGTGTAGGGGTGTATTGTAGGTGAACAGTGTGTGTAGGGGTGTATGTAGGTGTTTGAGGTGTAGGTGTGTGTGTGTGTATAGCAGGTAGAGGTGTATTGTAGGTGTAGGGGTGTATTGCGGTATTGTAGGTGTAGGGGTGTGTGGGTGTAGGTGTGTGTAGGTGGTGTGTGTAGGTGTAGCAGTGTATTGTAGGTGTAGGGGTGTAGGTGTATGTAGGTGTGGGAGTGTAGTGTGTAGGTGTAGTGCAGATGTGTGTAGTAGGTAGGTGTAGGTGTGTGTAGAAGTGTCTCAGGTGTGTATAGGTGTGTGTAAAACACTCAAAGGTGTAACTCTCTTTAAATTGAGAGAAAACACACAAACACACACACACAGTATCTAATTTAGAGCAATTACCTGTACCTGGGTTGTATAATAAGCTCCCGGTTATATCATTAACATACTACAAGGTATGTTCCCCCATGTATAACATATGGTACCCCTCAACCCCCTCAACCCCTCAACCCACACCCTCAACCCCCCTCCACACCCCCCCTCCTCTTCCACACCCCCTCAACCCCCTCCTCTTCCACACCCCCCCTCAACCCCCCATCCTCCACCTCAATATAATACATATTTCTTGGATGTTAAATAAATACTAAGCTATTTTAACGTGGTCTAGTCTAACCTAACCTAACCTAATCTGACTTAACCTAACCTAGTCTTATCTAACCTTACTTTGCCTAACCTAACCTAACCTAACCTAACCTAACCTAACCTAACCTAACCTAACCTAAAACACTGATGTCTCTCTCCAATGGGGAAATTCTGTCACCTGGGAAATTATCTTGTCACGTGGAGAATTCTGTCACTTGGGGAAATTGCTGTCACACGGTAAACTGTCATGTGGTACTGTCAACACCCAGTCCATCCCTCAGTTAAAAACAGTCATCGGGGCCCGTCCAGTCCTCTTGGTGATGTGAGAACGTATCTAACTGGCTAACTGGTGATGTGAGAACGTATCTAATTGGCTAACTGGTGATGTGAGAACGTATTTAATTGGCTAACTGGTGATGTGAGAACGTATCTAACTGGCTAACTGGTGATGTGAGAACGTATCTAACTGGTGATGAGGGTACACGTATTTAACAGGTGATGAGGGTACACGTATTTAACTGGTGATGAGGGTACACGTATTTAACTGGTGATGAGGGTACACGTATTTAACTGGTGATGAGGGTGCACGTATCTAACTGGTGATGAGGGTACACGTATTTAACAGGTGATGAGGGTACACGTATTTAACTGGTGATGAGGGTACACGTATTTAACTGGTGATGAGGGTACACGTATTTAACTGGTGATGAGGGTGCACGTATCTAACTGGTGATGAGGGTACACGTATTTAACTAACCAACATAAACTACGACACAACGATCAATTCTACAAAATTACCCCCAAAACGTTTAATTAGACTACGACAGAGAGAGACAGGTAAACACGGACAGGTAAACACGGACAGGTAAACACTGACAGGTTAAAATGGCGCCAACGTGATAATGTGACTCGATTCGACAAGTTAAGGGAGAAATAAAATCAACTTTCAATTTTTTTTTTGAGAATTCGTAAGTTGGTTCCTGAATTCCCAGAGACTCACACAGGTATGTTAATTATCACCTGAACACCTGAGGAAAAGGAAAATGGCGGCGGAAATACACTGTGACTGGACAGTGATAGTAAAAGCTGTATCACTGATGATTATTTTCAGATCATTAATTAAGCGGTATTTTGGCGGGGGGGGGGGGGGGGGGGGGGGGTGGGATCGAAGAATTTGGTATAAGCTTACGCAGAATCGTTAAGCTTTCACAGACTCGGTAAGCTTAATTGGCGAAACGCAAGACGAGAAAAATGATTATGGTATAGTTACCCTTAAGCCGCCCACAGCACCCGTACATCACCCAAGCCGCCCACAGTACCCATACATCACCCAAGCCGCCCATCAAACACGCTAACACACCCTCCAGGCCGCCGACAGCTAAAATGTATAAACGGTAGGCCACCCACCACACACGCTAACACACCCTTCAAGCCGCCCACAGCTAAAATGTATAAGCCGTAGGCCACCCACCACACACGCTACCACACCCCTTCAGGCCGCCCACAGCTAAAATGTTTAAACCGTAGGCCACCCACCACACACGCTAACACAACCTTCAAGCCGCCCACAGCTAAAATGTTTAAACCGTAGGCCGCCCACCACACACGCTAACACACCCTTCAAGCCGCCCACAGCCACCGTACGCTAACACAACACCCGCACAGCTAAAATGTTTAAACCACCCCACCACACACGCTAACACAACCTTCAACCCGCCCACAGCTAAAATGCCGTAGGCCACCCACCACACACTAACTAACAACCTTCGCCGCCCACAGCTAAAATGTTTAAACCGTAGGTCACCACCACACACGCTAACACAACCTTCAACCCGCCCACAGCTAAAATGTTTAAACCGCAGGCCGCCCACCACACACGCTAACACAACCTTCAGGCCGCCCACAGCTAAAATGTTTAAACCGTAGGCCACCCACCACACACGCTAACACACCCTTCAAGCCGCCCACCACATACGCTAACACACCCTTCAGACCGCCCACAGCTAAATGTATAAGCCGTAGGCCACCCACCACACACGCTACCACACCCCTTCAGGCCGCCCACAGCTAAAATGTTTAAACCGTAGGTCACCACCACACACGCTAACACAACCTTCTGCCGCCCACAGCTAAAATGTTTAAACCGTAGGCCGCCCACCACACACGCTAACACAACCTACACACGCTAACACAACCTTCAGGCCGCCCACAGCTAAAATGTTTAAACCGTAGGTCACCCACCACACACGCTAACACACCTTCACGCCGCCCACCATGTAAGCTAATACACCTTCAGGCCGCCCACAGCTAAAATGTTTAAACCCGTAGGCCACCCACCACACATGCTAAGACGCCTTCAGGCCCACCACATATGCTAACACACCCTTCAGGCCGCCCACCACATATGATAACACACCCCTTCAGGCCGCCCACCACATATGCTAACACACCCTTCAGGCCGCCCACGCTAAAATGTATGAACGGTATGCCACCACCACACATGCTAACATACCCTTCAAGCCGCCCACCACATAGCTAACACACCCATCAGGCCGCCCACCACCCACGCCAACATACCATAAGCTAACACACCCTTCAGGCCGCCCACCACATAAGCTAACACACCCTTCAGGCCGCCCACCACATACGCTAACACACCCTTCAGGCCCACAGCTAAAATGCATAAACGGTAGGCCGCCCACCACATAAGCTAACACACCCTTCCAGGCCGCCCACACATACGCTAACACACCCTTCAGACCGCCCACAGCTAAAATATATATAAACCGTAGGCCACCCACCATCCGCTAACACACCCTTCAGGCCGCCCACATACAACATACCCTAGCTACCTTTCACCCTTCAGGCCGCCCACCATCCACGCAACACACCCTCTTCAGGCCGCCCACCACATACGCCGCCAGCACACCCCTTCAGGCCGCCCACCACATAATACGCTAACACACCTTCAGGCCGCCCACCACCCACGCCAACATACCCTTCAGGCCCACCACGCCCCAACACAACACCTTCACGTACACTCAACACACCCCTTCAGGCCGCCCACCACGTACTGCTAACACCTTTTCAGGCCGCCCACCACGTACACTAACACACCCTTCAGGCCGCCCACCACGTACATTAACACACCCTTCAGGCCGCCCACCACACACTCAACACACACTTCAGGCCGCCCACCACGTACACTAACACACCCTTCCAGGCCGCCCACCACACACGGGCCAACACCCCTTCAGGCCGCCCACCACACGCTAACACACCCTTCAGGCCGCCCACAGCTAACGTGTATACACCGTACGCCGCCCATCATACTCCCCCCAAGCAGTCTAGTGCCATATTGTATGCCGCCCATCATACACAGATACACCTAAGGCCACACACGCACTCTTGGCTGCCCACCTCATACACACACATCTAGACCGCCCACCACACAAACACATACACCCGGCCCACCAAACAAACACACACACAATACATCCTGCTGCCCACCACACAAACAACAACACACACCCCTAGGCTGCCCACCACACAAACACACACATCACCACACAAACACACACATCCTGCCCCCACCACACAAACAAACACACACCCCATGCCCACCACAAACACACACAACTTTGGCTGCCACCAAACAAACACACACACACCCTCTTGGCTGCCCACCACACAAACAAACACACCCTAGGCCACTCACCACACAAACACACACACCCTAGCGCCCACCACACATACACACACTATACCGCCCACCACACACAAACACACACACACCCTAGCCGCCCACCACACAACACACACACCACAACCGCCCACCACCAACACACACCCCTAGGCCGCCCACCACATACACACACACATGCCCACCACACACACACACACACACACCCCCACAACACCACACACCACACACACACACACACACACCCGAAGCTGCCCATCACTCACACACACACACACACACACACACACACACACACACACACACACACACACACACCACCACACACACACACACCCTAAGCCCCATCTCACTCACACACACACACACACACACACACACACACACACACACACACACACACACACCTAAGCCGCCCACCACACACACACACACACACACACACACACACACACCCACACACACACACACACACACCTATTCCTCACCACACAACACACACACACACACACACACACACACACACACACACACACACACACACACACACACACACACACACACACACACACACACATACATACATACATACACACACACACACACGTAACCTAACTTTAACATATTCAATAAGTACTTTCAACACTACATATATTCTGGGCATGGGTTAGGTGGGTAGGGGTGGGCTGGGATGGGTCGAAGGTGGGTAGGAGTGTGAGGGTCTCGGTAACTGGCACCCACAATTACACGACACTAACCTAACCTAACCTAACCTAACCTATTTTTAAACACTAAAACGCTATAACACAACACACGGGTTTTGGGGGGAAGATAAATACATATTCTGGGAGTGGTTTTGGTGGGTTGTGGTGGGCTATGACGGACAGTGGTGGGTTTTAGTGGAACTGTGGTGGGTTATGACGGACTGTGGTGAGCTGTGGCGGAATGTGGTGCTGGCCTGTGGTAATTTAGGGGTCCAAAACTCACACAGACACGCAAAGAAAAACAAAACACTGATTCACTTAGCGACTTCTGGGATAGCGGACACACACAAACGCAAACACACGCAAACACACGCAAACAATTATTTTTTGGGTGTGGTGTTAAGGTGGTGTTTAGTGAGGGGCATGGCGGGAAGGAGTGTGGGTTCTCTAGCTTCCCCACACAGCCCACACAGCCTCAAGGGAAACCCACAGACGGATAAGAACAAGTCAACACTGGTATTAGAGGTATAAGAGAGGTTAAACCACTTGTCTATACCACAACACGATGACCACCCACACCCACACACCCACACCCACACACACACACGAGCACTTCCCAGACACAACACACCAGCACCACCTAACTTAAAACCCTAACTACCCTCTCTCCTCCTAGGCCGTGGGCGCCAATGATAATATCAAGTCTTAAAAATGTCACAAAGCTGATTAGGGCGAGATTATCTGAGATTCCCAAGCTTGGCCAATCGTAAGCTTTCCCAAATAAGAATTAAACTGGATCTTGGAGGTAAAGTATTGTGGTGGACACTTACCTTGTCAGCGGCGAGGTGTGTACGGCGTCTTGCAGCCACGGGTCGTTGCCACAGCTTAAGTTATGTTGCTCTGTTTTTTCTTGATTGCAACTTTACACAAGCTTAGGCCTGACTCCCGCAGTATTAAAACTTGCTAGAATTGAAAGAGAGACGCGGGGAAAGTTTTCAATAGCTCAAACATATTCAACATAAAGCAGCCCCGAGGCGGGGCTTCCAGCACGTCAGGGAACAAAATTACTCAACTGCGCATAACGAGGAGGGCGGCCACCACACGCTCCCGCTCCTCTCATTGGCCGGAGGGTCGGGCTGGTGGCCAATCAAGGGGAGGGGAGGAGCCAATGCTGACGTAGCGGAATTGATGAGAGTAAGCGCGCATGGGGAGGAGGAGGAGGAGTAGGGGTAGGGTGGAAGCAGGGTAGGAGGGGTAGGTAAGGAAGGGAGGAGGAGGAGGAAGAAGAGTGAGGGAGGGAGGGAGGGAGGGGGAGGTAGGAGGGGGAGTAGGAGGAGGTAGGAGGAGACCCGTGCGTCGCTGACAACAAAAATTGGAGAAATTTTTTCGAGGCCTCCCAAACATTTTACCATTTTCCTACTTTAATCATGAATGTATTTAGGAGATAACACGTACGGTTACAGAGCGGAGCGTTTCTACCCCAAAGATTTGACAAAAGGCTGGAGTGAGGAGACGGGCGAGGGATAGTGAGGGATAGGTAGGTAGGTAGGTAAGGTAGGTAGGTAGGTAGGGAGGAGGAAACATACCACACTAAAACATACACACATATACACACACACTGTCACACTCACCCTCACACTGTTACACACATATAGATTCTCTTTCACACACACATACACACACTCCCCCCTCTCTGTCAGTGTGTGCGTCTTTCTCACACACACACACCCTCTCTCACACACACACACCTCTCACACACACACCCCCTCTCTCACACACACCCCCTCTCCCACCCCCCCTCTCCCACACACACACACACCCCCCACACACACACACACCCTCCCACACACCCCCTCCCACACACCCCTCTCACACATCCCCCTCTCCCCACCCCCCTCTCACACACCCCCTCTCCACACACACACACACCCTCCTCACACACACACCCCCCTCCTCACACACACACCCCTCTCACACACACACCCCCCCACACACACACACCCCTCTCACACACACACACACCCCTCTTACACACACACACACCCTCTCACACACACACACACACCCTCCACACACACACACCCTCTCACCCCCTGCCCCCCCCACACACCCCTCTCACACACACACACACCCCCCTCACACACCCCTCTCCCCACACACCCCCCACACACCCCTCTCCCCCCACCCCCCTCTCCCCCCCACCCCCCTCCCCCACCCCCCCACACACCCCTCTCCCCACCCCCCCTCTCCCCCACCCCCCACACCCTCACACACACACACACCCTCCCCCCACCCCCACCCCCTCCCACACACACACCCCTCTCCCACCCCACCCCTCTCCCACACACACACACCCCTCACACACACACACCCCTCTCACACACACCCCCTCCCACACACACACACCCCTCCACACACACACACACCCCCTCTCACACACACACACCCTCTCACACACACACATACACCCTCTCCCACACACCCCCCCCACACACACACAGGACCCACACGCTTATGATACCCTCTCCACCTCCTATTTACCAGCATGCTCTGCTCAAGTAAGATTATTTAAAAGCTCTCAGAGACACAATAATACTGGGCTGTGCTCCTTCAATACACCTATAGTAGTGGCTTAACAGGATGTAGTCATGGTGTGTGTGTGTGTGTGTGTGTGTGTGTGTGTGTGTGTGAGTTGTAGCACACACACACGGGGTATGGTGAGGTGGTACACGGTATTAAGGTTTTATATACTAGTAAATCGGCGGCTCAGTGTTCTAGCGATGATGTGAGGAGGGGGAGAGGAGGAGGAGGGGAAGGAAGAAGAAAAGAACGGAGAGGAGAAGAAGGAAGATGAGGAGGAAGAGAAGAAGGAAGAGGGGAAGGAAGGAAGAGAGAGATGTAAAGAAGAATTAAAAGATAGAATAAATATGTATCAATTTATTAATTTTTTCCATGAAGCGATGAAAGTGAGAACACGTGTTGAGAGAGAGTGAGAGAGAGAGAGAGAGAGAGAGAGAGAGAGAGAGACATTAAAATTATCGGACAAATTTACATTGACACGCCAGGTAAAATTGGCACCTATTCAGGTATACAAACAATGTCCATACACACTACAGGTATACAAACAATGTCCATACACACTACAGGTATACAAACAATGTCCATACACACTACAGGTATACAAACAATGTCCATACACACTACACGTATACAAACAATGTCCATACACACTACAGGTATACAAACAATGTACCTAAACAGAGTAAGTATAGAAACAATATACATAGACAGTACAGGTATATAAAGCAGTGTACATAGGTGACAACAGTATATACATGCCTATAGCCCTGCAGGAGTGAGATACATAAACCAGAGTGAAATAGAGTGAAATAAAATGAAATAAAGTGAAATAGAACGAAATAGAACGAAATAGGGTGAAATAGATTAACTCTTTTCGCAAAATTTCACACAATTCTTCAAATCTATCCCCAAAAAATATTACTTCATAATTCTGTTATTTTTATCATCAACTAATACGTGTCATAATCTGAGAGCGATTATATATACTTTCAAATATTAAAATGATATACAGACATACAGACACACACACTCACCTGTGGCGTCCCCCAAGGCACCAAGATGGGACCACTCTGCTTCCTTATGCTTATCAATGATGCCCTAAGAGAAACCCCTGCTCGCTGGAAATATGTCGACGACTCCACCATTGGGATCAGCGTCAACAATTCTGCTCCCAACTATACCGCCCTTCAGGATTTATTGAACAGTCTCCAAAACTGGGCCACCAACAACCATGTCACCATCAACCATACCAAGACCATGGTTATGCACATCAACCTCTCCTCCGACATTGTCCCACCTCCTTCCATTACTTTAGGTCCGAACACACTTCAGGTTGTAGATTCCACGAAGCTCCTCGGCGTCACCATAGACAACAAACTAAATTGGAAACCACGTGGTAGAGTTGTCAAATCCTCAGTTTCCGTCTCCACCTCCTCCGCCGACTCAAGTCCCTCAGGTTCCTGCACCGAGCTCCTCAGTGTTTACTCAACATTCTAGCCGCTTCCCAAGCTCACCTATGCCTCCCCACCTGGTCTTCCTCCCTAAATGCCACACAACGTAACACCTAGAAAAGATACAAAAAGAGGGCATGCCAAGATTATTCTCTCCTTCCTACTCCACATATCAAGAAGCGCTCAACACACTGACCCTTTCGACTCTCACTGACCATCACCACGACCTCATCTGCAAATTTGGTAAGAAGCTTCTGCACCATCCTCGACACCGGCTCCTACTACCACCTGAGATCCCTAGCCCGAGAATTGCTGTTCGACATCACAACCGCATCCAGCCCATACGTGCACGAACTGATCGCTATAAGAACAGCCCAGTCCCAACCATTGTAAAAATTATCAATAACTTGTAATAAACCAGTGTATTCACTCCCAGTAAACACTACTTCTTGCACTGTCACTATGTTGAGATGCCCTGTAGTTTGAGCTTTTCCCCATCTAGTTATTATATATCTAATTTGTATCACTTATGTTACTTGTATATTATTTGTAATTCGTAACCCATTCCCCAAATATTTAACTGTATATTTTCAGCCTTCAGGCTGCCATGCTCTTTCAATAAACCGTTAATTATTATTATTATTATTATTATTATTATTATTATTATTATTATTATTATTATTATTATTATTATTATTACACACACACACACATAGTTAAGTGATTCGCCCCAGGGTTTTTGTGTTAAGCTTAGCCAAGGGGAGAGGTGGTATTGAGGTGTGTGTGTGTGTGTGTGAGTGTGTGTGTGTGTGAGTGTGTGTGTGTGAGTGTGTGTGGTGTGTGTGTGTGTGTGTGTGTGTGTGTGTGTGTGTGTGTGTGTGTGTGTGTCCTTACACGTGATTCAACACAACTATAAGATGGTCGGGGACACACCAGCGCGCGAGGACAGGTAGAGTTACCATTATGCCCACAGCTACAACAAGGCCTACAGGTAATATTAGGCCTATAGTAGAGAACTGACTAAATATTTATATATGACAGTCCATAATAATAGTTATAATAACATAACTACAACAATACTAACAACAACAACAACAACAACAACAACATCAACATCATCAACATCATCATCATCATCATTATTATTATCATTATTATTATTATTATTATTATTATATATTACTATTATCAAAAGAAGAACAACAACCACCACCACCATCACAGCCAACAACCACCACCACCACCACCAACAACCCCACTACTATCAACAACAAAACCCACCAGCAAGGTTGTAACCACCAGCAACAACAACCTCACCACCAACAACCCCACTACTATCAACAACAACAACCACCAACAACAACCTGAGAACTACCACCCCACCAACCAACACCAAACCACAACCCAGCACTACCACCACCACCACCAGCAACAACAACCTCACCACCAACAACCCCACTACTATCAACAACAACAACAACCACCAACAACAACCCGAGAATACCACCACCACCACCACCACCACCACACCACCAACCACCACCAACCACCACCACCAACAACCTGAGAACTACCACCACCACCACACCACCACCACCATACCACCACCACCACCTCAACCACCACCACCAACAACCCAAGCACTACCACCACCACCACCAGCAACAACAACCTCACCACCAACAACCCCACTACTATCAACAACAACAACAACCACCAACAACAACCCGAGAACTACCACCACCACCACCACCACCACCACCACCACCAACCACCACCACTAACAACCCAAGCACTTGACCACCACCCACTAGCAACAACAACCTCACCACCAACAACCCCACTACTATCAACAACAACAACAACCACCAACAACAACCTGAGAACTACTACAACCACCACCACCACCACCACCACCACCACCACCACCACCACCAACCACCACCACCAACAACCCAAGCACTACCACCACCACCACCACCACCACCAACAACAACCAACAACAACAACCACCAACAACAACCCCACTACCAATACCACCACCACCACCACCACCAACCACCACCACCACCACCACCACCACCACCACCACCACCACCACACCACCACCACCACCACCACCAACAACCCAAGCACTACCACCACCACCACCACCACCAACAACAACAACCACCAACAACAACCCCACTACTACTACACCACCACCACCACCACCACCACCACCACCAACCACCACCACCAACAACCAAGCACTACCACCACCACCACCACCAGCAACAACAACCTCACCACCAACAACCCCACTACTATCAACAACAACAACAACAACCAACAACAACAACCACCAACAACAACCCGAGAACCACCACCACCACCACCACCACCACCACCACCAACAACAACCCGAGCACCACCACCACCACCAACAACAACAACAGTGTAATAAATGCCTCAACTCACAAAACACATAAGCTGATTCTTTAATTCATAACCCTAATTAAAATAGGCTGGTTAATTAAGCCACGTCACACTAGATATAAGTATTATTGGCATTATAATATTTAATAGCCGTAATATATACACACCTGGACCCTGCTACTGTATGGTAATGATGTCACCTGTAGTAAAATATATTAATTATTTCCGCTGTTGGGCTGTGTCGGTTTGGTTAGGATTCATCTGTGTGTGTGTGTGTGTGTGTGTGTGTGTGTGTGTTTTTAGAGATTGTGTGCACCAGAATGTGTCCTATGATCCTTTGAACCGTAACTTGTCCTTACACACACACACATACACACACACACACACACACACACACACACACACACACGATAGGATTTTTATTAATTAGTATTTGTGAAAAGAGAGAGAGAGAGAGAGAGAGAGAGAGAGGGGGGAGAGAGAGGAACAGGCAGGGAGACAGAGAGAGAGAGGGAGGGGGGTGTCTGTTGGTACCCCTTTGTGAGCGAGCAGCCTTCCCCCGCCTGCCCGTGTTTACAGAAAGGCTTACTCCCTGAAATTCCTTTGGAGACCCGTACAAAAGCGTTTGATACAGACATAACCCCGGCCCAACACAGCCTTGCCACGAACCCTCACTCACACTGCAAAATGAAATAAACTTGTAGAGAAAATGTTAATGATCCTCTATACACATTCTATACACATTCATGCTATGTTAGATCAATTTATATATCCATTTTTACCTCTATAAACATTCATGCTATGTTAGGTCAATTTATAACCATTTTTACATCTATATACATTCATGCTATGTTAGGTCAATTTATATATCCATTTTACCTCTATAAACATTCATGCTATGTTAGTCAATTTATATATCCATTTTTACCTCTATAAACATTCATGCTATGTTATAATTTATATAAGCATTTTGCATCTATATACATTCATGCTATGTTAGGTCAATTTATATTACAGGCTATATTCATGTTCTATATACATTTATAGGCGGTTATATATATCTGTTATATATATTTGTTTAACATGGAGTAATGTGGATCAATATTTACGTTAGTATATATATTTTGGTTACTAAACATCCGAACGCTGTGAGATTTATTTTTAGTGTTTATAAAATATAAACATTCGAGTGTGTGTGTGTGTGTGTGTGTGTGTGTGTGTGTGTGTGTGTGTGTGTGTGTGCCAGTAGTATAAATATGACAAAACTTTATAAAAATATAAATTTACATACTGTATACCATAAGAATATATTTAAATTAATAAACATTAACTGACTCGAACGATATACATTTACCCACCATGGCAACACCCGACGGAATAGTTGTTTGTTTACCCACCATGGCAACACCCGACGGAATAGTTGTTTGTTTACCCACCATGGCAACACCCGACGGAATAGTTATTTGCTCACCCACCATGGCAACACCCGACGGAATACTTGTTTGTTTACCCACCATGGCAACACCCGACGGAATAGTTATTTGCTTACCCACCATGGCAACACCCGACGGAATACTTGTTTGTTTACCCACCATGGCAACACCGACGGAATAGTTGTTTACCACCATGGCAACACCCGACGGAATAGTTATTTGCTTACCCACCATGGCAACATTCGACGGAATACTTGTTTGTTTACCCACCATGGCAACACCCGACGGAATAGTTGTTTGTTTACCCACCATGGCAACACCCGACGGAATACTTGTTTGCTTACCCACCATGGCAACACCGACGGAATAGTTGTTTGTTTACCCACCATGGCAACACCCGACGGAATAGTTATTTGTTTACCCATATGTCAACACCCGACGAATACTTTCATGTAGATATAAACATCGACAAAACTATATAAACACATCAGAATCATATAAATTTAAACACACAAACATCGCAACAAGAGACCAAAATCATAATATAAATCGTAAGGAAAACCCAACTATATACATTGAAAAGAAATTGTATAGTATTGAGAGGAAAAAATGAAAACAAGAAATGTAAATAAAATCGAGGAAAAAAGAAAGAAAAAGAGAGAGAGAGAGAGAGAAAGTGAAAAAAATAGAGCGAGTGAGCTATGAACTGGGAACTGTATCGGACTGTTGTAACAAAGGAAGACCCTGTCAGTTGTCTATCTTCCAAAAAAAAAAAAAAGAAAGAAAGGAAAAAGAAATAAAAGGAAAGAAAGCAAAAAGAAAAGTCGTCTATTTCATTCGTATTTTTATTTATTTTTCATTCACGAGTTAAATAAATATATATTGGGACTGTATATGGGGGTGGGGGGGGTGGGGTGGGGGAGGGGTGAGGGTGGGGTGGTGGGGTGGTGTATTCAACGTATGTTTGATTGGTTGTGGTCTGTGGACAGATAGACAGACCCACAGATAGACAGACGTACAGACGGTCAAGACGGCTTTGAGAGATTCATATTATAACTAGAAAAAAAAAGAGAGGGGAGGTAGTATTGAGAGAGAGAGAGAGAGAGAGAGAGAGAGAGAGAGAGAGAGAGAGAGAGAGAGAGAGAGAGAGAGAGAGAGCTATACCCACCATCCATCTACATAAGAGATAATAAACACACCCCGCTATTCTGTGGGTATTGAGAGGGGCGGGGAGGGTGACAGGGGGGGGCTGGGGTATATGGTGGTGATAGGTGGCTGCTGGGTGGATGATGGATGGATGGGTGGGTGGTGGAGGTACACTGGTGGGTAGGGGTGAGAGGTAGGGAGAGGTAGGGTGGTGTTGGGTGATGGGTGGGTGGGTGGGGCATCACATAATTACCATAGTTATTACCATGCAAAGGTAAATTGATAGGTGTTATAGTCGATCTCAGTGAAATGTAGATGCCAGGGTTTCACGGCCTCTGACCTTCCCTCCCCCACATCCCCTCCCTCCCTCCCCCTCACACCCTCCCTCCTCCCCTCACACCTCCTCCCATCTTCACCCTCACCTCACCCTCACCTCCACCTCTCCCTCCTACCTACTCCTTTCCTCCATGTATACATCCACATCAGCAGGGGTTGAAGGGGTTTCATTAAAACCACGGACCTAGAACCCAACCTAACCTTAACCTAACCTAACCTAACCTAACCTAACCTTACCTATTTTACCTTACCCAACCCAACTTAACCTAATCTAACACTAGTACCCAATTCCCACCTGTAGTTGGTTCATTAGTGACCTTTTGTGGATACGCGGTCTGGGGGGGGGTAACAGAGACAGACAGACAGACAGACAGACAGACAGACAGACAGACAGACAAACACAGAAATGGCCAAACAAAGAGAAACAATAATAAATGATAAACAATGATACAAACTGCGGACAAGAACACAGACATACAGATAGACAGATAAGAAAGCATATACAGACAGAAAAGACAGACAGACAAACAGACAGACAGACAGACAGACAGTATCATGTAAGTAGGGAGTTTCATGAGATTATACTGGGGCTTACAATGGTTAGTCAGAGGATTTGTGCACCAGGTCTACACTAGTACCTCCAGGTCTACACTAGTACCTCGGGTTCACTTAGTACCTCCAGGTCTACACTAGTACCTCCAGGTCTACACTAGTACCTCCAGGTCCACACTCAGCACCTCCAGGTCTACACTAGTACCTCCAGGTCTACACCAGTACCTCAGGCTCCACACTTAGAGCCTCCAGGTCTACACTAGTACCTCCAGGTCCACACTAGTACCTCCAGGTCACACTCTGCACCTCCAGGTCTACACTAGTACCTCCAGGTCTGCCACTCAGTACCTCCAGGCTCTACACCAGTACCTCCAGGTCCACACTAGCACTCCAGGTCCACACTAATACCCAGGTCCACAGCAGCACCTCCAGGTCTGCACTAGTACCTCCAGGTCTCACAGCACCTCCAGGTCTACACTAGTACCTCCAGGTCTACACTAGTACCTCCAGGTTTACACTCACACCTCCAGGTCTACACCACCTCCAGGCCCACACTAGCACTCCAGGTCTACACCAGTACCTCCAGGTCTACACACTCCAGGTCTACACTCAGTACTCCAGGTCTACACTAGTACCTCCAGGTCTACACTAATACCTCCAGGTCTACACTCAGTACCTCCAGGTCTACACTAGTACCTCCAGGTCTACACTAGTACCTCCAGGTTTACACTAGTACCTCCAGGTTCACACTAGTACCTCCAGGTCTACACTAGTACCTCCAGGTCTACACTAGTACCTCCAGGTCTACACTAGTACCCAGGTCTACACCAGCACTCCAGGTCTACACTAGTACCTCCAGGTCTGCCCAGTACCTCCAGGTCTACACTAGTACCCAGGTTTACACCAATACCTCTCAGGTCTACACTAGTACCTCCAGGTCTACACTAGTACCTCCAGGTCACACTCAGTACCTCCAGGTCCACACTCAGTACCCAGGTCTACACTAGTACCCAGGTTTACACTCAGTACCTCCAGGTTCACACTAATACCTCCAGGTCTACACTAGTACCTCCAGGTTCTACACTAGTACCTCCAGGTCTGGCACTCAGTACCTCCAGGTCTACACTGGTACCTCCAGGTTCACACTAGTACCTCCAGGTCTACACTGGCACTCCAGGTTCACACTAGTACCTCCAGGTCTACAATGTGCCCAGGTCCACACCAGTACCTCCAGGTTTACACTCAGACTCCAGGTCTACACCACACCCCAGGTCTACACTAGTACCTCAGGTCTACACTAGTACCTCCAGGTCCACACTCAGTACCTCCAGGTCACACTAGTACCTCCAGGTCTACACTAGTACCTCCAGGTCTACACTAGTACCTCCAGGTTCACACCACATCTCCAGGTCTACACTAGTACCTCCAGGCACACTAGTACCTAGGTCTACACCATACCTCCAGATCTACACTTAGTACCTCCAGGTCTACACTAGTACCTCCAGGTCTACACTAGTACCTCCAGGTCTACACTAGTACCTCCAGGTCCACACTAGTACCTCCAGGTCTACACTAGTATCTCCAGGTCTACACAAGTACCTCCAGGTCTACACTAGTACCTCCAGGTCTACACTAGCACCTCCAGGTCCACACAGCCGCCTTAAGAAGATGTGTGTAAAACGGGGGTCGATAATATTGTTGAAAGGGAAGACGTAGATGTACATAAGAACTAGATTAAAGGGAGGAGGAGGACGGTGAGGAGGTGAGGGGTTGTTTTATGTGTGGAGGGATAGAGGAGTCAAACGAGGAGTAGGAAGGAAGGAAGGAAGGAGGAGAGAAACAGAAAAAATGAAGAAAAAGGAGGAAGGAGAGAAGGAAGAAGTGGAAGGGAAGAGGGCATGAACGAGGAAGGAAACCAAGGATTCTGTAGGATTCCAAGTGACGCCGTCCTTACCTTCTTCTGCCGTGACTCTCTGCCGTGACCCCTCTACCGTGACTCTCTGCCGTGACCTTTAGTCATGACCTTTGCCGTGACCTCTGCCGTGACCCCTCTACCGTGACCCCTCTACCGTGACTCTCTGCCGTGACTCTGCCGTGACCTTTAGTCATGACCTTTGCCGTGACCCCTCTGCCGTAATGACCCCTCTACCGTGACCCTCTACCGTGTCCTTCAGGCTGACCTTTGCCGTGACCTTCAGTCGTGACCCTTTGAAGAGCTCTGCCGTGACCCTCTACCGTGACGTAGTCGTGACCCTTTGCCGTAACCCTCTGCCGTCACCCTCTGCCGTGACCCTCAGCCGTGACCTTTGCCCGTGACCCTCAGCCATGACCCTCTGCCGTGACCCTATGCCTCCAGCCCTTTCCAGTCTGGGTCGTGGTCAGAGTCGTGTCACCGCCTTGAGAATCGTCTTATATCTTGGACAGAACAGATCAAGGGACCACGTTAGGATGGAGAATAGAGAAGAGGGTGTGTGGGTTAATGGGGTGTGTGGAGATTATTGGGGGTGTGTGGAGTGTGTGGGGTGTGTGGGGTGTGTGGGGGTGTGGGGTGTGTGGGGGTGTGTGTGTGGAGTGTGTGTGGGTGTGGGGTGTGTGGGGGTGTGGGGGTGTGTGTGTGGGGGGGTGTGGGGGTGTGTGTGGGTGTGGGGTGTGTGGGGTGTGTGGGGGGTGTGGGGTGTGTGGGGGTGTGGGGGTGTGGGGGTGTGTGGGGGTAAGGTGTGTGTGTGTGTGGGGTGGGGGGCGCGTTCATGTGCGTAAATAAACGGTTTACATGTGCGTCAATAACTGGTGTACATGACAAAATAGTGTACCGTACATGTGCGTTAATAATTGGTATACATGACTAAATAGCCTGTATGTGCGTCAATAATTAATTGGTATACATTATTAAATAGTATACATGTGCGTAAATAATTGGTGTACATGATTAAATACTGTACATGTGCACAAAGAAAGAGCAAAAATCGCAATATGGCGAAAATTGGTATAAACTCTATGAATAAATAGGAAAAATCGGCATAAGTGAATAATAAAAATTGACATTAAAAAAAACGTAACTTATGAATAAGAAAATAACTAATAAATGTAGGAAAAATTGGCATAAATAAAATCGAAAATCGGTGTCACGAGATGGAGCAAATCGGCGAAAATAATTTCATCGGAATTCATAATTAGCACAAATTGACTTTAATTGCCTACAGTAGAATTAATATACAATGTAAATCGGGCAATAAATGATGTAAATCAGATAATAATAATCGGTTTAAATTAAAATAAATAAACATATGTAAACTCTTTAATAATTAGCGTATATTGTGTAAATCGGTGAAAATATATCGGGTAAATTGGCGAACATCTTGTAATTCGGCGTAAATACATACTGGTAATCGGTTAATATATTGCGTAGATCGTTCATTAAGTAGCTTAAATCGGCGTCAATATTGAGCGTAAATCGGGGTTAATATGGTGTAAATCGGCTCTATTAGGGGAACAGTATGCTCTATTAGGGGAACAGTATGCTCTATGAGAGGCCCAGTATGCTCTATGAGGGGCCCAAAATGCTCTATCAGTAACTGTATCAAGATAGTGACTGTCTCTAGTAACTGTATCAAGATAGTGACTGTCTCTAGTAATTGTATCAAGATAGTGACTGTCTCTAGTAACTGTATCAAGATAGTGACTGTCTCTAGTAATTGTATCAAGATAGTAACTGTCTCTAGTAACTGTATCAAGATAGTGACTGTCTCTAGTAACTGTATCAAGATAGTGACTGTCTCTAGTAACTGTATCAAGATAGCGAATTGTCTCTAGTAATTGTGCTCTGATAGTAGCTGTCTTCAGTAACTGTATCAAGATAGTAACTGCCCTAGTAACTGTATCAAGATAGTGACTGTTCCCTAGTAACTGTATCAAGATAGTGACTGTCTCTAGTAACTGTATCAAGATAGTGACTGTTCAGTAACTGTATCAAGATAGTAACTGTCTTGGTAACCGTATCAAGATAGTGACTGTCTCTAGTAACTGTATCAAGATAGTGACTGTCTCTAGTAACTGTATCGCTGATAGTGACGCCCTAGTAACTGTATCAAGATAGTGATCATTGTCTCTAGTAATTGTATCAAGATAGTGACTGTCTCTAGTAACTGTATCAAGATAGTGACTGTCTTCAGTAACTGTATCAAGATATAATTGCCCTCAGTAAACTGTATCAAGACAGTAACTGCCCCTAGTAACCGTATCAAGATAGTGACTGCCTCTAGTAACTGTATCAAGATAGTGACTTTGTCTTGAAGTAACTGTATCAAGATAGTGACCGTCTCTCAGTAATTGTATCAAGATAGTGACTGTCTCTAGTAACTGTATCAAGATAGTGATCAAGTTCCTAGTAATTGTATCAAGATAGCAACTGTCTTCAGTAATTGCATCAAGATAGTGACTGCTCCCAGTAATTGTGTCAAGATAGTAGCTGTCTCTCTAGTAAATTGTATCAAGATAGTGACCGTCTCTAGTAACTGTATCAAGATAGTGACTGCCCTAGTAAATCGCATCAATATAAAGGACTGGTCTCTAGTAACTGTATCAAGATAGTGACTGTCTCTAGTAACTGTATCAAGATAGTGACTGTCTCTAGTAACTGTATCAAGATAGTGACTGTCTCTAGTAACTGTATCAAGGATAGTGACTGTCTCTAGTAACTGTATCAAGATAGTGACTGTCTCTAGTAACTGTATCAAGATAGTGACTGTCTCTCGTAACTGTATCAAGATAGTGACTGTCTCTAGTAACTGTATCATGAGAGATGACTGTCTCTAGTAACTGTATCAAGATAGTGACTGTCTCTAGTAACTGTATCAAGATAGTGACTGTCTCTAGTAACTGTATCAAGATAGTAACTGTCTCTAGTAACTGTATCAAGATAGTGACTGTCTCTAGTAACTGTATCAAGATAGTGACTGTCTCTAGTAACTGTATCAAGATAGTGACTGTCTCTAGTAATTGTATCAAGATAGTGACTGTCTCTAGTAACTGTATCAAGATAGTGACTGTCTCTAGTAATTGTATCAAGATAGTAACTGTCTCTAGTAATTGTATCAAGATAGTGACTGTCTCTAGTAACTGTATCAAGATAGTGACTGTCTCTAGTAACTGTATCAAGATAGTGACTGTCTCTAGTAATTGTGTCAAGATAGTAGCTGTCTCTAGTAACTGTATCAAGATAGTGACTGTCTCTAGTAACTGTATCAAGATAGTAACTGTCTCTAGTAACTGTATCAAGATAGTGACTGTCTCTAGTAACTGTATCAAGATAGTGACTGTCTCTAGTAACTGTATCAAGGTAGTGACTGTCTCTTTAGTAACTGTATCAAGATAGTGACTGTCTCTAGTAACTGTATCAAGATAGTGACTGTCTCTAGTAACTGTATCAGGATAGTGACTGTCTCTAGTAATTGTATCAAGATAGTGACTGTCTCTAGTAACTGTATCAAGATAGTGACTGTCTCTAGTAACTGTATCAAGATAGTGACTGTCTCTAGTAACTGTACCAAGATAGTGACTGTCTCTAGTAACTGTATCAAGATAGTGACTGTCTCTAGTAACTGTATCAAGATAGTAACTGTCTCTAGTAACTGTATCAAGATAGTGACTGTCTCTAGTAACTGTATCAAGATAGTGACTGTCTCTAGGAACTGTATCAAGATAGTGACTGTCTCTAGTAACTGTATCAAGATAGTGACTGTCTCTAGTAACTGTATCAGGGTAGTGACTGTCTCTAGTAATTGTATCAAGATAGTGACTGTCTCTAGTAACTGTATCAAGATAGTGACTGTCTCTCGTAACTGTCTCAAGATAGTAACTGTTTTATGGTACCCCCCTCCCCCGTCGGCCACCATACCACTGCATACCATTATCAATTCATACCATTTACCTAAATCCGTCGGGCGGGTGACAGCTCGGACAAGAGTCACAATGGCCGCCAAATGACAGGGAAAATTACTTGTAAACCTTCCCTCTCCTCCTCTCGCCCGCTCAAAAGGCCAGAGATTTGAAAATAACTCGACAATTCCTCTCTGTGATAACATTTTTGAAGGGCGCTTATCCCGACTATATTGCCAATCTAAATTGAATACGATGCCTTGACGTCTGAGAAAGTCCCTCTCTTCCTCCCTACCTCACCTCCCCCTACCTCCGTCCCTCACCTCCCCCTACCTCCGTCCCTCACCTCACCTCCTGTCCCCCCCCCCCCCCAGACCTCTCCCGACACTGACAAGCGCCGAGGGAGTTTGGTCTCTAAATCCTTTGGGTATAAGGTAGATGAATCCCTAGAGGGAGGGAATGGGAGGGGCGGTGGCTGGGAGGAAGGGACAAGACCTGGGGGAGGAGAAAGAGGGAATGGGGAGGAGAAGGGATGGTGAGGAGAGAGAGAGAGAGAGACAGAGAGAGAGAGAGGTGGGGAAAAGAGTGAAGAACGACTTCTAAACTCTGGTCTCCAATGTAACAATGTTGGGATTAGCAGCAGAACGTAAGAGTTCTACCACGACCCCCTCCCCTAAGGTGTGTCCAACGTAGGTGATAACGAGCTTTGATTACCCTTTCTTTTATTTACCTGCCACACACACACACACACACACACACACACACACACACACCAAAAAAAAAACTAAACACCAAACACAAGGAGGATCTACGAAAGAACTCTACTATTCTAATTTATATTTTATTTTTCTCACGAGGTAAATGTGGTCCGACTACAAAAAGGGGGGGGTCAGTAGCAGGGGGAGAAGGGGGGGCAGTTTGAGATAGCAGGGGGAAAAAGGGGGGGTTGGGCAAAGGAGGATTGGAAGGAGTAGGGCTGTTTGATCCCAACACAAAACGATGTCAGTAAAAAAAGGTTAAAAAGAGTTGAATGTTTCATCACCTTCTCCTTACCTACCCCCTCTCTCGTGCTTTTTACCTGTCATTCTCCCAGACTATATTGTCTCTTAACTGCCCTTGTGGTCAGGTTATGGTGCTTGGTATGGTGGTTATGGTGGCCTTTGTGGTAAATAGTTGGGTACAGTGGGAATGGTAATCATGGTAGTCTTTGTGGTTAAGTATGGTGGGTATGGGAGAGTATTTGTGGTGGAGAGGGTATGGTGGTTATAATTTAGTATGGTATCTAGGGTAGGTATGGTGATTATGGTGGTTTGTGTAGTTATGGTGTTCATGGTTAACTATGGTAGGGATTATGATGTTTGAGATTAAACAAAAATATGGTGAATATTGTTTTATCCTTATGGTAGTATGGAAATTATGGTGGTTATCATGGGGTATGGTGGGTATGGTGGGTATTGTGAATATATGGTATCAAGGTATGGTAATTATGATGTTTACAGTGAACACATTCGGAGATTAAGTTAATTATGATAGTGATCATGGTGGTTATGGTGGATTAAGGACAGTTATGGTAATTATAGTGATGACTCATATACACTGTTAATGGTATATAAGGAACATGGTAACTATGGTAGGTATGGTGGTAAGTATGGTGATTAATGGTGTGTTGTATGTGTACTTATGGTGGTTCTGGTGGTAATTATGGTGACTTAAGGTGAGAATGGTGGTATAGTGACTAATGGTGAGTTTGGCGACTTATGGCAAGAATGGTGTTATAATGACTTATTGTGAGTATGGTGGTATGGTGATTTATGGTGATATGGTGACTTATGGTGGTAAGTATGGTGACTTATGGTGAGAATGGTGATATGGTGACTTACGGTGTGTATGGAAAATTATGGTGAGAATGGTGACTTATGGTGAGTATGATGTATGGTGAGTATGGTGACTTATGGTGAGTATGGTGACTTATGGTGAGTATGGTGACTTATGGTGCGTATGGTGACTTATGGTGAGAATGGTGGTATGGTGACTTATGGCGGTATGGTGACTTATGGTGGTAAGTGTGGCGACGCAGGCAAAAAATAAGAAACAAACTTCCATGACCGATTTCCAAAGTACTGTACAGACAGGATCAAAATATTTACAAACAGACAGACAGACAGACAGACAGACAGACAGACAGACACCTTATTGCCCATTCTGATCGATTTGCCAAGCTAAACCACGAGAAACTTGAAGCATTTTTATTATGCCTGGTTTCAATTGTTCGTTTTAATGTTTCGTTTCAGTAATTGTTATGAGTGATTGATATTAATGGTTCGTTTCAGAGGATCGTCGACTTCCTTTCAGAATCAACACATAATAATAATAATAATAATAATAATAATAATAATAATAATAATAATAATAATAATAATAATAATAATAATAGTAATAATAGTAATAATAATAATAATAATAATAATAATAATAATAGTAATAGTAATAATAATAATAATAATAATAATAATAATAATAATAATAATAATAATAATAATAATAATAATACATTCATATCGCTATTCTTACTCGTAATATTGATAAAAGTAACAAACTGCATTATTTATTAAAATATAAGTTCACAAATACAGTAGATACAGTCTGAAATGAAACCTGTATTGTATAAGAACACCTCTACCACCAGAAGGAGTTGTTCAATTTTGTTCATTTTTTACACATATGTTCTTATCATTACAGTAAGTATTTTAAAATTAGGCGACAATTACTAGAACCTGGTAGAACCTAACCTGACCTAACCTACCAAAGAAATGTTCCTAACCTAACCAACCAAAGAAATGTACCTAACCTAACCTAACCTTGACCTAATCCAACCAAAAGAAAATGTAATTACCCAACCTGACCTAACCTAACCTACCAAAGAAATGTACCTAACCTTACCTAACCTAACCAACCAACCAAAGAAATCTACCTAACCTAACCTACCAAAGAAGTCTACCTAACCTAACCTAATCTAACCTAACCTAACCTAACCTAACCTACCAAAGAAGTCTACCTAACCTTACCTAACCTAACCTAACCTAACCTAACCAACCAAAGAAATGTACCTAACCTTACCTAACCTAACCTAACCAACCAAAGAAATGTACCTAACCTAACCTATTCTAACCTACCAAAGAAGTCTATCTAACCTTACCTAACCTAACCTAACCTAACCAACCAAAGAAGTCTACCTAACCTTACCTACCAAAGAAGTCTACCTAACCTTACCTAACCTAACCTAACCTAACCTAACCAACCAAAGAAATGTACCTAACCTTACCTAACCTAACCTAACCAACCAAAGAAATGTACCTAACCTAACCTATTCTAACCTACCAAAGAAGTCTATCTAACCTTACCTAACCTAACCTAACCTAACCAACCAAAGAAGTCTACCTAACCTTACCTAACTTGCTAGTAGGGAGGCTCTGGACCCCCCGCCATATTAAACATAAAGTACTTATTTTGATATGTGGTTCCAATGAAAGGAATTTGGTTGAAGAGTCATGTAATTTTACCACCAGAAGGAAATGTGAGATATCGTTTCAAATTTTGGTACACACAATTAACATGATATTAAACACAAATGGAAACGACAATGAATAGAACCTAACCTAACAAACACAATCCTATTAGGTCAGGTTCTAGTAGGTTCTATGCATTATCCTGTTAATTTAATCCTAAACAAACAACTTACCTTAATATTAAACTACCAATGAAAGCAAAAGATTCTACAACACCCTACCTAATAACAACCAACTCAGGTCACACATGTAGACGAGAAGCTGTAACACGTGATGTACCCTTGGGGAAACAGTATAAGTGCGACGAGACACAGTTCATAGAGAATTGTGACGAATGTTAAAGGTCTAGAAATCGATGACAAGAGAATCGAATCAGTCTAAAAGATCGTGTAAAAGTATAAGTATGGCACAGTTACATCATTTATTGCTTGATAATAATGGCGGCGGGACGGGAATTGTAAGAAAATGATATTGGCGTCAGAAATGCAACTTGAGACGTAATTTTGATGCCTTAACATCAGTGTTCGCCGTGTTTTTACCTCGCAATTTCCCTCATCCTTCATGCCCTGCCCACTAACAAGGAATTTAAGAGCGTAGGATAGAGTTAATAAAAAAATAAAAACAAGATACTTAAAATCATAATATAAAGTTGTCGTTTCTTTTAATATACTTCAAATCACCAAAACAATAAGTAGAGGAACAATAAAGAAAATCAACAAACAACTTCTGGTGGTAGCGGTGTTCTCAGAAATTACTATGAAAACTATACTACTAATCACCTAATTACTACCAATCACCTGTCTCAAAATACAGCAACAACGTAACAAATATTAAACCTACTGTACGTCATGATAACAGTAGCTGGGAGACGAACACACACACAACCTCACTACACAATACCATCTACAACACTGACGATTATATGAACAGTATCAATGTTTATAGTAAGAGTGGAATCCCGACTTGTGTACTAACACCGTGTAGAGGAACGTGTCAACCTGTTCATGTTCCTTCTTATCTCTGTTTATCGATGATTATTTACGATATTTCATTAATGTATCGTCGATCTCAGCGCCTCTGGTGTGAGTAAGACGTACTAATATCAAACTCGGATTAAAAGTAAATTTGACACACCTGTTAATTAACCCCAGTTTCTTTTACCTGTCGATTAAGCACTCCAATGCTATCATTAACCATAACCTAAAACCTAACCTAACCTAACCTAACCTAACCTAACCTAACCTAACCTAACCTAACCTAACCTAACCTAACCTAACCTAACCTAACCTAACCTAATCCCCCAGGTAGAGTTAAGGTGTTTAATCATCAAGGTGAAATAAGCTGGTATAGGCTAGAGTGGTTCAATTCTCCTGTGATTCAACAAATTCGTATTAAAATGAATTAGGAAAGTGATTTTGTACAATAGTGATAGAAAGCGTCTTGGTGTAAGTAACAAAACCATATCGGCCAAGAGTGAATTAGGATTTTAAGAATGATAATAAGTGAGAGAGACGTGGGGGGGGGTGGAGGTAGTGAGAGGTAAGGTAAGTGAGGGTGTGAGAGGTAGCAGTGAGAGGTAGCAAGGGAGGGAAATGTAGCAGGTGAGAGCAGGTGAGAGGAGGCCAGCAGGACATCCAACACTACAGCAGACAAACATCCGGCTTGAGACACCCCCCCCCCACCCCACCTCCCCCAGCCGGCTCCGTCACCTACCTGAACCAGATATAATAACAATAATAACAACCCTTCATTAGTAACGTTAATAACAAACGCACTAACCACTAATTACTACACCTTAATTACACGTCTTCATAAAGCTTTCAAAGTAATAATATTCAAAGGGAGTTAATCAATATTTTCTTAATTACTCTAAAAAAATATGTAATATGACTACCTTGACATTAGATAATTATACGTTTTTCTTAATGATTCGTTCACGCCTTAATTATCGTTCAATTACCGGTATCCGGAAAAAAATATAATTAAACATAATTACCGTAACCTGAAATTATATCATAGAAAGAAATGTCATACAATACCGAACCCCGAACCCTTGTAAATTCCGAATCTGAAACCCCGTACCCTCAAGGGACTCTAGAAACACAAACATCAAGGGACTTTATAAACATCAAGGGACTTTATAAACATCAAGGAACTTTATAAACATCAAGGGACTTTATAAAACACAAACATCAAGGGACTCTATAAAACAGACATCAAGGGACTTTATAAACATCAAGGGACTTCATAAAACACAAACATCAAGGGACTTTATAAACATCAAGGAACTTTATAAACCACAAACATCAAGGGACTCTATAAAAACAAACACCAAGGGACTTTATAAACACCAAGAGACTTTATAAACATCAAGGGACTTTATAAACACAAACATCAAGGGACTTTATAAACATCAAGGGACTTTATAAACATCAAGGGACTCAATAAACACATCACAAGGATAAATTCATCAAATATCCTCGTCTTTCCTCATACGTCCTAAGTACCCCATTAATCATCCACCTTGAAACACCTTATTAAGTGGTAGTTTACACCTGTCTATCCGATCAAAGGGTCTTAGGTCATATCAATACCCAGACTGCTATGGGTTCAGGCGACAGGTGTGTGTGTGTGTGTCATGGCATAAGGTGTTCAGTCGTCTTGTAATGAGTTCAGGATCTCCTCTCTGTTTATACTGAAGGGGTTTGTGTGTTGTTAGTTGATTTTGCTTTATTTTTCCCTCTCTTTCTCCTCTCACCTTACCTCCCTCTCACCATTCCTTCTCCCTATACCTTCTACTATCTCATAACTAAGGCCAATATTCAGATTGTCATCATCTTACATACACAGTCTGGACACACACACACACACACACACACACACACACACACACACACACACACACACACACACACATGCACACACATTCTCCTACCTGTGTTTCTCGGGTGTTATGTGTGTGTGTGTGTGTGTGTGTGTGTGTGTGTGTGTGTGTGTGTGTGTGTAATAATAATAATAATAATAATAATAATTAACGGTTTATTGAAAAAGAGCTTGGCAGCCAGACGGTTGAAAATATACAGTTACATAATTGGGGAATGGGTCTCTTGATTTACAAATAATATACAAGTAACATAAGTGATACAAATATGATATATAATAACTAGGTGGGGAGAAGGTCACACTACAGGGCATCTCAACAGTGACAGTGTAAAAAGGTAAGATTGACTGGGAGTGAATACACTGGTTGATTACAAGTTATTGATAATTTTTACAATGGTTGGGACTGGGCTGTTCTTATAGCGATCAGTTTGTGCTCGTATGGGCTGGAGGCGGTTGTGGTGTCGAACAGCAATTTTCGGATGAGGGATCTCAGGTGGTAGTTGGAGCCGGTGTCGAGGATGGTGCAGATGAGGTCGTGGTGATGGTCAGTGAGAGTCGAAAGGGTCAGTGTGTTGAGCGCTTCTTGATATGTGGAGCAGGAAGGAGAGAGAATAATCTTGCATGCGTGTGTGTGTGTGTGTGTGTGTGTGTTTTACCTCTTGGTACTTTTTAAACTGACAGATAGATAAACAGATAGACAAGGACCAAGGTGTAAGGATATAGCTACCTATGTCTGTCTGTCTGTCTGTCTGTCTGTCTGTCTGTTTCTCTCCATCTCCGGGCAAATTTAAGCCACCCCCACCCACTCACCCACCCCCACCCACTCACCCACCCACACACATACACACACACACCCACACACACACACACACCCACACACATTCCAACTAGCTTCTTCACTTATCCAACCCTGATCTACCGACAGGAGACGCCTCAATATAATGGGTCTTTTAGCGCCTGTATGAGCCACTAATGTTTTTCTGCCCGGAGCGTCTGTCACACACACACACACACACACACACACACACACACACACACACACACACACACACACACACACACACACACACTTTAATGGCCTCAGAGTCAGGTTATGTTTGTTGTGTTTGTTTTGGGGACATTTAAGAGGGTGTGTTTGTTTTTCCTTGTGTGTTTGTTTTGGGGACATTTAAAAGGGTATGTTTATATGTTTTTGTTGTTGTTTGTGATTTGTTTGGTAGCTCTTGTTTTTTCGACATATTTTTACCCATACATACATACATACATACATACATACATACATACATATATACATACATACATACATACATACATACATACATACATACATACATACATACATACATACATACATACATACATACACATACATATATACACAAACCAAGCCAAACATTCATACAGACTGACAGACAAATGAACAGATACCCAGACAGACAGACAGATGCAGAAAGAGAAAACCAGACAGACAGACAGACAGACAGAAAAGAAACAGACAGACAGACAGACAGAAAAAGAAACAGACAGACAGACAGAAAAAAGAAACAACAGACAGGACAGACAGACAGAAAAACAAGACAAAGACAGACAGACAGACAGAAAGAGAAAACCAGACACAGAGACAGACAGACAGACAGAAAAAGAACAGACAGACAGACAGAAAAAAGAAAATGACAGACATGACAGAAAACCAGACACAGACAGACAGACAGACAGAAAAACAAGACAAAGACAGACAGACAGACAGACAGACAGACAGACAGGCAGACAGACTACCACAGCCCGGGGACTCAACTTCACTCAAGAGATTCGAACCGAAGACAATGGGTTTAAATGTCGAGTCTTTAATCCTGGAAAACAATGGATTATAATTATGTCGGCCAAGATAAGGGTATGATTGGGTAGTGTGGGAAGGAAACGGGTGGAACGGGTGGAACAGGTGAAACAGGTGGAACAGGTGGAACAGGTGAAACAGGTTGGAACGGTGGAACAGGTGAAACAGGTGGAACAGGTGAAACAGGTGGAACAGGTGGAACAGGTGGAACAGTTAGTGTGGGAAGGAAACGGTGGAACGGGTGGAACGGGTGAAACAGGTGGAACAGTTAGTGTGGGAAGGAACGGGTGGAACGGGTGAAACAGGTGGAACAGTTAGTGTGGGAAGAAACAGGTGGAACAGGTGGAACAGGTGGAACAGGTGGAACAGTTAGTGTGGGAAGGAACAGGTGGAACGGTGGAACGGGTGAAACAGGTGGAACAGGTGGACGGTGGAACAGTTAGTGTGGGAAGGGAACGGGTGGAACGGGTGAAACGGGTGGAACAGTTAGTGTGGGGAAGGAAACGGGTGGAACGGGTGGAACAGGTGAAACGGTGGAACAGTTAGTGTGGGAAGGAACGGGTGGAACGGGTGAAACGGGTGGAACAGTTAGTGTGGGAAGGAAACGGGTGGAACGGGTGGAACGGGTGGAACAGGTGGAACAGGTGGAACAGTTAGTGTGGGAAGGAAACGGGTGGAACGGTGGAACGGGTGAAACGGGTGGAACAGGTGGAACAGGTGGAACAGTTAGTGTGGGAAGGAAGAACAATAAAAAACACACCATCAACCACCCACACACCCCACAAACTCTACCCACACCTCCCATATACACAAACAACCCCCACATCCACAAACAACCCTCCACACATCCACAAACAACCCTCCACATCCACAAACAACCCCCAACATCCACAAACAACCCCACATCCACAAACAACCCCCCACATCCACAAAAACCCCCACATCCACAAACAACCCCTCCACATCCACAAACAACCCCCAACATCACAAACAACCCCCAACATCCACAAACAACCCCCATCCACAAAACCTCCCCCCACATCCACAAACAACCCCCACATCACAAACAACCCCCAACACATCCACAAACAACCCCCAACATCCACAAACAACCCCCAACATCCACAAACAACCCCCCAACATCCACAAACAACCCCCAACATCCACAAACAACCCCCAACATCCACAAACAACCCCCAACATCCAAAACAACCCCCACATCCACAAACAACCCCCACATACAAACAACCCCCACATCCACAAACAACCCCCAACATCCACAAACAACCCCTCAACATCCACAAACAACCCCCACATCCACAAACAACCCCCAACATCCACAAACAACCCCCCAACATCCACAAACAACCCCTAACATCCACAAACAACCCCACATCCACAAACAACCCCCACATCACAACACCCCTCCACAAACCTACCCACACACCCAACAAAACAGGTTAAGTAAAACGAAAAGAATCCCACATTAATAGGTTGAGACACAGGTAAGGAGCACACCTGAGGACAGAGAAGACAGGTAAACTATGACTCATTAACACGCTATTAATATTTCAGAGCGCATGCGTGGAGACACTTAACTCAGGGCGTGAGGTAAGGGAAGTGTAGGGACGATAGCTTGAAGGTACAGTGCGATAGTTGTTTACGATACAGTGGTGATAATTAGTTTTTTTACGATACAGTGGTGATAATTGCAGTTTTTTTTACGATACAGTGGTGTTAATTAAAGTTTTTACAATGCACTGACGCTACAATACACACATACATACCGTTACGAGCCTTTGTTCCTGAGCTGGACACCTTACCAGGAACCGGGCTATAACCGACCCCCACAGACTCGAACGTTCTGTTGACTTACATTTCACCTCATGTTTACCCTATTGTTCCTGCACTACTCAGTCTGACTCAGGTAAGGCCGATTCACACTAGCCATCACATATCGGTAACATCACGGAACGGCAACGGTCCGTCAAAACTGCGAGCATTCACATCTTCCGTCACCGTTCCGTCAGCGATCGGTCAGTCGGTGTGCAGCTTCGGATTAAAAATGGCGCCATATTCATTTAGCAAGAAGAAACTTGCAGTTATTGCACTTCTTTTGGGTGAGGAAGAAGCAGAGAAAAACAAAAAGAAGAGACTGTGGATTCACCAGTGTTTAAGAATCAGAAAAATTGAGGGAGAATACTGGACTTAATTCAAGGAGCTTGTAGATGATGAACTGAAATTTCACCGGTATTTTAGAATGTCCAAGGACCAATTCAATAATTTGTTGCTGAAAATAGAAGCGGATTTGCTCAACGTGCCTTTTATGTGAGAGAGAAATTTAAACAATTCTTTAACAGCCCATCTGGCTCTATACCTTGGCAGTAGGCTGCTTGTGTAAGTGTTTATTCAAGATTAGTTAAACCAAACAGTGCAGTGTTACTTAACAGTAAAGGGTAATCTCTTACCTGGTTTGTTTAGTTCCTCTCCTGTGATTTTCCAAAGTCTTTTCTTATAAACATTATCACTGTATTTATTGTTGGACATATCATACAGTTCTTCATATCCGCGAACCAGTTCAATTAGCTGTTCGTCCATGATGTGAAACAAAAGTGAATAAATCAACTACTTCTATATCAAGCTGTAGACCCTCTCGCTGCACCATAAGCCTGGAGGAGCCTAGTAACATAGTACACTGGCCGCTGCCCCACGCCAGAACAGAGTGAACTTTGGATGAAGACCACACTTGTTCCGCTCTAATAACAGGCACCGTGTAGAGGTGGCCCTTCACCAGTTGGTTGAACATGCTGGAGCCCAATGATATCATGGTGTGTTTATCGTCCTTGACAGTGATGTGTCCGAGGCAGGAAGGACCCCCAGAACACCGAAGACACCAGCCTCGGGGTCATGAGTCATGTCGGTCTGAGCCACGGAGTAGTTACAGTCGCCGTGCCAGTCGTACAGGTGACCGTCGAAGGTCATGTATACAGCGGTGTTTACAGCAGTCGTCTACGTTACAACCTCTGGGCAGCCACCCCTTCCTGGTACACTGCATCACTACACAGTGACCAGACAACTCTGCTCCCTCACCGTACAACAACCCGTCAAACTCACAACAACGGTGGTTTGTGTCGGGGTCACCCAGGAAGTGAAGGAGGATCTTGCCGTTGTTACACATTAATTGGAGACATTTTATGGGTAGATTGAACACCACCTGGCCGTGATCCACCACGGTG
>NW_024736191.1:0-13078 GCF_018991925.1 Homarus americanus
GATCAGGAAGCTGATTCTAGGACTGTAGTTAGCCTGATTAAAACTCGGGCCTTCGTTGATGAGCAGCAGCAATTTGACAGTAATTACATAAGATCATCGGAATCGTCTTAGTGATGTGCAAACCGATAAAGGATTTTTTAATGCTAGATGCGATTGTATTTTTTAAAACTCAATCTCCACTGAGTTGGAGGTACAGCCCAGGTCAAGAGGCCTACAACCACAAAATCTTTGTCATAAGACAATTTTTTTTTTTTTACGGAGTTGTGGTCACTGCTGTGATTAGCCACCCAAAGGTCAACCAGGGAGTGTAGTACTGTGCCTTTAGTTAAATCAGTTGATAGTGTCATCAGTGACTGCGGAACAGGTTGTAAATACTTAGAGTGAATACAAATTGGCAAGCAAGCTGTTAAGGCACCACTGCCACAGAGACTTTTATTTTGTATTTGTGCTCTCTCAATGACTGAAACTGTGCCTAACACCATTCACAGGGAGATACAATAAGTACTTTCAGAATAACACATAAATGCCTAAATCATTCCTTGGAAACCAATAGTTGATAAGTAATTAGCACTGCCCTGTGGTACCCCTTTTGTGACAGGTACAGATAATGATTTAGTGCCATTAATCACCACACGCTGCTTGCAGTCATATAGAAAGTCTTCTATCCACGCTAGGATATTTCCCCAAATACCGTACCCTTCCAGTTTGATTTTCAGCCTTTCATGGGGTACACTGTTGAAAGCCTTGGCAAAATCTAGGTATATGTTATCGATATTACCACCCCGTTCCAGAATATGGGTCCAAATATCCAATACTTTGAGCAATTGTGTTAAGCAGGAATGCCCCGGCATAAAACCATGTTGGCAATCCTCTACAAGGTTGTTTTGTAGTAGCTGTTCCATTACGGCATCTCTGATAGTACTCTCAAGTATTTTACATATTATGCTGGTCAGGCTCACCCCTCTATAGTTGTTCGTGGAGTGACGATCACCCTTCTTGAGTATAGGACTCGCATAAACCACTTTCCAATCACTGGGGACCTTTTGTTCATCCAGGCATTTACAAAACAGGATCTTTAGGGGCTCGGCAAGCTTGTTGCACAACTCTCTTAGCACTCTGGGATGCACAATGTCAGGGCCAGGACTCTTATGGACCTTCAGCTTTGACAGTTTATTTCTAATACCCTCTTCTGTGAACATAATGTGGGTCACTGCTGTGTCGAACCGTTTGTCACCAAACGCAGGAAGGTTAATCGCATCCTCTCCTGTGAACACCGAGGAAAAGAAGCTGTTCAATGTCTCGGCTTTATCCTAGTCAGAATCTGCGTAACTACCATCTTCAAGCCTCAGGTCTGATACTCCTACTCGCATTTTTAATTTCGACTTTGCATAGCGGTAAAACGCCTTTGGATTTGTCTTGACCTCACTTGCAACCAGCCTCTGGAACTCCTTTTCAGCCCTTCTACACCTACCTTTGCTTGTTTTCTGGCTCTTGCATACATCCTCCTGTCCTGCTCTCGCATGACCCAACCTACGTCTTGAATTCTGAGTTTTCTTCTTAACTTTATCGACCGCCTCATGGTTCATGTGTAGGGACCCCCTCATATTCCTAGAGGCACTGGGTTTGGTCTTGGGTATATATTTATAGATCAAATGGGTCACTTTACTAGTTATGATATTCAGCGTAGTGTATGTGTTCTTGTGCCTCAATGAGTTGGGCCAGTGGATTCCCCTCATCTCTTCCCTCATCCCATTGTAATTTCCCTTGTAATATTTGCACCTTGGCCTGGCCTTATCTTGAACTAGGTAACAGTTAAATCTGAATGACAATATGTGGTGACTGGTGCCAACTGGGGCAAGATGTTCCAGTTTGGCCACCATACCCTCCTCATTTGTTATGATGAGGTCTAGTGGCTTGGGTGTTTGCTCCCCTCTGTAATGTATCGGGTCTCTAACATGATGGAACAGAAAATTATCTCTCGAGTTTCTAAAAAAAGAGTAACAGGGTTATTCAAGTCATTTCGGGTGAACTCGTTTTTCCAGTCTGTGTCGCCATAGTTAAAGTACACATGATATGGAGGTGGCTAGGGTTGAGCATTGCTGCAGTGTCTATTAAGGCTCTTAAGTTCCTTTGATTTAGTGGGCCACAGTTTGGGGATCTGTAGATACACCTGACGATAAGTAATTTAATTTTACACCATTTGGACTCTTCAAAAACATCCTCTCCCTGTACTCTCACCTGGCTGACTCTAAGGTCTTGCCTAGCATAGATAACCACACCCCTCTTGCAAGTTTTTTGAGAAAGGATCGTAAATGAGTCATATCCAGCTATACTGAACTCGCATTCCTCTGGGTCAATTCTCCTGTTCTTGTACTAACAGGGGCCGGATACTCAAAAACATTTATGGGGATGTATGTCGTTGTGTACCCCGTAACTGGACATACAGTCTCAGATTGGCATACTCAAAACACAGATGGTATACTCAAAACAAATATTTGACATCGAACTCCGCAAGTTAAAGTGCGTAACTTACACCAGCTCCTGAGGTTGTGTAACACTCTCAACCCGGATGTAGTAGTGACTAATTCCCTATTGTATAAAAAATAATAATAATATATGTTGTAATGTTGACTTGGTTTATCATAGAATAATGAAGAAAATATTTTGTACACCAACATACTGAAATATAATATTTCACTTTGTCTTTTTCGTAACTTTTTTGTTGCCATAATAAGCGGCTTGAGTGTTTGTATTTGTCTCAGTTTGGAAGAGACGCATCTTTTGTCTTCTTACAAATTATAAAGTATTTTTTACCAAAACAGAAGGTTTGTATTGTTCACACTTAGGGTAAAAATATGTTTTATGACTGAGTGAACTTGCAGATAGAACTTATTAATGTTGTATAGCCGTAAATATCCCTCAGTAATGAAAGCCAATATGAGGTGAAGTGAACATTCCTGCCAAGACTTCACCTGTTTTTCTAATATTCAACCAATAGTCTTAGCCTATTTTCTTATGTATATGGCTTATGATAACATGAAAGGCTATAAATTTCCATAGGCTAGCCAAAATTAAACGATATTAGGCGTAACATGTGGATTGCAATTAACTTGATTAATAGGGGCCTATATAACTCTTTTTCAGTCTTAGACAAATAAATGTTTAAACGTGGGGCCTACTTAATTTAGTTAAAACATGAGGATTATTTAAATAAGAAATTATACCAATAGGTTATAGGTTAGAGAGGTTTGGTTTGGTTTGGTTATGTTATGTTATGGTATGTTAGGTTAGGTTAGAGAATGTGTACATGGTTTTTTGGTGAGTGTCAGGCCGTCAGTGAGACACTTTGTCTAGCAGCTACCTTAGGCCTAGTTCCAGACTTTCAACATTATCATAGGTAGAGTATTAATTTAAGAAAATTTACGGCTAATCCGATATAATTTCAGGTTTTAAATTATTGTTTTTTGTATGAACTTGAAGACAATTCAGACCAAATGTCCCCAACATTGAAAGGAAAACACCAGGGTCTAGGCTAAATGAGTAATTTAAGAGAAGTGATTTGTCATTTAGGTTCGGCAAAGCTATGTTATCAATAACCAATTTATTTGAATTTGCCCAGAATAGTGTATACTTCAGCCTCACTGAAATTAGGCTGTCTCTTCTTGGCTGGTGTTCCTTCCATGTTTACAAAATAATATTATGTGCGTCGCTCTCAGCTGATTTCTCCTTCTCTTGTGATTGGTTGATGATTTTGTTAACTGAGCGCTGATTGGCCAACTAGCTCCTGCACTGACATCTACCTTCCGACAAGAGAACTTAATTTACAGGGTAAACACTAGAGTTATGAATACTTACGAAAGGCTTACGGAACTGTAATTAAATTTTGAGTATGCTAAATTTACGGTACTGTAAAGATTCGACAATATATGGTACTGTATCATGCTAAAAGACGTAACTTATGAGGTGTTTTGAGTATCCAGCCCCAGTTCTACAACTCCTACAATATCTGGTTGGTGTACCTTCAGTAGTGTTTCAAACTCCTCTCTCTTATCAAGAAACATGTCAGAATTAGTGTACATAACATTCGAGCCAGAATTTGTTCTCGGTAATGTGTCTGCTCTTAGTAGCAACACCCCCCCCCCCCCATTCTCAAAAGCTGCAGCATTTGCTAAGTACACTGTATGTCATTGTTTACACCGTGCTCGCCTCCTCCCGGGTGGGGGGTAGAGCGGGTGGAGGGTGCGCTGTTGACACACTTGCTTCCACTATCCTCTCCCCGTTCCTCCTCGACTCATCCCTTCTCTGCTTCAAGCCCTGCAGGAGCTTCCTGTGCTGTTCCCTCTGCATTACCGTGCATTCTGGGTGAATGAATACACTCCAAGATGCCTCGCTCCTTGCTAAGTTTTTTGCCTGCCGAATAACCTTCCATTTCTCCTCCTCACTCACTAGTGTGATCCTGAGGGGACCAGGCTTATCTCCCTGCTGTTGTCCCAGCCTCCTCACATCCTGGAGGGTTGATGGCATTTTCAGAACCTCTGTACAAATATTCTTAAACTACATCTTATCGTGTGTTATCTTACTCTAAGTTCCCTCCGCCTGGCTCTCAGGGACTCCAAAAACTATTACATTGTTCCTGCGCTGGAAACGTTCCAGTTGTTCCTCCTCTCCCCTAACAGTAGGTCCGTTAATTTCCATTTCTTCGACACACTGCTTCAGGGTTCCTAGCTGCTGTAGAACCTGTTCTGATCCTAAATTACTCTCCCCCACCTCCAGTAGCCCTGCTAATGCCTCGGCATAACTTCTCTTAACAACTACCTCCATTATATCGGCTACTTCCTCAGTCTTAGCAAGGATGTCTTTCCCAACTTGTCCTAGTTTGGCAACCAGCAAGGCTCTAGCGTCATCTATTTTCGTCCCTAGGGAACTCGTTCCCCTTTGGCTTGCAATCGCCTCTTTCACCTTGACTCTGCAGTCAGGGCAATACCAGCAACAGCCTTCATGCTTTACAGCAGCTTGCATCGTCCTAAATGTTGCATTAGTCAGGCCTGTATCATCCATATCTGTTATCCCCGCATTAATCTCATATCATACTCATGGTTGTTGTTGTTTGGGGGGGGGGGTGCAGACTGTGTATAGATCTACATTTATTTAAGAATAAAGAAAAAAAAACAGTACTTAGCTGCCCTCTGCTGGTTTTATCCTCCCCTGTTGCCTTTAGGGTTGTCTTCTCTTATTTTTTTTCAGTTCACTTCTGCAATTTGTCAGTATTTACGTGCTATCTCTATGTACACTGCATTGTGCTATGACTAATGGATTTTATACACCCTTTCAGTCCTTAAGAAACCCAGAAAAATAAAATAAATCTTTCTTTGGGGCAGTAATAGACTGCCTTTTAGGATGGCCAAACTTGTTGTTTTTATTTTTATTTTTTTATTTTAACTATTATTTCCTTATACTACAGTACTTTCTTTTCCCGTTCACGTCTATATCTCTTGGTGCTATCACTGTGTACACTGTATCTCCCTGTGAATGGTGTATTGTAGGCACAGTTTCAGTCCATGAGAAAACACACAAGCAAAATTTTTGACCAAATATACTTTTCTCTCAGAATTGGAATTTAAGAGGTTTAACTAATTAGGTACATACAGAATAACACACACACCTAAATCTCACCTTGGAAACCCATAGCTGGCGAGTAATTAACATTGTGAACCTTGGTATTTTTTTCATTACCAGTTGGGATCAGGAGACTTTATGGAGAGATGAGTGATCCAGAGACCATTAGCCTGGTCCAGGGGTCAGCAGTCTGTTGGTCTTAGGACCAGTATTAATCTGGTTTAGGGACCCCCCTTTATTTTTCTAAATTAGTGTAATGTCTGAAATGTTTAGCCTAATTATAGGTCAAGGATAAGTTGTCCTAATTTATTTAGTATGGATCAGGAAGCTAATTCTAGGACTGTAGTTAGCCTGATTAAAACTGCACAGCTTGTTACCTCAAAATACCATGTGCATTGGGTATGTGTGGCCTCCCTCACAGGTTCACTGTCAAATCTCTCATCTGGAAGTTTTTGACCAGAGAACTGGAAGAGAATTCTCTCTGGAGGAAAGAACTTCAGATGACCCTTACCTCTTAGCTCAGAGATCAGGTTATTTTGCTAGGAGGTGCCTTTTGCTTGGACCAGCATTAGTTGTGCAGAGAGGTGCTGGTAGCCTAAGGGATGGTCGTGCACCAACTAGTGTTTAATAAAGTCATCATACAAATTTATATTTGTTCATCATGTACTACAAATACACAATGTAAGTCCACTAAACCAAGGATAATTTAGGAAGGACATCCAAAGATTATTTCCATTAAAGTATGGGATAAATAAATCGTTAGTTAGTCATTAAAATTACCATCCAAGTTCACATTGGCTCTTGTGTTGTGAAGGTGTAAATATTAACTAACTCCTTGTAATTCTGCACTAATACACTTGTCACATACATACATACACACCATTGTTAAGTATTTTATCTAAGTGCCATACATATTAGGGTGTGTCAATTTAGGGGGTGAACTGGCTAAATTGAAAATCGAGTAATTTGGTAGCAATTTATTGTAGTCTTTAAGCATGCAAAACAATATTCTGGCATAAATTTTTTTTTATAATAAGTCCTACCTACATCAAATGGATTTTTAAATGTACATATTTGTGAATTTTTAACATAACCAGCGTTTGCACACATGTTACTGTTTCAAGTTTCAAATTATTATATTTTATTATCCGTAGTCTATTTGAAAGTAACCAATGCCTTCATACTCTCTTTGCTTTGGTTTCTTGTCATCAGTAGTCTGCTTGCTATTTGTGCATTGATGTAACCTTCTCGCCTCTCGTGGCTGTAAACATGGCCCGCTGCTTCTGTGACCATTTTCACACATCTCTCCACACTTTGAGTGTGGGAAGGCCACTTCGGCACCTGCATTGGAGTCTCTTTAAGGTTTCTCAATTCTTGGCTAGTTAGACTTGTTGTCAATGGTGGCTCTAAGACTTCCAAACTCAAGTCAACCAATTCTGACAATTTGGTGGCATTGACGTTTATTGGGGAACTTTTCTTGAATGAAACGAACAGTCTCCCAACTGGTCGTCATCTATTAGCGTTCCTCTAATCTTTAGAATGACTTCTACAGCCTCGGTTCGGAGATTGGTACATTGACTGCAAAGCATTGCTTGCAAAACTGCTTCTGATCGAGCATACCAAGCTGACCTTCTTGCCACAGGAAACACGATGTCCCTCACTACCTTCCTCTGTGTTCTTACTAGCTGCAATTGAAACAAAAGGTGATTGGGCCAGCATATTTATAAATGTTTACATGAATGTGGTGTAAAGTTGTTAACAAGACAGGCACCTGGGAACAGCTGGCTGGGCTGCAGCAGCTCGGTCAGTGAATGTCACTAGATTTATCGGCAAAATTGCTAAATACAAAATAATCTGGAGAAATACCATTACATATAAGACGTTATCTAACACGAGAATTGTTAACAATGGCTTTGATAAATGCCAAAAAAAACTGTCACAGGTGGCATTAAAGGTAGACGGCGTAAACAACGCTAAACTGGCAACTAGGAGGTCAACATATGAATGACCACTATCTCTGTTGTACAGTAGTCAGTATACTGCACATTATGTTCACACAGACTCAAGTACTAAGTACCATAGAATGTTGATGCACAGCTGGCACAAAATTAATGGTCACTTTCCTATCTGTATACAACTGTTAGTACAGTGTATTTCCATATAGATATTCAATGAACAAATAATTGATGGGTCTTATCCCACAAAGGGTAGGTTAAGACAATATGAAACTCGTCTTAATTGTGAAGTTAAACAGATTATAAGGATCGTCAGTTCATTTTCCTTCAGAATTATCAGTGAAAATTATTTTTGGATCACCTCTGGCTTATTTAACCTTAAGATTAACCACCCTAACCTTACCTAACTTACTTAGTGTTAAGGTGCTTAATTCATCAGGTGATATTAATTGGGGGCTAATCTTCATGTGATCTTTGGTTTCTCTATCAAGCTCCTCAGATCAGCCATCACACCAGACCAGGACCTGTACGAGAGAAGGAATACTGTGGTCTACCTTGCAGTATGTTATTGAGTTAGTTACTTTACAGTAGAAGTAAGTGGCCACACCAGTACTTAACAGATTATTTAACTATGTTGAGTTTTGGTGTTGCTGTGTTATTTGAACCTTTCTATAGATTTGTAAACTGACTAATGACTTTAGACGGTGTTTAAGATTAGGTTTCTAACAGTTAAAACTGTGGTTAAGTTGTGTGGAAGTGAGACAATGACTTAGCACTATGCTGAAGGTGTTTAAAAGTGAGAAAGTGACTTATAGTGAAGTTTGTAGAAGTGAGGATATTAGTTTAAAAAATTGTGTATGGGAGAAAATGACTAATTACCTTCATGAGATTTAGAGTATAGTTTAATTTTTATACAAGAAGTTGGAGGTCAATACTGTAGGCATAATATTTTTTAGGGATTAAAATTCTTCCTTTTCCGTGGATCATTTACAGTGAAAGGTACAGTGCAGAGTGAGAGAAGGCTGGTTGTATATTATGGTTGAGAGATGAAAGGCTGTACTGTACTAAGTTAATGGATAGGGAAGACTGCCGGACGTATGACTGACGAGTATTACAGTAAAGGAGGGAAGCTGTTGAGTGTATGACTTAAGATAATACAGTACTGAAGTTGTATGAGCAAGAGAAAAGGCTGGTGATGTGAATTAAAACTGTGCTGAAATAATGTATAATTGAGGGAAACTTGACTAGAATGTAAGATTTACTGTACTGAAGCAGATAAAGAGTGAGGGAGACTGTAGACTGACTGAAGTTTATACAAGGAAGGAAGGATTTGTGCTGCTTCAATCTGCACTGGAGTTTCCCTTTTCTTTCTTTCGCTTCTTCCACATCCTAGTTAGGGGTTTTATTTCATCAGAGCTAACCATAAAGAGAGTCATTCATTAACTGCAGCTGACCCCACTATGGAAGTTTTGAGGTATCTATCAACTGCAGCCGACCCCAACATGAAGGAGACATTCATCTATCAACTGAATCAACTGCATCTGAACCCCTTTCCCTACCCCTTTTTAGAAAGCGGGGTCGGAAGTCTCTTTCTGGGAAGTACCTTACTTCCTGAGCATTATAACTCTGGGTTTATGGCTCGACATTTCTGTATCTGGGATAAGGAGCTTCCTGTAGGAGGTAACTGACCCTAGGAGCAGCATTTGCCGTGTCTCGGAAGTCAGCGTCAGGCTGCGTAGGTTCCCTTTTTTTTAGGGTTTGGAATTCCTCGTCCAGGAAGTGCCAAACCTAGGACAAGGAGAGCCGGTCCTGAACTTGGTTAGCCTTTTTTTTATCCTTTTGAGCTGGGGTCAGGAGGCTTCTTCCAAGAGGTAAATGGTTTTTGGAACCAGCATGCTTGTTTGTCCAGTGGTTCCAGGAGTCAGGATCTTCTTGGGGGAGAACCCTGGCCCTCGGACCTGGCATCAGCCGGGTTCAGGGACTTTTCTCATCTTAGGTCCGGGTCTAAGGTGTCCTCAGTTCATAGCACCTGAAATACAGTTCACCTTATGAATCTGTGAAGGGCACCTAAGACTTCTTTCACAGGAGCTGTTTTATCTCCTGTCTTAGAAATCCATTGATTTCTAAGATCAGAGATAAAAACACAATAGTGTGAAAGAAGTCTTAGGTGTTCTTCACTGATTCATAAGGTGAGATGAACTGTTTTCAGTGCCCCAGTCACTAGGAACCTAGGGAGGTCACCCTAAGGCCAAGCCTAATTCCAAGGTGAGGGACTATGTCCCTCAGCCTTAGGGGAGGATCTCTCCTGGAAGGAGGGGGAGAGGACACCCCCTGAAGGGAGAGACCCTCCTCCCTTGGAGAGAGAGGGGGGAGAGGACCCTCCTCCCTGAGAGAGGGAGAGACCTTCCTGAGAGAGAGGGGGAAGAACTCTCCTCTGTAATCATAGAATGTACTGGAAATAAAAGTTATATTGAAATTTTCAAGTTTTATTTAAAACCATTTTACAAAATAATTTGTGTAGGGGGGGTGGTCCTCTCCCTTCCAGGGGATGGGGAGGAATCCTCCCCCCCCCTTCCAGGGGGAGGGGAGGAGTCCTCCTCCTCCCACCCCCCTAAGGCTGAGGGACATTGTCCCTCATCTTGGAATTAGGCTTGGCCTTAGGGTGACTTCCCTAGGTTCCTAGTGGCTGGGGCACTGAACACAGTTCATCTCACCTTATGAATCAGTGAAGAACACCTAAGACTTCTTTCACACTAGTGTGTTTTTATCTCTGATCTTAGAAATCAATGGATTTCTAAGACAGGAGATAAAACAGCTCCTGTGAAAGAAGTCTTAGGTGCCCTTCACAGATTCATAAGGTGAGGCAAACTGTTTTCAGTGCCCCAGCCACTATGAACTGAGAGGACACCTTAGACAGAGCCTAAGATGAGAAAAAAAGGGGAGTCCCTGAACCTGGCTCACGCCAGGTCCGAGGACCAAGGTTCTCCCCCAAGAGGATCCTGACTCCTGGAACCACTGGACAAACAAGCATGCTGGTCCAAAAGCCAATCACCTCTAGGAAGAAGCCCCCTGACCCCAGCTCAAAAGGATAAAAAAAATGGTACCAATCTTCTTCAGGACCGGCTCTCCTTGTCCTAGGATTCAGTGTATCCTTGAAGAGGCTCGCCTGAAGATCCTTAAAAAAAAGGGAACCTAAGCAGCCTAACGCTGACACCTAGATACAGCAATTGCTGCTCCTAGGGCCAGTCGCCTCCTCCAGGAAGCTCCTTATCCCAGATACAGAAATGTCCGAGCCATAAACCCAGAGTTATAATGCTCAGAGAGTAAGGTACTTCCCAGAAGAGACTTCTGACCCCCGCTCTAAAGGGGTAGGGGAAAGGGGTTCAGATGCAGTTGATTCCAGTTGATAGATGAAATGTCCTTCATGTTGGGGTCAGCTGCAGTTGATAGATGAAACTATGGTGGGGTCAGCTGCAGTTGATAGATGAAACTATGGTGGGGTCAGCTGCAGTTAATAGATGACTCTCTTTATGGTTGGCTCTGATGAAATAAAACCTAACCTAGGATGTGGAAGAAACGAAAGAAAGAAAGAAATCCAGTGCAGATTAAGTAATACAAATCCTTCCTTCACTTGTATAAAACTTCAGTCTAGTCTACAGTCCTCCCTCACTCTTTATCTGCTTCAGTACAGTAAATCTTACATTCTAGTCAAGTTTCCCCTCAATTATACATTATTTCAGCACAGTTTTAATTCACATCACCAGCCTTTTCTCTTGCTCATACAACTTCAGTACTGTATTATCTTAAGTCATACACTCAACAGCTTCCCTCCTTTACTGTAATACTCGTCAGTCATACGTCCGGCAGTCTTCCCTATCCATTAACTTAGTACAGTACAGCCTTTCCTCTCTCAACCATAATATACAACCAGCCTTCTCTCACTGTAAATGATCCACGGAAAAGGAAGAATTTTAATCCCTAAAAAATATTACGCCTACAGTATTGACCTCCAACTTCTTGTATAAAAATTAAACTATACTCTAAATCTCATGAAGGTAATTAGTCATTTTCTCCCATACACAATTTTTTAAACTAATATCCTCACTTCTACAAACTTCACTATAAGTCACTTTCTCACTTTTAAACACCTTCAGCATAGTGCTAAGTCATTGTCTCACTTCCACACAACTTAACCACAGTTTTAACTGTTAGAAACTTAATCTTAAACACCGTCTAAAGTCATTAGTCAGTTTACAAATCTATAGAAAGGTTCAAATAACACAGCAACACCAAAACTCAACATAGTTAAATAATCTGTTAAGTACTGGTGTGGCTACTTACTTCTACTGTAAAGTAACTAACTCAATAACATACTGCAAGGTAGACCACAGTATTCCTTCTCTCGTACAGGTCCTGGTCCTGGTCTGGTGTGATGGCTGATCTGAGGAGCTTGATAGAGAAACCAAAGATCACATGAAGATTAGCCCCCAATTAATATCACCTGATGATTAAGCACCTTAACACTAAGTAAGTTAGGTAAGGTTAGGGTGGTTAATCTTAAGGTTAAATAAGCCAGAGAGGTGATCCAAAAATAATTTTCCCTGATAATTCTGAAGGAAAATGAACTGACGATCCTTATAATCTGTTTAACTTCACAATTAAGATGAGTTTCATATTGTCTTAACCTACCCTTTGTGGGATAAGACCCATCAATTATTTGTTCATTGAATATCTATATGGAAATACACTGTACTAACAGTTGTATACAGATAGGAAAGTGACCATTAATTTTGTGCCAGCTGTGCATCAACATTCTATGGTACTTAGTACTTGAGTCTATGTGAACATAATGTGCAGTATACTGACTACTGTACAACAGAGATAGTGGTCATTCATATGTTGACCTCCTAGTTGCCAGTTTAGCGTTGTTTACGCCGTCTACCTTTAATGCCACCTGTGACAGTTTTTTTGGCATTTATCAAAGCCATTGTTAACAATTCTCGTGTTAGATAACGTCTTATATGTAATGGTATTTCTCCAGATTTTTTTGTATTTAGCAATTTTGCCGATAAATCTAGTGGCATTCACTAACCGAGCTGCTGCAGCCCAGCCAGCTGTTCCCAGGTGCCTGTCTTGTTAACAACTTTACACCACATTCATGTAAACATTTATAAATATGCTGGAGCATTATATCAATATACAATAACGGCATTTTTTTTTTTAATTTAACAACAAATATTACAAGTTATTGCCCCAGTAACGTTTGTTTGTAAAAAATCGCAGTTAACACCGAAAGATATTTTGAAAGGTGTCGGTGTGTGTAGGGACACCCATAATGTGACTAGTGTAAACACTAAACTTAAGCAGAGTTCAGTAACATTTACTCTTCTGGAAAAATGCTACAGTTAGGTAAAACTTATTTACGAGTGCTGGAAATTATGTGACCGAGACCTGCCGGTACAGCAAAGTGAAAATCTGATGCTAGTGGTGGAGTGTATTTAGAGATC
>NW_024736192.1:0-20404 GCF_018991925.1 Homarus americanus
AAAATTATACTGTATTTCATTCTTAAATGTAAAAAATGGCAACAAATAACAGTAGTTGTATTATTATTTCACAACGATGTGGTGACCCATGTCAAATTGTGTAGTTTAAGATGCAAACAGTTGCAATATTTTTTATTGTTTCAATTTCTCAAATATGTTTTATGTAAGGGTTTTTTGTTTCACAAACTTTAGTGCCTTTGGTATTTAGTAGTATTAAAAGTATACTGTATTGGAATCAAATTTGCTCAAGGATATAGTACATATATTATTAAGGTAAAAGAAAGCCATTTAATTTCTATAAAGAAGTTTATTTTTTTATGTACAGAATATTGAAAATAAAAGTTAAATCAATGTACGCTTTATTCGCATTACCTCTGTATACTGCACTAAAAAGTACTATTTAAACATAGAGGAAAATTGTATTGGTGAATTGATATTTGATTTTAATTCATCAAGTAAACCAATTACGGACTACATTGACTCGGACTGCTTGGCCTGTCCCTGCTACAGCTTCAGCTGTATCACCAAGTACATATTGAAAGGTTCCATTGGCGTAAAATCTTAAGGCAACTAACACTTGCGTGTGTATGGGAACAGCATGAGATCTTCTCGTTCTACGCCTTAAAAATGGATCTAAATCTTCACACAGTCTTAGAATTTCACATCGAGGAAACCTATAACTAATTAGATTTTCATCGCTTATATTTATGGGATCCAAAGGGTCCCGATACCTTCGTTCACGTAGTAAAGCTCGATCATGCAGATAAGCTACAACAAGATCCATTGCAGGGTAACTGGAAAATGAGGTCCAAGTGTTACAGGATCAATCTGCAGGACAAAAAATTATGCAATGGTTTAGAAGTTTGTTACAGTATTGTTTTTATGTTGATACTAACTAATTCAAAGTTTTATCATTAGGCCTAGAATAGAAGGGTTATGCCTGTGAAAAACAAAAATTACGGCCTTAAGGTTTTGCCTGGCTCTTAGGGGTAAAATACTGAAAAATGCACGTGTTAAAATCTCTATTCATTTAAAATTGAAAAAAATTGTTCATTATTCAAGTAAATAAGGGTGTTAAAAACATTTAAAAGACATCCTCTTGCCTCAAAGTCTGTCACATACTCGCATTTGAAACTGATTTCTGGTAGGAACAGCAGCCTTCTCCGTTAGCCGGAATCCTTGAAACCCAGAACTTTCTGAAAGCCGTAATTGAAATTTTATCTAAAATTAATTCCCAAAGCATGATTTTGCAGGAAACTTACGGCTTAGGTAAATGACTTTCAGAGAGGCACATTTTCCTGAAAACTATGAGGAAAGTTTCCCAGATAACCGAGAAAATTCTGGAGATGGGGGATATATTTCCGGGTTCGAGAGATGATGTAATGGGCAATTGTAGGAACTACCAAGGAAATTTTTCCATTACCATAAACATTCTGGGGATGAGGGATATTTTCTTGATTTGTGATAACTGTCTTGTTAACGGGAAAACACCCATTCATTCACGGTAGTGCTCTTCACCAATTGTTCAGGCTAACAGAGATCTCACAGTATTTGGTGTTTTACCCCACTAGAATTTAGGTAAATAATCCCTTGCATAATGTTGGCCTGTGACAAGACACAAAAGCTATACTAAGATAGCCTTATTCTGGGCAAATTCAAATAAATTGGTTAATGATAGTATAGCCTTGCCTAACCTAAATGACAAATCACTTCTCTTAAATTACTCATTTAGCCTAGACCCTGGTGTTTTCCTTTCAATGTTGGGAACATTTGGTCTGAATTGTCTTCAAGTTCATACAAAAAACAACAATTTAAAACCTGAAAATATATCGGATTAGCCGTAAATTTTCTTAAATTAATACTCTACCTATGATAATGTTCAAGGAAAGTCTGGAACTAGGCCTAAGGTAGCTGCTAGACAAAGTGTCTCACTGACGGCCTGACGCTCACCAAAAACCATGTACACATTCTCTAACCTAACATACCATAACATAACATAACATAACCAAACCAAACCTATCTAACCTATACCCTATTAGTATAATTTCTTATTTAAATAATCCTCATGTTCTAACTAAATTAAGTAGGCCCCATGTTTAAACATTTATTTGCCTAAGACTGAAAAAGCAGTTATATAGGCACCTATTAATCAAGTTAATTGCAATCCATATTTTACACCTAATATCATTTAATTTTCGCTAGCCTATGGAAATTTATCGCCTTTCATGTTATCATAAGCCATACACATAAGAAAATAGGCTAAGGCTATTGGTTGAATATTAGAAAAACAAGGCGAAGTCTTGGCGGAATGTTCACTTGACCTCATATTTGGCTTTCATTACTGAGGGATATTTACGGCTATACAACATTAATAAGTTCTATCTGCAAGTTTACTCAGTCACAAAACATATTTTTACCCTAAGTGTGAACAATACAAACCTTCTATTTTGGTAAGAAATACTTTATAATGTGTAAGAAGACAAAAGATGCGTCTCTTCCAAACTGAGACAAACACAAACACTCAAGCCGCTTATTATACAACAAAAAAGTTACGAAAAAGACAAAAGTGAAATATTATATTTCAGTATGTTGATGTACAACACATTTTCTTCTTTATCCTATGATAAAACAAGTCTAACAAGCATTATTACAACATATATTATTATTATTTTCTATACAATCGGGAATTAGTCACTACTACATCCGGGTTGAGAGTGTTACACAACCTCGGGAGCTGGTGTAAGTTACTTGCGCTAACTTACGGAGTTCGATGTCAAATATTGGTTTTGAGTATACCATCTGTGTTTTGAGTATGCCATCTGTGTTTTGAGTATACCGATCTGAGACTGTAAGTCCAGTTACGGAGTAAACAAAGACATACAGTCCCATAAATGTTTTTGAGTATCCGGCCCCATGATTATAACAACCACGACCATGATTATAACAACCACGATTATCAATATAACACCCACGACTATGATTATAGCAACCACGACCATGATTATAACAATCACGACTATTATTAGAACAATCACGACTATGATTATAACACCCACGACAATGATTATAATAACCAATTTAATTACGATTATAACAACTAATGACCATTATTGCAACAAACCAATAAGATGATTATAAATAACTAATGCATTCATGATTATAACAACCACGACCATTAGTATAACAATCACGACCGTGATTATAACAACCACGACCATGATTATAACAACCACGACCATGATTATAACAACCACGACCATTTTTATAACAACCAAACTATGATTATAACAACTCAATGCACTATGATTATAACCACCACGACCATGACAACATCCAATTTAATTATGATTATAACAACCAATGACCATTATTATAACAACTAACGACCATGATTATAACACACACCACCATGATTATAACAACTACGACTATGATCATAACCACAACCATAATTATAACAACCACGACCATGATTATAACAACCACGATCATGATTAAAACAACCACGACTATGATTATAACACGATGACTATGATTATAACAACCATGACCATGATTATAACAATCACGACCATGATTATAACAACCACGACTATGATTATAACAACCACGACCATGATTATAACAACCACGACTATGATTATAACAACCACGACCATTATAATAACAACCACGACCATGATTATAACACACACCACCATGATTATAACAACTACGACTATGATCATAACCACGACCATGATTATAACAACCACGACCATGATTACAACAACCATGACTATGATTATAACAACCACGACTATGATTATAACAACCACGACCATGATTATAACAACCACGACCATGATTATAACAACCACGATCATGATTATAACAACCACGAATATGATTATAACAACCACGACCATGATTATAGAATAACTGATGACCTCATGGATATAACATCCACGACGATGATTATAAATAAATCACGATTATGATCAGGCAACCAGGATTATAACAACCACGACTATGTATTTATAACAACCACGACCATGATTATAATAACCAATGACCATGATTATAATAAACTACGACCATGATTATAACAACCACGAAGATGATTATATCAACCACGACTATGATTATAACAACCACGACTATGATTATAACAACCATGACCAAGAATACAACAAACACGACCATGATTATAACAACCACGATTATGATTATAACAACCACGACTATGATTATAACAACCAAGACCATGATTATAACAAGCACGACCATGATTATAACAACCACGGCCATGATTATAGCAACCACGACTATGATTATTACTACAACGACCATGATTATAACAACCACGATTATGATTATAACAACCACGACTATGATTATAACAACCAAGACCATTATTATAACAAGCACGACCATGATTATAACAACCACGACCATGATTATAACAACTACGATTATGATCATAACCACAACCATGATTATAACAACCACAACTATGATTATAACAACCACAACTATGATTATAACAACCACGACCATGATTATAATAACCACGACCATGATTATAACAACCACGATTATGATTATAACAACAACGACTATGATTATAACAACCAAGACCATGATTATAACAAGCACGACCATGATTATAACAACCACGGCCATGATTATAACAACCACGATTCTCATTATAACAACCACGACCATGATTATAACAACCATGACTATGATTATAACAACACCGACCATGATTATAACAACCACGCAGATGATTATAACAACCAAAACCATGATTATAACAAACACGACCGTAATTATTACAACCACGTCAATGATTAGAACAACCACGACAATGGTTATAACACCCACGACCATGATTATAACAACTACGATTATAATCATAACCACAACCATGATTATAACAACCACGACTATGATTATAACAACCACGACCAGATTATAATAACTACGACCATGATTATAACAACCACGACCATGATTATAACAACCATGAAGATGATTATATCAACCACGAGTATGATTATAACAACCACGACTATGATTATAACAACCATGACCAAGATTACAACAAACACGACCATGATTATAACAACCACGATTATGATTATAGCAACCACGACTATGATTATAACAACCAAGACCATGATTATAACAAGCACGACCATGATTACAACAACCACGGCCATGATTATAGCAACCACGACTATGATTATTACTACCACGACCATCATTATAACAACCACGACTATGATTATAACAACCACGACTATGATTATAACAACTACGACCATTATTATAACAACCACGACTATGATTATAACAACCACGACCATGATTATAACAACGACGACTATGATTATTACAACCACGACCATGATTATAACAACCACGACTATGATTATAACAACCACGACCATGATTATAGCAACCACGACTATGATTATAACAACCACGACCATGACTCTAACAGCCACGACCATGATTATAACAACCACGACTATGATTATAACAACCAACACAATGATTATAACAACCACGCCCATGATTATAACAACCACGACCATCATTATAACAACCACGACCATGATTATAACAACCACGATCATGATTATAACAACCACGAATATGATTATAATAACCACGACCATGATTATAACAACCACGACCATGATTATAACATCCACGACCATGATTATAACAACAACGACTATGATTATAATAACCACGACACATGATTATAACAACCACGACCATGATTATAACAAACACGACAATGATTATAACAAATACGACTATGATTATAACATACACGACTATGATTATAACAACCACGACTATGATTATAACAACCACGACCATGATTATAACAACCAAGACTATGATTATTACAACCACGACCATGATTATAAGAAGCACGACCATGATTATAACAACCACGACCATGATTATAGCAACCACGACTATGATTATTACAACCATGACCATGATTATAACAACCACGACTATGATTATAACAACCACGACCATGATTATAACAATCACGACTATGATTATAACAACTACGACCATGATTATAACAACCACGACCATGATTATAACAACCGCGGCTATAGTTATAAACAACCACGACCACGATTATAACAACCACGACTATGATTATAACAACCACGACCATGATTATAACAACCACGACCATGATTATGACAACCACAAATATGATTATAACAACCATGACTATGATTATAACAACCACAACTATGATTATAACAACCACGACCATGATTATAACAACTACGATTAAGATCATAAACACAACCATGATTATAACAACCTCGACTATGATTATAACAGCCACGACCATGATTATAACAACCACGACTATGATAATAACAATCACGACTATGATTGTAAGAAACACGACCATAATTATATCAACCATGCCTATGATTATAACAACCACGACCATAATTATAACAACCACGACTATGATTATAACAACCACGACCATAATTATAAAAACCACGACCATGATTATAACAACCACGACCATGTTTATAATAACCAAGAATATGATTATAACAACGAGCGACCATGATTATAAAAACCACGACCATGATTATAACATCCACGAAGATGATTATAACAACCACGACTATGATTATAAGAACCACGACCATGATTATAACAACAACGACCATGATTATAACAACCACGACTATGATTATTACAACCACGACTCTCATTACAACAACCACGATCATGATTATAACAACCACGACTATGATTATAACAACAACGACCATGATTATAACAACCACGAAGATGATTATTGCAACTACGACTATGATTATAACAACCACGACCATGTTTATAATAACCACGAATATGATTATAACAACAACGACCATGATTATAACAACCACGACTATGATTATAACAACCACGACTATGATTATAACAACCAAGACCATGATTATAACAAGCACGACCATGATTATAACAACCACGGCCATGATTATAGCAACCACGACTAAGATTATTACAACCACGACCATGATTATAACAACCACGACTATTATTATAACAACCACGACCATGATTATAACAACCACGACTATGATTATAACAACCACGACCATGATTATAACAACCACGACCATGATTATAACAACCACGACTATGAATATAACAACCGCGACGATGATTATAACAACCACGATCACGATTTTAACAACCACGACAATGATTATAATAACCACGACCATGATTATAACAACCACGACCATGATTACAACAACCATGACTATGATTATAACAACCACGACTATGATTATAACAGCCACGACCATGATTATAACAACCACGACCATGATTATAACAACCACGATCATGATTATAACAACCACGAATATGATTATAACACCACGACCATGATTATAACAACCACGACCATGATTATAACAACCACGACCATGATTATAACAACAACGACTATGATTACAACAACCACGACACATGATTATAACAACCACGACCATGATTATAACAAACACGACTATGATTATAACAAATACGACTATGATTATAACAAACACGACTATTATTATAACAAATACGACTATGATTATAACAACCACGACCATGATTTTAACAACCACGACAATGATTATAATAACCACGACCATGATTATAACAACCACGACCATGATTACAACACCCACGACTATGATTATTACAACCACGACTATGATTATAAAAACAACGACCATGATTATAACAACCACGACCATGATTATAACAACCACGACTATGATTATAACAACCACGACCATGATTATACAACCACGACCATGATTATAACAACCACGACCATGATTATAACATCCACGACAATGATTATAAAAACCAGGACCATTATTATAACAACCACGACCATGATTATAACACACACCACCATGATTATAACAACTACGACTATGATCATAACCACAACCATAATTATAACAACCACGACCATGATTATAACAACCACGATCATGATTAAAACTACCACGGCTATGATTATAACAACCACGACTATGATTATAACAACCAAGACCATGCTTATAACAAAAACGACCATGATTATAACAACCACTACCATGATTATAACAACCTTTACTATGATTACATCTAGCACGTCCATGAATATAACAAGGACGTCCATAAATATAACAACCACGACCATGAATATAACAAACACGACTATGATTATAACAAACACGACTATGATTATAACAAATACGACTGTGATTATAACAACCACGACCATGATTTTAACAACCACGACAATGATTATAATAACCACGACCATGATTATAACAACCACATGTGATTACAACACCCGACTATGATTATTACAACCACGACTATGATTATAACAGTAATGACTAAGATTATTACAACCACGACCATGACTATAACACCGACGACTATGATTATAACTACCACGACCATGATTATAACACTCACGACCATGATTATAACAACCACGACCATGACTATAACATCCAATGCATAATGATTATAAAACCAGACCATTATTATAACAAATCCACGACCATGATTATAACACACACCACCATGATTATAACAACTACGACTATGATCATAACCACAACCATAATTATAACAACCACGACCATGATTATAACAACCACGATCATGATTAAAACAACCACGACTATGATTATAACACGATGACTATGATTATAACAACCATGACCATGATTATAACAATCACGACCATGATTATAACAACCACGACTATGATTATAACAACCACGACCATGATTATAACAACCACGACCATGATTATAACAACCACGACCATGATTATAACAACCACGACTATGATTATAACAACCACGACCATTATAATAACAACCACGACCATGATTATATCACACACCACCATGATTATAACAACTATGACTATGATCATAACCAAAACCATGATTATAACAACTACGACTAAGATTATAACAACCACGAATATGATTATAATAACCAAGACCATGATTATAACATCCACGACTATGATTATAACAACCACGACCATGATTATATGAACCTTGACTAAGATTACAATAAGCACGTCCATGAATATAACAAGCACATCCATGAAAATAATAACCACGACTATGATTATAACAACTATGACTAAGATCATAACCACGACTATGATTATAACAACCACGACCATGATTATAACAACCACGACCATGATTATAACAACCACGACCATGATTATAACAACCACGACTATGATTTTAACAACCACGACTATGATTATAACAAGCACGACCATGATTATAACAACCACGACCATGATTATAACAACCACGATTATCAATATAACACCCACGACTATGAGTATAGCAACCACGACCATGATTATAACAATCACGACTATTATTAGAAAAATCACGACTATGATTATAACACCCACGACAATGATTATAATAACTACGACTATTATCATAACCACAACCATGATTATAACAACCACGACAATGATTATAACAACCACGACCATGATTATAACAACCACGACTATGATAATAACAATCACGACTATGATTGTAAGAACCACGACCATAATTATATCAACTATGCCTATGATTATAAATGATCATTACCTATGATAATAACCATGACTAAGGATTTTAACAACCACGTAATTATGATTATAAAAAACCACGACCATGATTATAAATAACCATCTACTGGCGTTAATAATAACCACGAATATGATTATAACAACGAACGACCATGATTATAACAACTACGACCATGATTATAACAACCACGAAGATGATTATAACAACCACGACTATGATTATAAGAACCACGACCTTGATTATAACAACAACGACCATTATTATAACAACCACGACTATGATTATTACAACGACGACTCTCATTATAACAACCACGACCATGATTATAACAACCATGACTATGATTATAACAACAACGACCATGATTATAACAACCACGAAGATGATTATAACAACTACGACTATGACTATAACAACCACGACCATGTTTATAATAACCACGAATATGATTATAACAACAACGACCATGATTATAATAACCACGATTCTGATTATAACAACCACGACTAAGATTATAACAACCAAGACCATGGATTATAGCTGCTACTCCACTCATGATTATACCAACCACGGCCATGATTATAAAGTAACTACGACTATGATTATATCAACCACGACCATGATTATAACAACCACGAATATGATTACAACAACCACGAATATAATAACAACAACCACTACCAAGATTAAATCACTCACGACCATGATTATAACAACCACGACTATGATTATAACAACCACGACTCCGATCATAACCACGACTATGAATATAACAACCACGACCATGATTATAACAACCACGACCATGATTGCAACAAGCCATGACTATGATTATAACAACCACGACCATGATTATAACAACCACGAAGATGATTATAAGAACCACGACTATGATTATAAGAACCACGACCATGATTATAACAACAACGACCATGATTATAACAACCACGACAATGATTATTACAACGACGAGTCTCATTATAACAACCAGGACCATGATTATAACAACCATGACTATGATTATAACAACATCGCCCATGATTATAACAACCACGACTATGATTATAACAACCACGACCATGATTATAACTACCACGACCATGATTATAACAACCACGAAGATGATTATAACAACCACGACTCTGATTATAACAACCACGACTATGATTATAACAACCACGACCATGATTATAATAACCACGACCATGAATATAACAACCACAAATATGATTATAACAACCATGACTATGATTATAACAACCACAACTATGATTATAACAACAACGAACATGATTATAACAGGCACGACTATGATTATAACAACCACGACCTTGATTATAATAACCACGACCATGATTATAACAACCACGAAGATGATTATAACAACCACGACTATGATTATAACAACCACGACTATGATTATAACAACCAAGACCAAGATTACAAATAAACACGACCATGAGATTATTATAAATCATTCGACTAAGGATTATAATAAACTACGACTATGGATTATAACAACCAAGACCAAGGATTATAAATAAGTAATGACTAAGATTATAATAACCTCACGATTATGATTATAATAACCACGACCATGATTATAATAACCACGACCATGATTATTATAAATAACCACACCATGATTAAATAAATCAATGACCATGATTATAAATAACCATTGACTATAAATAAATCCACGACCATGATTATAAATAATAACACCACCATCATTATAATGTTCGATGACTATGATCAAAATCACACCCAAGGGATTACAATAACTACGACTACATTATAAATAAACTATTTAGCTATGATTATAACAACCACGACCATGATTAGAACAACCACGACCATGAATATAACAACCACAAATATGATTATAACAACCATGACTATGATTATAACAACCACAACTATGATTATAACAACCACGAGCATGATTATAACAAGCACGACCATGATTATAACCACGGCCATGATTATAGCAACCACGACTATGATTATTACAACCACGACCATGATTATAACAACCACGACTATGATTATAACAACCACGACCATGATTATAACAACCACGACTATGATTATAACAACCACGACCATGATTATAACAACCACGACCATGATTATAACAACCACGACTATGATTATAACAACCATGACTATGATTATAACAACCACAACTATGATTATAACAACCACGACCATGATTATAACAACTACGACTATGATCATAGCCACCACCATGATTAGAAGAACCACGACTGTGATTATAACAACCAGGACTATGATTATAACAACCAAGACCATGCTTATAACAACCACGACCATGATTATAACAACCACGACTATGATTATAACAACCACGACCATGATTATAACAATCACGACCATGATTATAACAACCACGACTATGATTATAACAACCACGACCATGATTATAACAACCACGACCATGATTATAACAACCACGACCATGATTATAACAACCACGACTATGATTATAACAACCACGACTATTATAATAACAACCACGACCATGAGTAAAACACACACCACCATGATTATAACAACTACGACTATGATCATAACCACAACCATGATTATAACAACAACGACTATGATTATAACAACCACGAATATGATTATAATAACCAAGACCATGATTATAACAACCACGACTATGATTATAACAACCACGACCATGATTATAAGAACCTTGACTAAGATTACAAAAAGCAGGTCCATGAATATCACAAGCACATCCATGAAAATAACAACCACGACTATGATTATAACAACCATGACTAAGATCATAACCACGACTATGATTATAACAACCACGACCATGATTATAACAACCACGACCATGATTATAACAACCACGACCATGATTATAACAACCACGACTATGATTATTACAACCACGACCATGATTTTAACAACCACGACTATGATTATAACAAGCACGACCATGATTATAACAACCACGACCATGATTATAACAACCATGATTATATATATTTAACTCCCACGACTATGATTATAGCAACCATGACCATGATTATAACAATCACGACTATTATTAGAACAATCACGACTATGATTATAACACCCACGACAATGATTATAATAACTACGACTATGATCATAACCACAACCATGATTATAACAACCACGACAATAATTATAACAACCACGACCATGATTATAACAACCACGACTATGATAATAACAATCACGACTATGATTGTAAGAACCACAACCATAATTATATCAACCATGCCTATGATTATAACAACCACGACCATGATTATAACAACCACGACTATGATTATAACAACCACGACCATGATTATAAAAACCACGACCATGATTATAACAACCACGACCATGTTAATAATAACCACGAATATGATTATAACAACGAACGACCATGATTATAACAACTACGATCATGATTATAACAACCACGAAGATGATTATAACAACCACGACTATGATTATAAGAACCACGACCATGATTATGACAACAACGACCATGATTATAACAACCACGACTATGATTATTACAATGACGACTCTCATTATAACAACCACGACCATAATTATAACAACCATGACTATGATTATACCAACAACGACCATGATTATAACAACCACGAAGATGATTATAACAACTACGACTATGATTATAACAACCACGACCATGATTATAACAAACACGACTATGATTATAACAAATACGACTATGATTATAACAAACACGACTATGATTATAACAAATACGACTATGATTATAACAACCACGACCATGATTTTAACAACCACGACAATGATTATAATAACCACGACCATGATTATAACAACCACGACCATGATTACAACACCCGCGACTATGATTATAACAACCACGACTATTATTATAACAACCACGACCATGATTATAACAACCACGACCATGATTAAAACAACCACGACTATGATTATAACAACCACGACCATGATTATAACAACCACGACCATGATTATAACAACCACGACCATGATTATAACATCCACGACTATGATTATAACAACCATGACCATTATTATAACAACCACGACCATTATTATAACAACTACGACCATGATTATAACACACACCACCATGATTATAACAACTACGACTATGATCATAACCACAACCATTTTTATAATAACCACGACTATGATTATAACAACCACGATCATGATTAAAACTACCACGACTATGATTATAACAACCACGACTATGATTATAACAACCATGACCATGATTATAACAATCACGACCATGATTATAACAACCACGACTATGATTAAAACAACCACGACCATGATTATAACAACCACGACCATGATTAAAACAACCACGACCATGATTATAACAACCACGACTATGATTATAACAACCACGACCATTATAATAACAACCACGACCATGAGTAAAACACACACCACCATGATTATAACAACTACGACTATGATCATAACCACAACCATGATTATAACAACAACGACTATGATTATAACAACCACGAATATGATTATAATAACCAAGACCATGATTATAACAACCACGACTATGATTATAACAACCACGACCATGATTATAAGAACCTTGACTAAGATTACAAAAAGCAGGTCCATGAATATCACAAGCACATCCATGAAAATAACAACCACGACTATGATTATAACAACCATGACTAAGATCATAACCACGACTATGATTATAACAACCACGACCATGATTATAACAACCACGACCATGATTATAACAACCACGACCATGATTATAACAACCACGACTATGATTATTACAACCACGACCATGATTTTAACAACCACGACTATGATTATAACAAGCACGACCATGATTATAACAACCACGACCATGATTATAACAACCATGATTATATATATTTAACTCCCACGACTATGATTATAGCAACCATGACCATGATTATAACAATCACGACTATTATTAGAACAATCACGACTATGATTATAACACCCACGACAATGATTATAATAACTACGACTATGATCATAACCACAACCATGATTATAACAACCACGACAATAATTATAACAACCACGACCATGATTATAACAACCACGACTATGATAATAACAATCACGACTATGATTGTAAGAACCACAACCATAATTATATCAACCATGCCTATGATTATAACAACCACGACCATGATTATAACAACCACGACTATGATTATAACAACCACGACCATGATTATAAAAACCACGACCATGATTATAACAACCACGACCATGTTAATAATAACCACGAATATGATTATAACAACGAACGACCATGATTATAACAACTACGATCATGATTATAACAACCACGAAGATGATTATAACAACCACGACTATGATTATAAGAACCACGACCATGATTATGACAACAACGACCATGATTATAACAACCACGACTATGATTATTACAATGACGACTCTCATTATAACAACCACGACCATGATTATAACAACCATGACTATGATTATACCAACAACGACCATGATTATAACAACCACGAAGATGATTATAACAACTACGACTATGATTATAACAACCACGACCATGATTATAACAACCACGACTATGGTTATTACAACGACGACTCTCATTATAACAACCACAACCATGATTATAACAACCATGACTATGATTATAACAACAACGACCATGATTATAACAACCACGACTATGATTATAACAACCAAGACCATGATTATAACAGGCACGACCATGATTATAACAACCACGGAAATGATTATAGCAACCACGACTATGATTATTACAACCACGACCATGATTATAACAACCACGACTATGATTATAACAACCACGACCATGATTATAACAACCACGACTATGATTATAACAACCACGACCATTTATGACAACCACGACCATGATTATAACAACCACCATTTTAACAACCACAACAATGATTATAATAACCACATCAACACATGATTACAACAACCATGACCATGATTATAACAACCACGAATATGATTATAACAACCACCATGATTATAACAAGCACGACCATGATTATAACAACCACGGCCATGATTATAGCAACCACGACCATGGACGACCATGATTATAACAACCACGACTATGATTATAACAACAACGACTATGATTATAACAACCACGACTATGATTATAACAACCACGATTATAAACCACGACCATGATTATAACAACCACGACCATGATTATAACAACCACGACCATGATTATAACAACCACGACCATGATTTTAACAACCACAACAATGATGTAATAACCACGACTATGATTATAACAACCACGACCATGATTATAACAACCACGACCATTATATCAACCACGACTATGATTATAACAACCACGACCATGATTATAACAACCACGACCATGATTATAACAAATAACGACCATGATTATAAAAACCACGACCATGATTATGACAACCACGATCATGATTATAACAACCACGAATATGATTATAACAACCACGACCATGATTATAACAACCACGACCATGATTATAACAACCACGACCATGATTATAACAACAACGATTATGATTATAACAACCACGACACCTGATTATAACAACCACGACCATGATTATAACAAACACGACTATGATTATAACAAATACGACTATGATTATAACAAACACGACTATGAGTATAACAAATGCGACTATGATTATAACAACCACGACCATGATTATAACAACCACGACCATGATTATAACAACCACGACCATGATTATAACATCCACGACTATGATTATAACAACCACGAATATGCTTTTAACAACCACGACAATGATTATAGTAACCACGACCATGATTATAACAACCACGACCATGATTACAACACCCACGACTGTGATTATAACAACCACGACTCTCATTATAACAACCACGACCATGATTATAACAACCACGACTATGATTATAACAACACCGACGATGATTATAACAACCACGAAGATGATTATAACAACCAAAACCATGATTATAACAAACACGACCATGATTTTTACAACCACGTCAATGATTAAAACAACCACGACAATGATTATAACACCCACGACCATGATTGTAACAACTACGATTATGATCATAACCACAACCATGATAATAACAATCACGACTATGATTATAACAACCACGAACATGATTATAATAACCACGACCATGATTATAACAACCACGACCATGTTTATAACAACTTCGAAGATGATTATAACAACCACGACTATGATTATAACAACCACGACTATGATTATAACAACCATGACCAAAGTTAAAACAAACACGACCATGATTATAACAACCACGGCTATGATTATAACAACCAAGACCATGATTATAACAAGCACGTCCATGATTATAACAACCACGGCCGTGATTATAGCAACCACGACTATGATTATTACTACCACGACCATGATTATAACAACCACGACTATGATTATAACAACCACGACCATGATTATTACAACCACGACTATGATTATAACAACCACGACCATAGTCATAACAAGCACGACCATGATTATAACAACCACGGCCATGATTATAGCAACCACGACTATGATGATTACAACCACGACCATGATTATAACAACCACGACTATGATTATAACAACCGAATGATTATAACAACCACGACTATGATTATAACAACCTTGACCGCCTTATAACAACCATGACTATGATTATAACAACCGACCACGATTATAACAACCACGACTATGATTATAACCACGACCATGATTATAACAACCACGACCATGATTATAACAACCACAAATATGATTATAACAACCATGACTATGATTATAACAACCACAACTATGATTATAACAACCACAACCATGATTATAACAACTACGATTAAGATCATAACCACAACCATGATTATAACAACCACGACTATGATTATAACAGCCACGACTATGATTATAACAACCACGACTATGATAATAACAATCACGACTATGATTGTAAGAACCACGACCATGATTATAACAACCATGACTATGATTATAACAACAACGACCATGATTATAACAACCACGACCATGATTATAACAACCACGACCATGATTATAACAACCACAAATATGATTATAACAACCATGACTATGATTATAACAACCACAACTATGATTATAACAACCACAACCATGATTATAACAACTACGATTAAGATCATAACCACAACCATGATTATAACAACCACGACTATGATTATAACAACCACGACCATGATTATAAAAACCACGTCCATGATTATAACAACCACGACCATGTTTATAATAACCACGAATATGATTATAACAACGAACGACCATGATTATAACAACCACGACCATGATGATAACAACCACGAAGATGATTATAACAACCACGACTATGATTATAACAACCACGACCATGATTATAACAACAACGACCATGATTATAACAAACACGACTATGATTATTACAACCACGACTCTCATTATAACAACCACGACCATGATTATAACAACCACGACTATGATTATAACAACAACGACCATGATTATAACAACCACGAAGATGATTATAACAACTACGACTATGATTATAACAACCACCACCATGTTTATAATAACCACGAATATGATTATAACAACAACGACCATGATTATAACAACCACGACTATGATTATAACAACCACGACTATGATTATAACAACCAAGACCATGTTTATAACATGCACGACCATGATCATAACAACCACGGCCATGATTATTGTATGTATATTATGTATGCTGGATTATGTACTATGTATGTATATTATGTATGTGCTCCATTTATATTTATTCAGCCTAGCTAGCAGCGTGTGGCAATGTTATTACCATATCCCACACGCTTAATTAATGTGCCTGGCGACGTATGGAAGCTGCTAATGTACCACTTGCCATACGTCGTCTATGGTAGTTGACCAGGACCTTAGCTAGGGAGCAGTGCTATCCACCTCTGTGTACATACTCTTATCCAGTAAACCGAACCTACAAAACTATACAGGTGTTTGTGTTCTCTCCTGTATATAGAACTTATTACCCAGAATACCTAACATGGCGCAGTGCGTAGTTTTACTGGATTATTACGAGTGATTAGTGCAAGTTTGTGGAAAGCCGGCTGATGGATCCCCGCCTTGGGTCAACCCCGCGTCATCCCTCGAAGAATTTCGCAACTTTGAGCAGTGTCAGTGACAGTGATTTTCTGTGAAGTGTTAAGTGCATTGTGTGTTTCGTGCCATTCATGTGTGACCTTGTTCGAACGGATTTCCAAGGTATACGGCATGTTCTGGGCATTTGTGGGGTGTAGAGCTCAGCGCACCCTCCTCTGACCGTTTACAGAGAGCGACTGAGCTACTCCTATCTCCACCCCCCTCCCTCACAGCGCCGCCTCCACCCCCCCTCACAGCTGGGGCGAGACGCTCTGCCTGCCTGGGACACACACACATACATGTACTAACACTTGCTGACCGCGCGGTTTCTTATATATATTCTATATATATAACCTACTTATCTGTGTATTTAATTAAATTTTTTTGTCTGAAATCTTGTTGATACGACGGGCTGACCGGTCAACACTGATTTAAGACACAGTACACAGATAAAGTAGTTATGTCTCATGCCTTACGTAGCCGTGGACCCAGCGCCTGGATGAGTCAAGCGGATGATAGTCCCCCAGAGATGGATGACCAGGCCGGCCCAGCTCCCACAACATCGCGCAGCCCTTCACCTCAACATTCAGCGTTATCTCCAGAGATAATTGCCTTAATGAAGTTTATGAGAGATGAGAGACGCGAGGATGAAGCTCACAGACGTTTGGCGGATGAGCACAGAAGGCAAGCAGAGGCAGAACGAGACCACCAACGGAGAATGGAAGACAGTGCACGGTTTGAAGCCTTGATATCTCGCCTCACTGTTAACCAAGCCCCTGGCTCTAACACTGCCTCGGTACTGAATGGTTCAGATACCTCATCCATGCTTCCTTCACGCCCCCCAGCCCCACCTAAAGCAGCAGCTCAAACGCCGCCCATCTTGGAGCCTGATGTAAATTTCCAGACTTTTCGCGAATGGCGGCGGCGGTGGGCTGATTATGCTACAATGGTGGATCTCCAGAGTTTGTCACAGCCTAAACAACTCATCCAGCTGCGTATATGCCTGTCCTTGGAAGTTCAGCGTGTCTTAGAACATACGTTGCAGGTACCCCCAACCTCTTCGCTGTCTGTAGAGGAGGTACTGGACGTTCTACAACGGCACATCAAAGGACAACAGAATGAAGCTCTGCGCAGGAGGGAATTGTTTAGCTGCAGACAGATGGAGGGTGAGTCTTTTGATGCCTTTTATGTACGTCTTAAGGGAGCCTCGGAAGAGGTAGATATATGTTTAGGCCACCACCAGCAGTGCGAGGAGACCCAGTTGAAGCAGGTGATCTTGATGGGTGTTAAGGACGAGGAACTTGTCCAACGCCTCACCTCCCTCGACTCTTCCTCTTCTCTTCAGGATGTGTTGACGATATGTCGCTCCTATGAGGCTGCCAGGTGTGCCACCTCTGCCATCCGAGCTCCCCCCACAGCTGTACGCGCTGTTTCCCGGTACAAGAA
>NW_024736193.1:0-32826 GCF_018991925.1 Homarus americanus
ACAATATTATATATATATATATATATATATATATATATATATATATATATATATATATATATATATATATATATATATATATATATATATATGTTATATAAGATTTAAATTAACACTCATGCACGTACATACATATTGTATATACTACATTTACACTCATTTGCATACACATACAAAAACATGCACTTTTAAAAGGTTATGAAATATACATACATACAGACATACACTCACACGTACAGTATATACATATATCTGTTGTCCAATAGGATGAAACAAAAAGAGATTCTTTATGGATTTCATTTTTTTTTACATTCCATTGGTTGGGGCGTGGCCAGTGAAGACTAGTATACACAGAGATAGATGACTGTGGGAGAGTGATCGTGGTAAAGTGAGTGAGAGTAACTGTAGGAGAGTAAAGAATGACTGAGGGAGTGAGCGGAGAGTGACTGTGAGAGAGTGACGCAGGAGAGAGGACTTGCAATAGGGGAAGGAGAGCGACTATGGGAGAGTGACACAGGAGAGAAAGAAGAGTGACTGTGAGAGTGAGGGAGGGTGACAGGAGAGTGACTATAGGGGAGTAAGGAAGAGAGACTGGTGGAAGTGAGAATGGAAGTGAGTGACAGATCAGATACACAGACGACGTAGATCATGACAGTAGCCTCCATCATTGTCTGGCCCCGACGAACGGTAAAAAACAATGACCCCAAAAAATTACACAAAATTGAGAAATAAAAAATCAAAGTAAAAAAAATAACTTGAACTAGTGAAATGTTTCTCTCTACTTACAGCTCAAAAAATACTTTACAAACTGAGGATCATAAAAGCCGTATGAAAATTTTATGACGCTTCAGTCAACACTTCCAGTTTCACAGGTTCAAAAATCCACAAGCCATTTTTGTCGCCGGATCCAAGAACCAGACTTAGTTCATGGTGCCTGTGTCGCGCTGGTCACGGATCACTTGCCTTGTGATTGACCTGCCTGTGGTTGACCTGCCTGATTCACCGTCTGGCATGAGCCTTTGTGTCACGTCATGACCCCCAGCTGAACCATGTGTTTGAACCTGTGAAAAATGATCATAAGATCAAACTAAACTTGATCATACGATTAGTTTTTCATTATACATTAAAATGCATTAAATTTGCTAAAGACATCAAAACATAATTAAGGTGGTGTTACTCAACAACCAATAAAATTAAGGTATGTTTATGCTTAGCAATATTCACTAGCAATATTCTTATGATGTGTACTCTTCACTAGTTATACCAGGCTGTAGATGTTATGAGAACGTGTTCAGTTGAAGTTATTTACAGTAAGATACCTTCAAACTTTACTAAATATATCAAATTATCGTATACCAGCGTATTCTGACCCCGGGCGGCTCTTTCCAGGCCACGGTAGGACGCCTCCGGGAGGCTCCACATTGTCTCACTGTGCATTAAGGTGTCCGCTTTGATCCTGACTTTGTACTCGCCAGAAGGCATGTTTTCCAGGCATTTTAAATGACTGTACATACGTGTTGCGCCCATGCAGCATTTCTTGTTAGATAGGACAATGTCATGTCTGACGCCTTGAATGTTGCCACACCTGATAGTAGTCTGCTTTCATGATCTCCCATGAAGTAGATTTGGAGAACTTTGCCTGCTCATCTTCTCCAGTGGTAAGAGGGATCTGGCCAGGATAGACTTGACCCTGGACTTTGAATGTTGGTATGTATCCGTGCTCACGAACTACTCGTAACTCCAAAGGATGTCATCTGGGAACATGAATTGTACTTCAGTATATTTTCCAAGAAGTTTTTGACTCTGTTGTTGTTCCCAGCATGAGAGTCTTTAATGGTGTGGTGTTTTTTCCAATCCCAATGTACTTTCCCATGAGAGCAGCACAGTCCAGCAGATTCTCCTTTGTACTCTCTTTGCACTGTAGTATTCACATTTCTATCCATGCTGCCAATGACAACAGAGGATACTTTCATATTCTATATATATAACATCAGCCATCATCACTACATATAACACCATCCATCATCACTACAGATCGGTAAAGTATTCGAGATTCTCAAGTGGACACACAGACAAACAGACAGACTTCTTTGTTTTATATAGATATAGATCATCACATATAACACCACCCATCATCACATACATATAACATCATCCATCATCACTACATATAACATCATCCATCATCACTACATATAACATCATCCATCATCATACATATAACATCACCCATCATCACTACATATAACATCATCCATCATCACTACATATAACATCATCCATCATCACACATATAACACCACCCATCATCACTACATATAACATCATCCATCATCACTACATATAACATCATCCATCATCACTACATATAACACCACCATCATCACTACATATAACAACATCCATCATCACTACATATAACATCATATATATATATATATATATATATATATATATATATATATATATATATATATATATATATATATATATATATGCAAGTAAATCACTGTAGGCGATCTAGGTATATGTGATAATACTTTGTGTAATTATCACAGTGAGTACGACTAGTCTGTACTCACCCTGAAGATGGAATTACACGAAAGCTGAACTTCTGTGTTTTCCTATATATATATATATATATATATATATATATATATATATATATATATATATATATATATATATATATATATATATATATATATATATATATACATTTCATTTTTATTCCATTTTTAGTCCATATAACACGCGGACTTTCAACATATAATCAACAACCTCACCAGCCAGGACTCGAACCCTCGACCTACTGCGTGGGACCAGGGAACCGATGGTATTTTTATTGATGTCATTATTACTGCTATTGGAATTTTTTTCACTCCTGTATTTTATTTATTGTTTTGAAGAATTAGACTTGAAAAAGAAACGATATAAAATATTGCTAAAGTCTGGTTAGCTAAGGTAGTGATTTTCACTTTACGCCAATGAATCCAAATAAAGTCTCAGAAGAAGGTGAGAAAATTAAGGAAATTGAACTGTACAATCAAATTTTATTCTTTCAATTAGTTTAATGCACAAGGAATAGAACATGTGGACTTACATATACTGTGCAGGTACAGATACAGGGACAAGTATAGATACATAAATTTCAATATAATAACAAAACACAAATGATATATACGCCCCATCATCTTGTCATCTTGTAAACATAGAAAGTGAAGATACACACCAGATTTATTATCTAAAAGGACCATATAATCTGGTTAAAATGTTCAAATACAGGAGCAAACTTGGCTCATTGTTGACATATTGATTAATTCTGAAAAAAACACCATATCCATAACCCGGAAATAAACATTCTAAAAACTATAATTTATAAGACCCTGATACACTTATCCTTCTATTTTTATTAATGAAATATTGTTTGTTTTACAGAATATATCCGATCTGAATAACTCAAACACTCACACTCATCGTATTTGTACATGGAGTTTTCACCTGATCACAGACCCGAAGGATCACTGGTTCGTGATGTCGTGGCGAACGTTAGCAGCAATAGGTTGATTATATTAACTCATACTTGTAAAGCTCGGGTAGTGTGCTAGGTCACGTTGATGGTTCATCCCAACAATTATGTTCCATCCTCAGGGTGTTGCAAGTTACACCACTCATCTGCCAAACTAGATTAATCAGATGACCTGAAGTTGGTGGACCTTATGTGTCCCACAGGTTCAGAACAGCACCGCAGCACCAGTTATAGACTGAGATCTGGTTTCTAAAACCTAAATTAGTTGAGTTTCCCACGACTGGAGAGGTGACACACTTAAGTTGCCACATTAAGTTGCAGCACAAAGACAACTGATCAAGATTTCTTAAGCAAATGCTTTGAGAATAACGCAACTAAATGTGTTTTTTTGTTCACAGTTACGAGAAGAACAATTACAGTAACAGTCTAGTGTTGGATAATCCAGAATCATGATATTTGTAGGCGGGTTGGAATCGCATAAGCTGGAGTTTGGCAGAGCTATAATTATTGAAAGTGTGGTGACGACGGATTGTGATAAGGAATCGATGCTTCACACGAGGGTAATTTAAGCATTTTTTTGACAGTGAAAGACAGTGGTCTCGGGATAAAAGCGACGTAGTCTTCCCTGTCCAGGCATTTAATTAAGATACACCGTCGGGCGGCATATCTGTTTGTTTTACAAGCTTAGAAAATTTAACATTTATCTTAAAATTCAACAAATTGTAATAAATCTAAAAATTATTTTTTTTACTTCATTCACATAGTCAGCTAGACGAACAGAATCGCACTGGTGAGAAAATTTGGACTAACCATGAGTAAATTTGAATTGTTTACACAGCAGTGAGTGAAATACTCTACAGTACATTTATTAATATATAATTTATTATACGCATACATCTAGGAGTAATTATAGTAAGCATTGTAGTCCAGGTATAGGTGGTGGCATTGGTGGTGCGTTAAGCCTGGCGGTTGAGGGGTTGGTCACCAACCTGCAGCAGGATCACCAGGTAGGTCACCATCAGGTTCACCACCTGTCAATACAATACACATGAGCCGCTGTATCTAACATATCAGGTGAATTTATCTGCTGTATCGTGAATTAAATTAGGAATAATATTTTTTTCGATATTCATAATTTATTTTTACATTGTTTCTTTTATTCATATTTTTTATTGTTATTTTGGTCGAAGTAGAAGAAGGAGATGCAGGAGAATACACCTGAAATATTATGTTTGTTTGACCATTAGTCAGCAAAATTACATTTAGTGATAGTCAGAGAGAAAAGTATCACCTTAAGGTCAAAGATACATATATAAAGACATGAATGGAAAGAAAGAGAAAGGTGAAGTATCCCTCAAGACTCACCCCCACCACGGTGCTGTAGTCCAGCCTGTACCATCCATAAAAATCGAATATCTGTAGTGGTTCCAGGAGGTGCAGCAAGTAGCTCACCTGTCGGAGATATGACACAGATACTAAACCGGCCTGCAAATATAACACCGGTGTTTAACATGATTTAAGAGCCTAGGCACAGATGTTTCTCATTTACCATCTTAAGTATTGGTGATGTAGCACCTCAAATTATGTTGTAGCTATAATAAATTTTTAACTCCTTAGCCACCAGGTCGAGCAGGCTAATGTCTTGACCCAGGCAGTGTGTGTGTGTGTGTGTGTGTGTGTGTGTGTGTGTGTGTGTGTGTGTGTGTGTGTGTGTTCGCTAAAATGCGTCTAGTGTGGCAACATTACGTTAGTGTTAACTTGCAAGCACTGCTTGCTCCTTCTCGTTTCAGCTACCACTGCTGGCTGGCCCTCGTGGCGAGCAGGAAAACAACTTACATAAGTCTTCCCCTGTCAGTACACAGCCACTTCACCATCAAGACTCCTGCTGTGCTTCCTCGTGGCAACACACGGTAACTGGGTGCCTCGTGGGCCCAGGATAGACTAGCAGGGGATCGCGGAGTAGCAGTGGACCCCCAGAGGGATGGCGCCTAGGCCCACTGGCACGTGGACACGTCCTGGCGCCTATCAACCATTGCCCCACTGCCTTGTGGATTAGCCTTGGTAGGTATAAGGCTACGGGAGTAAACCCTGAACGACAAATTGGCGGTCAAGCCCCGCATCAGGCAGACATGCTTACAGAGCTCCAACAAGACCCCCAACGGTGGTATAGGCGGAAGAGGTGACCAACATGGGAACCCAACGACTACACCTGAGGATGAAGGCAATGCATGATGGACAGGTTACTAAGGCGAAACCCAACAAATTGGGTTATCGGCATTCCATTGCAACTCTCCCTCTCCCGAGTCGTTGCAAGATTTGCACCACTGAATCAGGAAAAGGGAGAGCCAAGATGTGTGGTTACAGTTTGTGTTCTTGCCTTTCCAAATAAATCAACTAGCACATAGCCATCATCCAGCTCATCATACCTCGCATCATCATCAAAACCCCTATACCCCCAAAAGTCCTATGGCGACGGACGAGTAGCGACGGGGACACGCAAAGATGACTGCTGGGAGTCTCTAGTCACAACTCAGCACATAGGTGGCATAGATAAGATGGTCGTTTATGCACTGGGATCTAGGCAGCAGGGCAATCCAGTCCTGTCTCTGCGACTGAGCAGCCCTTTTGAGGAGCCACTCTGCTCACCCCACATGGGGAGGGGACTAGAAAAGGTGCCCTAAGCATAGTCTGCCTAATAAAAAAAAACCTGACTGGGCAACCTCACCCAGTAAGGTCATCTTTATGCGGCCGAAACTATAATCAAATTCACAGATCCAAACAAAAACAAACTATCCAACTTCTTATGGTTGCTGCATGGAATGTCAGGACCCCTCTGGATACTGGCAAAAATGAGCATCCTGAAAGAAGAACTGCCCTTGTGGCAAAAGAGCTGGCTAGGTATAACATCGACATAGCAGCCTTTAGTGAGACCTGGTTCCTGGACGAGAGTCAACTCACAGAAAGGGGTTCTGGCTATACCTTCTTCTGGAAGGGTAAGACTACTGCAGAGAAAAACCTCATCTATGGAGTTGGCTTTACCATCCGGCAACGCATGCTACACAGGGTAACTGAAATGCTTATTGGGATCAATGAGTGCTTCATGACGCCCCGAGTCCCACTGAATCATTCACGTCATGCCTCTTTCATCAGTGCATACGCCCCAACACTGGATGCAGAGGTTGACATCAAGGAGGCCTTTTACGGTTCTGCTCCTTGGTGACTTCAATACCAGAGTTGGCAGATATGCTGACATTTGACATGAAACCATAGGGAGAAATGAACTAGGTAAGGGTAATCCCAACAGCCTAATCTTCCTCAGCAAGTGTGCTGCACACAACCTCACTATCTCCAATACCTTGTTTAGACAGGCTGACAAGTTCAAAGGTTCATTGCAACACCCACGATCCAAACAGTGGCATCTCATTGACTATATCATTGTCAGAGAAAGAGATCACCGAGATGTCCTCGGCACCCGTATCATACGTGACTCAGACCACAGTGACACTGATCATCGGCTTGTCAGAGCTAAGCTCTCACTTCACGTCGCCCCAAAACGGCGAAGGCAGCATGCCTGCAGAAGAGGTTTTAATACTAAGCGTCTGGAGGATCCAGAGGTAGTAAATGCTTTCAGAAAGCAGCTTGAACATGGGCTGATAAACAACCCAACAACAAACAACCCAAATCCCAGTGTCGAATGGGATATTCTCGACACTGTCATGTCAAAACCCTGCAGAGAGACCCTCGGCTAGATCGAAAGAATACACCAGGATTGGTTTGATGACAATGACCCGGCAATCAATGTACTCGTCGATGATAAACATGCTGCTTTAATTGACTGGCAGAACAACCCTCAGTCTTGGACCAAAGCTGATACCTTCTACAAGAAGAAAGCGGCTGCCCAGTACTAACTTGCAAACTAAAAAACAACTGGTTTAAAAATAAAGCACATAAAACTCAAAACTTGCAGATCACCACAAGATGCTCGAATCTTTCAATTCCACTAAAACATTTAATGGGCGAATCACTCTTGGCACAGCCCCCTTCCACTCATCCGACGGTAACTCCCAAAATAAAGACGAGGAAGGGATCCATCAGCGCTAGAAAGCACAGGTCCCAAAGCATCTTGAGCTGACCCACCTCAGCTATCGTCCATCGCTGCAGTAGGTAGCAACTGCCATCAGAAGATGAAAGATAACAAAGCCTCAGAGCCTGATGGGATCCCAGCCGAGGTGTATAAAGCAGGAGAACCTCTGCTTACTAGCCGTCTCCACTATCCCCTGGAAAATATATGGGACAGGAAGGAAATCCCCTAAGCTCTTAAAGACGTCCTCCATCGTCAATATTTATAAAAATAAGAGAAACCAGCCAGACTATGGCAACTACCGCGGGATTTCGTTGCTGTCCGTAGCTGGCAATATTATCACCCGGGTCCTCCTGAACAGGCTTCTTCCTGAGGCGGAAAATTTCCTCCCAGAATCTCAATATGGCTTTAGACCAACACATGATCTTTGCTGCCCATCAGACAAAGAAAAAGTGCAGAGAACAGTATTGCGACCTGTACATCGCCTTCATTGACCTAAACAAGGCCTTCGACTCAGTCAACAGGGAAGCCGTTTTGGCTGCCTGCCAAAATTCATCGCCATCGTTAGGCAATTCCAAGATGGCATGAACGGCAGTGTCCTGCACAATGGCACCCAATCTGAGTTCTTCCCCATCCAAACGGGGATAAAACGAGGATGTGTACTGGCACCAACTCTCTTTTCCATTTTCTTGGCTGCCTTCCTTACTCATGCCAGTGCCAATTTAACCGGCTGGGTGGACATCGAGTACCGGATGAAGGAGCTTTTCCACATCAGACGACTCCAGCAGGAACAAAGGTGTCGGCAGCTTCCATTACTGAACTTCAGCAGGCAGACGACCTCACCCTTGTCACTCACACTGAATGCTCCCTACAGGAGAATCCTGAACACCTATGCAGATACATATGCACACTTCAGCCTTGAGGTGAATGTATGCCCCTGGTTCAGCCACACCTCCACCATCCATCCAGCTTAACTGTACTACCGTCTCTAATGTTACCCACTTTCAGTATCTCGGCTCCCACCTGTCCCCACACGCGGATATCGATGAAGAGATTCAACATCGGATTAGATATGCATCTCAAGCCTTTGCAGATTCCATACCCATGTCTTCAGCTGTAGGGAGCTAAAATTATCTACAAACTTGCACATATATCGAGCAGTGGTCCTCCCTGCCCTGCTATATGGCAGTGAGACGTGGGTCACATAAAGAAGGCACCTCAAGGCAGATGAAAACTTTCACAAACTTAATCAATGTTCCATCCTCCGAGTTTGCTGGGAAGACAAGAGAACAAATGTCATTATTCTCGTTGACACCAACTGTATTAGCATCGAGGCTACCATTATCTATGAACAACTATGTTGGATTGGCCATGTTTCCAGCATGGACGACAGTAGACTGCCTAAGAAGCCACATTACAGTCACCTAACGAACAGTAAACGTAACGCTGGCGAACAACTGAAAAGGTTTAAGGATGGTCTTAAGACAAACCTGAAAAAGTGCCAAATCAACCCCCTCACCTGGGAGACAATTATTCCATACTGCAATGCTTGGAGGAGCACCACAGGAGAAGGTGTCAATATTTTTGAGTTAGCCCGACTGCAAACCTTGGCAGAGAAGCGCCAACTGTATCTCTTTGTTTACCCTGTAACTGGAGTTACAGTCTCTGATCAGTATACTCAAAACAAATATTTGTCAGCGGACCCCGTAAGCGAGACCGTATTCGAGGCCGTAACTTACAGGAACTCATTAACTGCTGTAACATGCTCAACTCAGATATAGTAAGTCGCTATTTCCCTATTGCATAAAAATATTAATATATGCTGTAATAAAGTTTGTTAGACTTGTTTTATCATCGAATAAAGAAGAAAATGTTAAGGTTAAGTAAAGATTTGGTTAAATAAAGGTTTGGTTAGGTAAAGGTTAAGTTAGGTAAAGATTAGGTTAGGTAAAAGTTAGGTAAAGGTCAGGTTGTTAGGTTAGGTTAGATAAGGTAAAGGTTTGGTTAGGTAAAGGTTAGTAAGGTTACGTTAGGGTAAGGTACATTTTACCAATTTTGCGGCAAAAAAAGAGCATGACTACTAATTATATTAAACCAAAAACCTATGAAAAAATATTTTTTGTAAGAAAAAATGTGATGCCACTGTTATGCAGTTTTACAACCTCTCTCTCTATCTCTCTCTTCAGAGTTTTACACAGTAAAAAGGATTGTTAAAGTCATCTCATATGAAACAGTTATGGCAACTGGAATTAAAGCTGAATAATTTATCTCCATAGTCTACTGTACCTGAGCCTTGACGAAATAGTTTGACGATTGGCAACTAAATTTCTTCAACATTCCGGCCGCCTTGTCGACCTGTTGGTTATAGAAGAAATCTTTCTCAGGAGATTTGTGTGTCAGAATTATATTACTGAGGACACCAAAAACATGACAGTATTAAGTGGGTGTATTAGACCATGTCTAACAGACAGTGGGCTACATGCATTAGTTTTATATAAATACAGCACTCACGATAATTAAACTATGAGCAAGTGTCTAGTAAATAGAGCCTCAGTAATACTGGTGCAAGTGACGTCTAGGTCACGTAATCTTTCAAATGACCGCTGCACATCACTGCCCAGCTGAAGTCAGCAATAACTAGCTGGTGACACCAGTCAACCCAGGTATCTCGGACACACCACAGGTGTGTTAACGAAGCTCGCTACAACTCGCCTTAAGCTATACTAACAGTCATTGCTCATAGTGTTAATTAAGGTGATGTCATACGTTAATTGTGCATAGACTATGTTAACAATAAAAAGAGAAAAGACAATTTGGGTTTGAAGCCTTTACCTAAAAACAATTATTTGTGTACTTATGTGTGACCAAGCTACTATGTGTTCTAGGAAGTATTTGACGAGGTACATAGAGGTACATGAAAACCACAACCGAGATATTCTGGGAAAAATCATTTGTTAACAAGTATAGAAAAATATATACAAATGGCAAGTTATTATATTTGTAATTATTTTTATTTGATAGTTTCCAAATTACAACTAAAACTATAAAGATTGTGAAGCAAGAAATAAACGTAACCTAACCTAACCTAACCCGACCCAACTTGCTCAACCCGACCCCCAAATTAGTGATACAGCATTTAATCATCAGGTGAAATAAACTGGGGTCCTTTATCCTCACATGATCCAAGTAAGTATCCACAAAGGCAGATTTTGTTTTTAAACTCACCTGTAATAAAAGACAGGAGAAGGACAGTGATTAATCTACATAATGAATAGTTACCATCATCACTAAAATATACTAACGGCCACACCTCTTACTCCCACCAGGATGTTATAAAATAAATGAATATCCGGGATTAAATTCATCGTTCCTTATAGTGACAAGTACACCCCTGCCTTATAAAGGCAGGAACACCCCTGCCTTATAATGGAAGGAACACCCCTGTCTTATAATGGCAGGAACACCCCTGCCCTATAAAGGCAGGAACACCCCTGCCCTATAAAGGCAGGAACACCCCTACCATGTAATGGTAGGAACACCCCTGCCCTATAAAGGCAGGAACACCCCTGCCCTATAAAGGCAGGAACACTCCTGCCCTATAAAGGCAGGAACACCCCTGCCCTATAAATGCAGGAACATCCCTGCCTTATAATGGTAGGAGCACCCCTGCCTTATGAGGGCAGGAACACTCCTGCCTTTTAAAGGCAGGAACACCACTGCCTTATAATTGCAGGAACACCCCTGCCCTATAAAGGCAGGAACACCCCTGTCTTATAATGGCAGGAACACCCCTGCCTTATAATTGAAGGAACACCCGTGCCCTATAAAGGCAGGAACACCCCTGTCTTATAATGGCAGGAACACCCCTGCCTTATAAGGGCAGGAACACTCCTGCCATAAAAGGGAAGGAACATACCTGCCTATAAAGGCAGGAACACCCCTGCCCTATAAAGGCAGGAATACCCCTACCTTATAATGCAGGAATACCCTGCCTTATAACTGAAGGAACACCTAGCCCTATAAAGGCAGGAAACACCCCTGTCTTATAATGGCAGAAGGAACACCCCTGCCTTTATAATGGTAGGAACACCCATGTTTTATAATGAAAGGGAACTCTGCCTTATAAGGGCAGGAACACTCCTGCCTTAAAGGCAGGAACACCACTGCCTTATAATTGTGAGGACACCCTGCCCTATAAAGGCAGGAACACCCTGTCTTTATAATGGCAGTATCAATTCTGCCTTATAATTGCAGGAACACCCCTGCCCTCAAAAGGCAGGGAATACTCCCCAGGTTATAATGGCAGGAACATCCCTGCCGTATAAAGGCAGGAACACCCCTGCCTTATAATGGTAGTAACACCCCTGCCTTATAATGGTAGGAACACCCCTGCCCTATAAAGGCAGGAACACCCCTGCCTTATAATGGTAGGAACACCCCTGCCCTATAAAGGCAGGAACACCCCTGCCTTATAATGGTAGGAACACCCCTGCCCTATAAAGGCAGGAACACCCCTGCCTTATAATGGTAGGAACACTCCTGGCTTATAATGGCAGGAACACCCCTGCCTTATAATGGCAGGAACACCCTCGTTCTATAAAAGGCAGGAACACCCTTGCTTTATAATGGCAGGAACACCCTGCCGTATATATAATGGTAGGAACACCTTGCCTTATAATGGCAGGAACACCCCTGCCTTAAAATGGCAGGAACACCCCCTGCCGTATAATGGTGCAGGAACACCCCTGCCATATAATTAGCGAACATCCCTGCCTTATAATGGTAGGGAACACCCATGTCTTATAATGACAGGAACACCCCCTGCCTTTATAATTGAAGGAACACCATTGTCTTATATAATTGCAGAAACACCCCTGCCCTATAAAGGCAGGAACACCCCTGTCTTATAATGGCAGGAACACCCCTGCCTTATAATTGAAGGAACACCCCTGCCCTATAAAGGCAGGAACACCCCTGTCTTATAATGGCAGGAGCACCCCTGCCTTATAATTGAAGGAACACCCCTGCCTTATAATGGTAGGAACACCCATGTCTTATAATGGCAGGAACACCCCTGCCTTATAATGGTAGGAACACTCCTGCCCTATAAAGGCAGGAACACCCCTGCCTTATAATCGTAGGAACACCCCTGCCCTATAAAGGCAGGAACACCCCTGCCTTTTAATGGTAGGAACACCCATGCCTTATAATGGCAGGAACACCCCTGCCTTATAATGGAAGGAACACCCCTGCCCTATAAAGGCAAGAACACCCCTGTCTTATAATGGCAGGAACACCCCTGCCTTATAATTGAAGGAACACCCCTGCCTTATAATGGTAGGAACACCCATGTCTTATAATGGCAGGAACACCCCTGCCTTATAAGGGCAGGAACACTCCTGCCTTTTAAAGGCAGGAACACCACAGCCTTATAATTGCAGGAACACCCCTGCCCTATAAAGGCAGGAACACCCCTGTCTTATAATGATAGGAACACCCCTGCCTTATAATTGAAGGAACACCCCTGCCCTATAAAGGCAGGAACACCCCTGTCTTATAATGGCAGGAACACCCCTGTTCTATAAAGGCAGGAACACCCTGCCTTATAATGGTAGGAACACTCCCTGCCCTATAAAGGCAGGAACACCCCTGCCTTATAATGGTAGGAACACTCCCTGCCTTTAATGGCAGGAACACCCCTGCCTTATAATGGTAGGAACACTCTGCCCCTCAAAGGCAGGAACACCCTGCCTTATAATGGTAGGAACACCCCCTGTTTATAAAGGAACACTTCGTTTTATAATGGCAGGAACACCCCTGCCGTATAATGGTAGGAACACCCTGTTTTATAATGGCAGGAACACTCTGCTTTAAAATGGCAGGAAACCCTCATGTATAATGGCAGGAACACCTGCCTTATAATTGAAGGAACACCCCTGCCTTATAATGGCAGGAACACCCACGTCTTATAATGGCAGGAACACCCCTGCCTTATAAGGCAGGAACACTTGCCTTTTAAAGGCAGGACACCATTGCCTTATAATTGCAGGAACACCTCGCCGTATAATGGTAGGAACACCCTTGCCTTATAATGGCAGAACACCTCGTTTTATAATGGCAGGAACACTCCCTGTTATAATGGCAGGAACACCCCTGCCTATAATTGAAGGAACACCCTGCCTTATAATGGTAGGAACACCCATGTCTTATAATGGCAGGAACACCCCTGCTTATAAGGGCAGGAACACTCCTGCCTTTTAAAGCAGGAACACCACTGCCTTATAATTGCAGGAACACCCTGCCCTATAAAGGCAGGAACACCCCTGTCTTATAATGGCAGGAACACCCTGCCTTATAATTGAAGGAACACCCTGCCCTATAAAGGCAGGAACACCCTGTTTATAATGGCAGGCCCCTATAAAGGCAGGAACACCCCTCTTATAATGGTAGGAACACCCTGCCTTATAATGGTAGGAACACCCCTTGCCCTATAAAGGCAGGAACACCCCCTGCCTTATAATGGTAGGAACACCCCTGCCCTATAATGGCAGGGAATGCCCCTTATAATGGTAAGAACCCCCTCCCTATAAGGCAGGAACACCCTCCTTATAATGGTAGGAACACCCCTGCCTTATAATGGCAGGAACACCCCTGCTTTATAATGGTAGGAACCCCCCTGCCCTATAAGGCAGAACACCCTTGCCTTATAATGGTGGGAACCCCCTGCCTTATAAGGCAGGAACACCTGCCTTATAATGGCAGGAACACCTGCCTTATAATGGTAGGAACACCCGCCTTATAATGGCAGGAACACTATGCAAATGGCAGGAAAACCCTGCCTTATAATGGCGGCCCTGCTTATAAGGCAGGAACACTCCTGCCAAAGGCAGGAACACCATTGCCTTATATTGCAGGAACACCCTGCCGTATAATGGCAGGAACCCCTGCCTTATAATGGCAGGAACACCCTGCCTTATAATGGCAGGAACACCCTGCTGTATAATGGCGGGCACTTCTTATAATTGAAGGAACACCCTGCCTTATAATGGTAGGAACACCCATCTTTATAATGGCAGGAACACTTCCTTTATAAGGGCAGGAACTCCCTGCCTTTTAAAAGGCAGGAACCCATGTTATAATTGCAGGAAATACCCTGCCCTATAAAGGCAGGAACACCCCTGTCTTATAATGGCAGGGAACACCCCTGCTGTACAGTGGTGAACACCCTGCCTATAAAGGCAGGCACCCTGTATAATGGTAGGAACACCCCTGCCCTATAAAGGAGGAACACCCCTGCCTTATAATGGTGAACACCCTACCCTATAAAGGCAGGAACACCCTGCCTTATAATGTAGGAACCCCTGCCTTATAATGGGGAACACCCCTGCCTTATAATGGTAGGAACACCCCTGCCCTATAAGGCAGAACACCCTGCCTTATAATGGTGGGCACTGCCTATAAAGGCAGGAACACTTACTATAATGCAGGAACACCGTATAATGGTAGGAACACCCTGCCTTATAATGGCAGGAACACCCCTGCCTTAAAATGGCAGGAACACCCTGCCGTATAATGGCAGGAACACCCCTGCCTTATAATTGAAGAACACCCTGCCTTATAATGGTAGGAACACCCATGTCTTATAATGGGGAACACCCTGTCTTTTAAAGGCAGGAACCCCTGCCTTATAATTGCGGAACACCCCTGCCTACAATGGTGAACACCCTGCCTTATAATGGCAGGAACACCCCTGCCTTATAATGGCAGGAACACCCTGCCTTATAATTGAACACCCCTGCCCTTATAATGGTAGGAACACCCATGTCTTATAATGGCAGAAACCCACCTGCCTTATAAGGGCAGGAACACTCCTGCCTTTTAAAGGCAAGGAACACCATTGCTGCTTTAAAGGCAGGAACACCATGCCTTATAATTGCAGGAACACCCTGCCCTAGAGCAGGAACACCCCAAATGTATATTGAACATCCCTGCCGTATAAAGCAGGAACACCCCTGCCTTATAATGGTTGGAACACCCCTGCCTTATAATGGTAGGAACACCCCTGCCCTATAAGGCAGGAACACCCCTGCCTTATAATGGTAGGAACACCCTGCCCTATAAAGGCAGGAACACCTGCTTTATAATGGTAGGAACACCCCTGTCTTATAATGGCAGGAACATCCTGCCTTATAAAGGCAGGAACACCCCCTTATAATGGTAGGAACACCCCTGCTGCTTAAGAACACCCCTCTTATAATGAGAACCCTCCCTTATAATTGAAGGAACACCCCTGCCCTATAAAGGCAGGAACACCCCTGTCTTATAATGGCAGGAACACCCTGCCCTTATAATTGAAGGAACACCCTGCCGTATAATGGCAGGAACACCCATGTCTTATAATGGCAGGAACACCCTGCCTTATAAAAGAGCAGGAACACTCCTGCCTTTAAGAGCAGACACCACTGCCTTATAATTGCAGAACACCTGCCCTATAAAGGCAGGAACACCCCTGTCTTATAATAAGCAGGAACACCCCTGCCTTATAATTGAAGGAACACCCCTGCCCTATAAAGGCAGGAACCCCCTGATAATGGCAGGAACATCCCTGCCATATAAAGGCAGGAACACCCCTGCATTATAATGGTAGTAACACCCCTGCCTTATAATGGTAGAACACTCTGTATAATGGTAGGAACACCCCTACCCTATAAGGCAGGAACACCCTGTATAATGGTGAACACCCTGCCTATAAGGCAGGAACACCCTCTGCAGCATAATGGTGGGAACACCCTGCCTTATAATGGCAGAACACCCTGCCTTATAATGGTAGGAAACCCTGCCCTATAAAGGCAGGAACACCCCTGCTTTATATGGTAGGAACACCCCTGCCCTATAATGAAGGAACACCCCTGCTTATGGTGGATAACCCCTGCTATGGTAGGAACACCCTGTATAATGGCAGGGAACTTTGCTGTATAATGGCAGGAACACCCCCTATGATATATAGCGGAACACCTGCCGTATAATGGTAGGAACACCTGACTTATAATGGCAGGACCACTAACATATGCGGGTACACCCTGCCTTATAATGGTGAACACCCTGCCTTTATAATTGCAGGAACACCCTGCCTTATAATGGCAGCAACACCCTGTATAATGGTAGGAACACCCTGCCTTATAATTGCAGGAATACCCTGCCTTATAATTGAAGGAACACCCCTGCCTTATAATGGTAGAACACCCATGCCCTATAAAAGGCAGAACTTCCTGCAATGGTGAACACCCTGCCCTATAAAGGCAGGAACACCCCTGCCTTATAATGGTAGAACACCCCTGCCCTATAAAGGCAGGAACACCCCTGCCTTTAATGAGTAGGAACACCCCTGCCATAAATGGCAGGACCCCCTGCCTTATAATGGTGAGGAACACCCCTGCCCTATAAAGGCAGGAACACCCCTGCCCTTATAAGGTAGGAACACCCTGCCTTATAAGGCAGGAACACTCCTGCATGGAACACCCTGCCTAATGGTGAACACCCTCTTATAATGGCAGGAATCTCCTTAAATGGCAGAAACCCCTGCCGTATAATGGCGGGAACACCCTGTATAATTGAAGAACACCCTGCCTTATAATGGTAGGAACACCCGTCTTATAATGGCAGGAACACCTCCTTATAAGGGCAGGATACTCTGCTTTAAGGCAGAACACTGCCTTATAATTGCAGGAACACCCTGCCCGTATAATGGTAGGAACACCCTGTATAATGGCAGGAACACCCTGCCTTATAATGGCAGGAACACCCCTGCCATATAATGGCAGGAACACCTGCCCTTATAATTGAGAACACCTGCCTTATAATGGTGGAACACCCCTATGTTATAATGGCAGGAACACCCCTCTTATAAGGGCAGAACACTCCTGCCTTATAAAGGCAGGAACACCTGCTCCTTATAATTGGGAACACCCCGCCCTAAAGGCAGGAACACCCTGTCTTATAATGGCAGGAACCCCTGCCTTATAATGTTAGGAACACCTGCCTCTAAAGGCAGGAACACCCTGCCTTATATAATTGAGAACACCCTGCCCTATAAAGGCAGGAACACCCCTGCTTATAATGGTAGGAACACCTTGCCCTATAAAGGCAGGAACTTCCTTATAATGTTAGGAACACCCATGCCTTGTATGGCAGGAACACCCCTGCCTTATAATGGGTGAACACCCTGCCCTCTGAGACACCCTACTATAATGGTGAGAACACCCTGCCCTATAAAGGGCAGGAACACCCTGCTTATAATGGCAGGAACACACTGCTGGTATATGGTAGGAACACCCTGCCTTATAATGGCAGGAATACCTTGCCTTAAAATGGCAGGAACACCCCCTACGTATATTAGCAGGAACACCCTGCCTTATAATTGAAGAACACCCTGCCTTATGGTAGGGAACACCCATGTCTTATAATGGCAGGAACACCCTGCCTTTTAAGGCAAGGACATTTCTGCCTTATAATTGCAGAAACACCCTGCGTATATTGAGAACACCTGCCTTTATAATGGCAGGAACACCTGCCTTATAATGGCAGGAACACTATGCGTATAATGGCAGGGAACCTGCCTTATAATTGAAGGAACACCCCTGCCTTATAATGGTAGGAACACCCATCTTATAATGGCAGGAACACCCTGCCTTATAAGGGCAGGAACACTCCTGCCTTTTAAAGGCAGGAACACCACTGCCTTATAATTGCAGGAACACCCCGCCCTTCTAAAACAGAACACCCCTGTCTTATAATGGCAGGAACACCCTGCCTTATAATGGTGAGAACACCTGCCCTCTAAGGCAGGAACACCCTGCCTTATAATGGTAGGAACACCCCTGCCCTATAAAAGGAAGAACACCCCCTGCCTTATAATGGTAGGAACACCCCTGCCCTATAAAGGCAGGAACACCCCTGCCTTATAATGTGGAACACCCTGCCTTATAATGGCAGAACACCCCTGCCTTATAATGGTAGGAACACCTGCCCTATAAAGGCAGGAACACCTGCCTTATAATGGTGAACACCCTGCCCTATAAGCAGGAACACCCTGCCTTATAATGGCAGGAACACTTCGCCGTATAATGGTAGGAACACCTGCCTTATAATGAGAACTTTACCTTAAAATGGCAGGAACACCCCTGCCGTATAATGGCAGGAACACCCCTGCCTTATAATTGAAGAACACCCCCTGCCTTATAATGGTAGGAACACCCATGTCTTGTGAACACCCCTGCCTTTTAAAGCAGGAACACCCTGCCTTATAATTGCAGGAACACCCTGCCGTATAATGGTAGGAACACCCTGCCTTAATGGCAGGAACACTTCTGCCTTATAATGGCAGGAACACCCCTGCCGTATAATGGCAGGAACACCCCTGCCTTATAATTGAAGGAACACCTGCCTTATAATGGTAAAGGCACCATGTCTTATAATGGCAGGCACCCTGCCTTATAAGGGCAGGAACACTCCTGCCTAAAGGCAGGAACACCATTGCTGCATAAGGCAGGAACACCACTGCCTTATAATTGCAGGAACACCCTGCCCTATAAAGGGAGAACACCCCTGTCTTATAATGGCAGGAACATCCCTGCAGTATAAAGGCAGGAACACCCCTGCCTTATAATGGTGGGAACACCCCTGCCTTATAATGCTAGGAACACCCCTGCCCTATAAAGGCAGGACACCCCTGCCTTATAATGGTAGGAACACCCTGCCCTATAAAGGCAGGAACACCCCTGCCTTATAATGGTAGGAACACCCTGTCTTATAATGGCAGGAACACCCTGCTCGTATAAGGCAGGGTACCCCTGCCTTATAATGGTGGAACACCCTGCCTTATAGTAAGAACACCCTGTCTTATATGGCAGAGAACACCCTGCCTTATAATGGCAGGAACACCCTGCCTTATAATTGCAGGAACACCCCTGCCTTATAATGGCAGGAACACCCCTGCCTTATAATGGTAGGAACACCCATGCCCTATAAGGCAGGACCCCCTGCCTTATAATGGGCAAGGAACCCCTGCTATAAAGGCAGGAACACTATATAATGGTGGGAACACCCTGCCTATAAAGGCAGGAACACCCTGCCTTATAATGGTAGGAACACACCTGCCTTAAAATGGCAGGAACACCCCTGCCTTATAATGTGAGAACACCCTGCCTTATAATGAAGCAGGAACACCCCTGCCTTATAAAGGTGGCACCCCTGCCTTATAAAGGCAGGAACACCCCCTTTTATAATTGCAGGAACACCCCTGCCGTATAATGGTAGGAACACCCTGCCTTATAATGGCAGAACACCCCTGCTATAATGGCAGAAAACCCTCCGTATAATGGCAGAACACCCCTGCCTTATAATTGAAGGAACACCTGCCTTATAATGGTAGGAACACCCATGTCTTATAATGGCAGGAACACCCCTGCCTTATAAGGCGAGACACTCCTGCCTTTTAAAGGCAGGAACACCATGCCTTATATTGCAGGAACACCTGCCCTATAAAGGCAGGAACACCCCTGTCTTATAATGGCAGGAACACCCTCGCCTTATAATGGTAGGAACACTTGCCCCTCTAAAGGCAGGAACACCTGCCTTATAATGGTAGGAACACCCTGCCCTATAAGGAAGGAACACCTGCCTTATAATGGTAGGAACACTACCCTATAAAGGCAGGAACACCCCTGCCTTATAATGTTAGGAACACCTGCCTTGTAATGGCAGGAACACCCCTGCCATAATGGTAGGAACACCCTGCCCTCTAAAGGCAGGAACACCTGCTATAATGGTAGGAACACCCCTGCCCTATAAAGGCAGGAACACCCCTGCCTTATAATGGCAGGAACACCCCTGCCGTATAATGGTAGGAACACCTGCCTTATAATGGCAGGAACACTTGCCTTAAAATGGCAGGAACACCCTCCGTATAATGGCAGGAACACCCCTGCCTTATAATTGAAGGAACACCCCTGCCTTATAATGGTAGGAACACCCATGTCTTATAATGGCGGAACACCCCTGCCTTTTTAAGGCAGGAACACCATTGCCTTATAATTGCAGGAACACTGCCGTATAATGGTAGGAACACCCTGCCTTATAATGGCAGGAACACCCCTGCCTTATAATGGCAGGAACACCTCTGATATAATGGCAGGAACACCCTCCCTTATAATTGAAGAACACCCCTGCCTTATAATGGTAGGAACACCCATGTCTTATAATCGCAGGAACACCCTGCCTTATAAGGGCAGGAACACTCCTGCCTTTTTAAAGGCAGAACACCTTGCCTTTTAAAGGCAGGAACACCATTATAATTGCGGAACACCCTGCCCTATAAGCAGGAACACCCCGTCTTATAATGGCGAACATCCTGCAGTATAAGGCGGAACCCCTGCCTTATAATGGGCAGGAACACCGCCCTTATAATTAGGAACACCCCTGCCCTATAAGGCAGGAACACCCTGCCTTATAATGCTAGACACCCTGCCCTATAAAGGCAGGAACACCCTGCCTTATAATGGTAGGAACACCCCTGTCTTATAATGGCAAGAACATCCTGCCGTATAAAGCAGGAACACCTGCCTTATAATGGTGAACACCCTGCCTTATAATGATAGAACACCCCTGTCTTATAATGGCAGGAACCCTACCTTATAATTGAAGGAACACCCCTGCCATATAAAGCAGGAACACCCTGTCTTATATGGCAGGAACACCCCTGCCTTATAATTGAAGGAACAGCCCTGCCGTATAATGGTAGGAACACCCATGTCTTATAATGGCAGGAACACCCTGCCTTATAAGGGCAGGAACACTCTGCCTTTGCAGGAACTCTTATAATTGCAGGAACACCCTGCCCTAAAGGCAGGAACACTTCTTATGTGAGGAACACCCTGCCTTATATTGAAGAACACCCTGCCTATAAGGCAGGAACACCCTGTCTTATAATGGCAGAACATCCCTGCCGTATAAAGGCAGGAACACCCTGCCTTATAATGGTAGTAACACCTGCCCTAAAGGCAGGAACACCCCTGCCTTATAATGGTAGGAACACCTGCCCTATAAAGGCAGGAACACCCTGCTTATAATTTGAACACCCTGCTCTATAAAGGCAGGAACACCCTGCCTTTTAATGGTAGGAACACCCCTGCCTTATAATGGCAGGAACCTTGCCTTATAATGGTAGAACACCCCTGCCCTATAAAGGCAGGAACACCTGCCTTATAATGGTAGGAACACCCCTGCCCTATAAAGGCAGGAACACCCCTGCCTTATAATGGCAGGATAACCCTGCCGTATAATGGTAGAACACCCTGCCTTATAATGGCGGAACACCTGCCTTATAATGGCAGGAACACCCCTGCTGTATAATGGCAGGAACACCCTGCCGTAATGGTAGAACACCCTGACTTATAATGGCAGGAAACACCACTGCCTTATAATTGCAGAACACCCTGCCGTATAATGGTAGAACACCCTGCCTTATAATTGCAGAACACCCTGCCTTATAATGGCAACACCCCTGCCGTATAATGGTAGGAACACCCTGCCTTATAATTGCAGGAATACCCTGCCTTATAATTGAAGGAACAGCTCTGCCGTATAATGGTAGGAACACCCATGTCTTATAATGGCAGGAACACTCCCGCTTATAAGGCAGGAACACTCCTGCCTTTTAAAAGGCAGGAACACCACTGCCTTATAATTGCAGGAACCCCTTGGCCTATAAAGGCAGGAACACCCTGTCTTATAATGGCAGGAACACCGCTGCCTTATAATTGAAGGAACACCCTGCCCTATAAAGGCAGGAACACCCCTGTCTTATAATGGCAGGAACATCCCTGCGTATAAAAGCAGGAACATCCCTGCCTTATAATGGTAGGAATACCCCTGCCTTATAATGGGAGGAACACCTGCCCTATAAAGGCAGAACACCCTGCCTTATAATGGGAACACCCCTGCCCTATAGCAGGAACACCCCTGCCTTATAGTTTTGAACACCCTGCCCTATAAAGGCAGGAACACCTGCTGCTTTTAATGGTAGGAACACCCCTGCCTTATAATGGCAGGAACACCCTGCCTTATAATGGTGGGAACACCCCTGCCTATAAAGGCAGGAACCTGCCTTATAATGGTAGGAACACCCCTGCCCTATAAAGGCAGAACACCCCGCCTTATAATGGCAGGAAACCCCTGCCGTATATGGTAGGAACACCCTGCCTTATAATGGCAGGAACACTTTTCTGTATAATGGCAGGAACACCCCTGCCATATGCAGGAACACTCCATATAATGGTAGAACACCTGACTTATAATGGCAGGAACACCACTGCCTTATAATGGCGGGAACACCCCTGCCTTATAATGGTGAACACCTGCCTTATAATTCAGAACACCCCTGCCTTATAATGGCAGACCCCTGCCGTATAATGGTAAAAACACCCTGCCTTATAATTGCAGAATACCTGCCTTATAATTGGAACAGCCCTGCCGTATAATGGTAGGAACACCATGTCTTGTAATGGCAGGAACACCTGCCTTATAAGGGCAGGAACACTCCTGCCTTTTAAAGGCAGGAACACCCTTTGCCTTATAATTGCAGGAACACCCCGCCTATAAAGGCATGAACACCTGTCTTATAATGGCAGAACACCCTTGCTTATGGTGAAGGAACACCCCTGCCCTATAAAGGCAGGAACCCCTGTCTTATAATGGCAGGAACATCCCTGCCGTATAAAGCAGGAACATCCCTGCCTTATAATGGTAGGAACACCCCTGCTTATAATGGGAGAACACCCTGCCCTAAAGGCAGGAACACCTGCCTTATAATGGTAGGAATGCCCCTGCCCTATAAAGGCAGGAACACCCCTGCCTTATAATGGTAGGAACACCCCTGCCCTATAAAGGGAGGAACACCCCTGCCTTATAATGGTGAACCCCTCCTTATAATGGCAGAACACCCCTGCCTTATAATGGTAGGAACACCCTGCTCTTATAATTGAAGGAACACCCCTGCCTTATAATGGTTAGAACACCCCACGTCTTATAATGGCAGGAACACCCCGCTGTATAATGGCAGGAACACTCCTGCCTTTTAAAGGCAGGAACACCACTGCCTTATAATTGCAGGAACACCCCTGCCCTCTAAAGGCAGGAACACCTGTCTTATAATGGCAGGAACACCTGCCTTATGGTGAAGGAACACCTGCCCTATAAAGGCAGGAACACCCCTGTCTTATAATGGCAGGAACATCCTGCCGTATAAAAAGGAACACCTGCCTTATAATGACACCCTGCCTATGGTAGGAACACCTGCCTTATAAGGCAGAACCTCCCTGCCATAAAGGAAGGAACACCTGCCTTATAAGGCAGAACCCCCTGCCTATAAAGGCAGGAACACCCTGTCTTATAATGGCAGGAACACCCCTGCCTTATATTGAGGAACACCCCTGCCCTATAAAGGCAGGAACACTCATCTTATAATGGCAGGAACACCCCTGTATAATTGAAGAACACCCTGCCTTATAATGGTAGGAACACCCATGTCTTATAATGGCAGGAACACCCTGCTTTATAAGGGCAGGAACACTCCTATTTTAAAAGGCAGAACACTACCTTATAATTGCAGGAACACCCCTGCCTATAAAGGCAGAAACACCCCAGTCTTATAATGGCAGAACACCCCCTGCTTGGAAGGAACACCCTGCCCTATAAGGCAGAACCCCTGTCTTATAATGGCAGGAACATCCTGCCGTATAAGGCGAACACCTGCCTTATAATGGTAGGACACACCCTGCCTTATAATGGGAGGAACACCTCTGCCCTATAAAGGCAGACACCTGTATAATAGTGAACACCCTGCCCATGGGACCCTGCTCTATAAAGGTAGGAACACCCTGCCCTATAAGGCAGGAACACCCCTGCCTCATAATGGTAGGAATACCCCTTATAATGGCAGGAACACCCCTATAATGGTAGGAACACCTGCCCTATAAAGCCAGAACACCACTGTCTTATAATGGCAGGAACCCCCTTCCTTATAATTGAAGGATAACCCCTGCCTTATAATGGTAGGAACACCCATGTCTTATAATGGCAGAACACCCCTGCCATATGGGCAGGAACACTCCTGCCTTTTAAAGGCAGGAACACCACTGCCATATAATTGCAGGAACACCCTGCCTATAAAGGCAGGAACACCCCTGTCTTATAATGGCAGGAACACCCTGCCTTAATTGAAGGAACACCCTGCCCTATAAAGGCAGGACACCCCTGTCTTATAATGGCAGCCCTGCCGTATAAAGGCAGGAACACCCCCTGCCTTATAATGGTGAACACCTGCCTTATAATGGTAGGAACAACCCTGCCCTATAGGCAGGAACACCTGCCTTATAATGGGTAGAACACCCTGCCCTATAAAGGCAGGAACACCCTGCCTTATAATGGTAGGGCACCCCTGTCTTATAATGGCAGGAACACCCTGCCTTATAGTGAAGGAACACCCTGCCCTATAAAGCAGGAACACCCCTGTCTTATAATGGCAGGAACACCCCTGCCCTATAAAGGGAGGAACACCTGCTATAATGGTGGGAACACCCTGCCTTATTAAGCAGAACACCCCTGCCTTATAATGGCAGGAACACCTGCCTTATAATTGAAGGACACCCTGCCTTATAATGGTAGGAACACCCACGTCTTATAATGGCAGGAACACCTGCCTTATAAAGGGCAGGAACACTCCTGCCTTTTAAAGGCAGGAACACCTATATAATTGCAGGAACTCCCTGCTATAAAGCAGGAACACCCCTGTCTTATAATGGCAGGAACACCCTGCCTTATAATTGAAGGAGCACACCTGCCCTATAAAGGCAGGCCACCCTGTCTTATAATGGCAGGAACATCCCTGCCGTATAAAGGCAGGAACACCCCTACTGTATAATAGCAGGAACACCCCTGTCTTATAATGGCGAACATCCTCTCGTATAAAGGCAGGAACACCTGCCTTATAATGGTAGGAACACCCCTGCCCTATAAGGCAGGAACACTTTTATAATGGTAGGAACACCCTGCCCTATAAAGGGCAGACACCCCTGCCTTATAATGGTAGGAACACCCTGCCCTATAAAGGCAGGAACACCCTACCTTATAATGTAGGAACACCCTGCCTTATAATGGCAGGAACACCCCTGCCTTATAATGGTAGGAACACCCACACCATAAGGCAGGAACACCCTGCCTTAAATGGTAGGAACACCCCTGCCCTATAAAGGCGGAACACCCCTGCTATAATGGCAGGACATAAATAATGGTAGGAACACCTTATAATGGCAGGAACACCCTTATTGGCAGAATTCCCTGCCTATAATAGCAGGAACACCTGCCGTATAATGGTAGGAACACCTGACTTATAATGGCAGGAACACCACTGCCATAATTGCAGGTACACCTGCCGTATGGTAGGAACACCTGCCTTATAATTGCAGGAACACCCCTGCCTTATAATGGCAGCAACACCCTGCCGTATAATGGTAGGAACACCCTGCCTTATAATTGCAGGAATACCCTGCTATAATTGGAGGAACAGCCCTCCGTATAATGGTAGGAACCCCATGTCTTATAATGGCAGGAACACCCTGCCTTATAAGGGCAGGAACACTCTCCTGCTTTTTAAGGCAGGAACACCACTATATAATTGCGGAACACCCTGCCCTATAAAGGCAGGAACACCCCTGTCTTATAATGGCAGGAACACCCCTGCCTTATAATGAAGGAACCTGCCCAATAAAGGCAGGAACACCCCTGTCTTATAATGGCAGGAACATCCCTGCCATATCAGGCAGGAACATCCCCCTGCCTTATAATGGTAGGAACACCCCTGCCTTATAATGGTAGGAACACCCATGCCCTAAAAGGCAGGAACACCCCTGCCTTATAATAGGAGGAACACCCCTGCCCTATAAGGCAGGAATACCCCTATTGGTGGAACACCCTACCTATAAAGGCAGGACCTGCCTTATAATGGTAGGAACACCCTGCCTCAGAATGGCAGGAACACCCTGCTGTATAATGGGTAAAACACCCCTGCCTCTAAAGGCAGGGAACACTGCCTTATAAAGGTAGGAACCCCCTGCCTTATAAAAGGCAGGAACACCCTATATAATGGCAGAACACCCTGCCGTATAATGGTAGGAACACCTGCCTTATAATGGCAGGGAACACCCTTAAAATGTAGGAACCCTGCCATATAATGGCAGGAACACCTTATAATTGAGGAACACCTGCCTTATAATGCGGGAACACCCCGTCTTATAATGGCAGGAACACCCCTGCCTTATAAGGGCAGGAACACTCCTGTCACAAAACGGGAACCATTGCCTTATATTGCAGGAACCTGCCGTATAATGGTAGAACACCTGCCTTATAATGGCAGGGTTTCTGCTGTGTAGGAACACCCTGCCGTATAATGGCAGGAACACCCTGCCTTATAATTGAAGAACACCCTGCCTTATAATGGTAGGAACACCCATGTCTTATAATGGCAGGAACACCCCTGCCTTATAAGGGCAGGCACTCCTGCCTTTAAAGGCAGGAACACCATTGCTCTTATAATTGCAGGAACACCCCTGCCCTATAAAGGCAGGAACACCCCTGTCTTGTGCGGAACCCCCTGCCTTATAATGGTAGGAACACCCTGCCCTCTAAAGGCAGGAACACCCCTGCCTTAATGGTAGGAACACCCCTGCCCTAATAAGGAAGGAACACCCCTGCCTTATAATGGGTGAGGAACCCTACCTATAAAGGCAGGAACACCCTGCCTTATAATGTTGGAACACCCTGCCTTGTAATGGCAGAACACCCTGCCTTATAATGGTAGGAACACCTGCCCTCTAAAGGCGGAACACCCCTGCTGCTTATAATGGTGGAACCTGCCTATAAAGGCAGAACACCCCTATAATGGCAGAACACCCCCAGTATAATGGTAGGAACACCCTGCCTTATAATGCAGGAACACCCCTGCTTTAAAATGGCAGGAACACAATGTAATGGCAGGAACACCTGCCTTATAATTGAAGGAACACCTGCCTTATAATGGTAGGAACACCCATGTCTTATAATGGCAGGAACACCTGCCTTTTAAAGCAGGAACACCATTGCCTTATAATTGCAGGAACACCCCTGCCGTATAATGGTAGGACCCTGCCTTATTGGCAGGAACACCTGCCTTATAATGGCAGGAACACCCTGCCTTCAGGAACACCCTTCCTTATAATTGAAGGAACACTCCTGCCTTATAATGGTAGGAACACCCAGTCTTATAATCGCAGGAACACCTGCCTTATAAGGGCAGGAACACTCCTGTAGCACAAAGGCAGGAACACCACTTCTTTTAAGCGGAACACCTTGCCTTATAATTGCAGGAACACCTGCCCTATGAAGGCAGGAACATCTTATAATGGCAGGAACATCCCTGCAGTATAAAGGCAGAACACCTGCCTTATAATGGTGGAACACCTGCCTTATAATGCTAGGAACACTTCGCCCTATAAAGAACACCCTGCCTTATAATGCTGGAACACCCCTGCCCTATAAAGGCAGGAACACCCTGCCTTATAATGGTAGGAACACCCTGTCTTATAATGGCAAGAGCATCCTGCCGTATAAAGGCGGAACACCCCTGCCTTATAATGGTGGGAACACCCTCCTTATAATGATAGGAACACCCCTGTCTTATAATGGCAGGAACACCCCTACCTTATAATTGAGGAACACCCCTGCCATATAAAGGCAGGAACACCTGTCTTATAATGGCAGGAACACCTGCCTTATAATTGAAGGAACAGCCCTGCCGTATAATGGTAGGAACACCCATGTCTTATAATGCAGGAACACCCCTGACTTATAAGGGCAGGAACACTCCTGCCTTTTAAGGCAGGAACACCTGTAATTGCAGGAACACCCTGCCTATAAAGAGGCAGAACACCCTGTCTTATAATGGCAGGAACACCCCTGCCTTATAATTGAACACCCTGCCCAAAAAGGCAGGAACACCCTGTCTTAATGGCAGGAACATCCCTGCCATATAAAGGCAAACTGCCTTATAATGGTAGTAACACCCTGCCCTATAAGGCAGGAACACCTGCCTTATAATGGTAGGAACACCTGCCTATAAGGCAGAACACCCTGCCTTATAATTTTAGAACACCCTGCTCTATAAAGGCAGGAACACCTGCCTTTTAATGGTAGGAACACCCTGCCTTATAATGGCAGGAACACCCTGCCTTATAATGGTAGGAACACCCCTGCCCATAAAGGCAGGAACACCTGCTTTATAATGGTAGGAACCCTGCCTATAAAGGCAGGAACTGCCTTATAATGGCAGGATAACCCCGTATAATGGTAGGAACACCCTGCCTTATAATGGCAGGAACACCTATATAATGGCAGGAACACCTACGTATAATGGCAGGGAACACCCTGCCGTATAATGGTAGGAACCCTGACTTATAATGGCAGGAACACCGCCTTATAATTGCGGGAACCCCTGCCGTATAATGGTAGGAACCCCTGCCTTATAATTGCAGGAACACCCTGCCTAATAAGCAGCAACACCCCTGCCGTATAATGGTGAACACCCTGCTTATAATTGCAGGAATCCCCTGCCTTATAATTGAAGGAACAGCTCTGCCGTATAATGGTAGGAACATGTCTTATAATGGCAGGAACACCCCTGCCTTATAAGGCAAGAACACTCCTGCCTTTTAAAGGCAGGAACACCACTGCCTTATAATTGCAGAACACCCCTGCTATAAAGGCATGGAACCCCTGTCTTATAATGGCGGAACACCGTTTTATAATTGAAGAACACCCTGCCCTATAAAGGCAGGAACTGTCTTATAATGGCAGGAACATCCTGCCGTATAAAGCAGGAACATCCCTGCCTTATAATGGTAGGAACACCCTGCCTTATAATGGGAGGAACACCCTATAAAGGCAGGAACACTGCCTTATAATGGTAGGAATGCCCTGCCCTATAAAGGCAGGAAGACCCCTGCCTATAATGGTAGAACACCCCTGCCCTATAAAGGGAGGAACACCCTGCCTTATAATGGTAGGAACACCCCTCCTTATAATGGCAGTCCCTATTATAATTAGGAACACCCTGCCTTATAATTGAAGGAACACCCCTGCCTTATAATGGTAGGAACACCCATCTTATAATGGCAGGAACACCCCTGTCTTATAAGGGCAGGACACTCCTGCCTTTTAAAGGCAGGAACACCACTGCCTTATAATTGCAGGAACACCCCTGCCCTCTAAGGCAGGAACACCTGTGTCTTATAATGGCAGAACTCCCTGCCTTATAATTGAAGGAACACCCTGCCCTATAAAGGCAGGAACACCCTGTTTATAATGGCGGAACATCCCTGCCGTATAAAGGCAGAACACCTGCCTTATAATGGTAGGAACACCCCTGCCTTATAATGGTAGGAACACCCTTATAAGGCAGGAACACTCCTGCCATAAAGGGAAGAACATACCTGCCTTAAAAGGCAGAACACCCTATAAAGGCAGAACACCCCTGTCTTATAATGCAGGAACACCTTATAATTGAAGAACACCCCCCTATAAGGCAGAACACCCTGTCTTATAATGCAGGAACACCTGCCTTATAATTGAAGGAACACCCTTATAATGGTAGAACACCCATGTCTTATAATGGCAGGAACACCCTGCCTTATAAGGGCAGGAACACTCCTGCCTTTAAAAGCAGCACTACTGCCTTATAATTGCAGGAACACCCCTCCCCTATAAAGAGAAACACTGTCTTATAATGGCAGGAACACCCTGCCTTATAACTGAGCCCTTCAAAGGCAGGAACACCCCTGTCTTATAATGGCAGGAACATCCCTGCCGTATAAAGGCAGGAACACCCCTGCCTTATAATGGTAGGAACACCTGCCTTATAATGGAACACCTCTGCCTATAAGGCAGGAACACCCCTGCCTTATAATGGTGAACCCCATGAGGCAGAACACCCCCTCTTATAATGGTAGGAACACTGCCCTATAAAACAGAACACCCCTGCCTCATAATGGTAGGCCTGCCTTATAATGGCAGGAACACCCCTGCTTATAATGGTAGGAACACCCCTGCCCTATAAAGGCAAGAACACCACTGTCTTATAATGGCAGGAACACCCTTCCTTATAATTGAAGGATAACCCATGCCTTATAATGGTAGGAACACCCATGTCTTATAATGGCAGGAACACCCCTGCCATATAAGGGCAGGAACACTCCTGCCTTTTAAAGGCAGGAACACCACTGCCATATAATTGAGGAACACCCCTGCCCTATGAGGCAGACACCTGTCTTATAATGGCAGACACCTGCCTTATAATTGAACACACCCTGCCTATAAAGGCAGGCACACCCCTGTCTTATAATGGCAGGAACATCCTGCCGTATAAGGCAGGAACACCCCTGCTACCTTATAATGGTAGGAACACCCTGCCTTATAATGGTAGGAACACTACCCTATAAAGGCAGGAACACCCCTGCCTTATAATGGTGAACACCCCTCCCCTATAAAGGCAGGAACACTGCCTTATAATGGTAGGAACACCCTGTCTTATAATGGCAGGAACACCCTGCCTTATAATTGAAGGAACCCCCTGCCCTATAAAGGCAGGAACACCCCTGTCTCATATGGCACCCTGCCCTATAAAGGGAGAACACCCTGCCTATGGTAGAACACCCCTGCCTTATAATGGCAGGAACTGCCTTATAATGGTAGAACACCCCTGCCTTATAATTGAAGGAACACCTGCCTTATAATGGTGAACACCCACGTCTTATAATGGCAGGAACACCCTGCCTTATGGGCAGCACTCCTGCCTTTTAAGCAGGAACACCCTACCTTATATGCAGGAAACGCCCTATAAAGGCAGGAACACCCCTCTGTCTTATAATGGCAGGAACACCCTGCCGTTGAACACTGCCTATAAAGGCAGGCACACCCTGTCTTATAATGGCAGATGTCCACTGCCGTATAAAGGCAGGAACACCCTGCCTTATAATGGTAGAACACCCCTGCCTTATAATGGTAGAACACCCTGCCCTATAAAGGCAGGAACACCCCTGCCTTATAATGTTGGGTACCCTGCCCTATAAAGAGCAGAACACCCCTGCCTTATAATGGTAGGAACACCCTGTCTTATAATGGCAGGAACACCCCTGCCTTATAATTGAAGGAACACCCCTGCCCTATAAAGGCAGGAACACCCCTGTCTCCAATGGCAGGAACACCCTGCCTATAAAGGGAGGAACACCCCTGCCTTATAATGGTAGGAACCCACCTTCCAATGGCAGGAACTCCTGCCTTATAATGGTAGGACCACCCTGCCTTATAATTGAAGGAACACCTGCCTTATAATGGTAGGAACACACGTCTTATAATGGCAGGAACACCCCTGCCTTATAAGGACAGGAACACTCCCTGCCTTTTTAAAGGCAGAATTCTATATAATTGCAGGAACACCTGCCCTATAAAGAACAGGAACACCCTGATTTATAAATGGCAGGAACACCGCCTTATAATTGAAGGAACACCCTTGCCCTATAAAAGGCAGAACACCCTGCTTTATAATGGCAGGAACATCCCCTGCCGTATAAAGGCAGGAACACCTGCCTTATAATGGTAAGACCCCTGCCTTATAATGGTAGGAAAACCTGCCTTATAATGGCACCCTGCCATATAATGGCAGAACACCCTGCCTTATAATTGAAGGAACACCCCTGCCTTATAATGGTAGGAACACCCATGTCTTATAATGGCAGGAACACTGCCTTATAAGACAGGAACACTCCCTGCCTTTTAAAGGCAGGAACACCATTGCCTTATAATTGCAGGACACCCCTGCCCTATAGCAGGAACACCCCTGTCTTATAATGGCAGGAACACCCTGCCTTATAATGGTAGGAACTACCCTGATATCTAAGGCAGGAACACCCCTGTTTATAATGGTAGAACACCTGCCCTATAAAGGAAGGAACACCCTGCCTTATAATGGTGGGCACCCTACCCTATAAAAGTCAGAACACCCCTGCCTTATAATGTTAGGAACACCCATGCCTTGTAATGGCAGGAACACCCCTGCTTTATAATGGGTAGGTGC
>NW_024736194.1:0-12947 GCF_018991925.1 Homarus americanus
CCTTGATCTAGTATAACAAAGGCCCTTGATCTAGTATAACAAAGTCCCCTAATCGAGTATAACAAAGTCCCCTTATCGAGAATAAGAAAGTCCCCTTTTCAAGTATAACAAAGTCCCCTGATCGAGTATAACAAAGTTCCCTGGTCGAGTATAACAAAATCCCCTAATCGAATATAACAAAGCCCCCTGATCGAGTACAACAAAGGCCACTGGTCGAGCATAACAAAGGACCCTGATCGAGTATAACACATCCCCTGATCGAGTATAACATATCCCCTGATAGAGTATAACAAAGTTCCCTGGTCGAGTATAGTAATGTCACCTGATCGAGTAAGACAATGCCTCCTGTTCGAGTATAACAAAGTCCCCTGGTCGAGTATAACAAAGTCCCCTGATAGAGTATAACAAAGTCTTCTGATCGAGGATTACAAAGTCCCCTGATCTAGTATAACAAAATCCCCTGATCGAGTATAGCAAACGCCATTGATCCTGTATAACAAATGCCCCTCATCGAGTAAAACAAAGTCCCCTAATCGATCAAACCAAAGCCCCCTGATCGAGTATAACACAGTCCCCTAATCGAGTATAACAAAATCCCTTGGTAGGGTATAATAAAGGACCCAGATCGAGTATAACAAAGTCCCCTGATCTAGTATAACAAAGTCCCATGGTCGAGTATAACAAAGTCCCTTGATCGAGTATAACAAAGGGCCCCGTTTGTGTACAACAAAGCCTCCTGATCGAGTATAACAAAGTCCCCTGATCGAGTATAACACATCACCTGATCGAGTATAACAAATCACCTGATCGTGTATAACAAAGTTCCCTGGTCGATGGTCGAGTATAGAAATGTCCCCTGATCGAGTATAACAAAGGCCCCTAATCCAGTATAACAAAGTTCCCTGGTCGATGGTCGAGTATAGAAATGTCCCCTGATCGAGTATAGCAAAGGCCCTTGATCGAGTATAATAAAGGCACCTGATCGAGTATAACAAAGTCCCCTGATCGAGTATAACACATCCCCTGATCGAGTATAACATATCCCCTGATCGTGTCTAACAATTTTCCCTGGTCGAGTATAGTAATGTCCCCTGATCGAGTATAACAAAGCCTCCTGATCGAGTATAACAAAGTCCCCTGTTCGAGTATAACAAAGTCCCCTGATCTAGTATAACAAAGTCTTCTGATCGAGGATATCAAAGTCCCCTGATCGAGTATAACAAAGGTCCTTGATCGAGTATAATAAAGGCCCCTCATCGAGTATAACAAAGTCCTTTGATCGAATATAAAAAAGTCCCCTGATCGAGTAAAACAAAGTCCCCTGATCGAGTATAACAAAGCCTCCTCATCGAATATAACAAAGTCCCCTGGTCGAGTATAACAAAGTCCCCTGGTCGAGTATAACAAATAACCCTGATCGAGTATAACAAAGGCCCTTGATCGAGTATAACAAATGCCCTTCATCGAATATAACAAAGTCCCATAATCGAATATAACAAAGCCCCCTGATCGAGTATAACAAAGGCCACTGGTCGAGCATAAGAAAGGACCCTGGTCGAGTATAACAAAGTCCCCTGATCGAGTATAACAACTCCTACTCATCAGGTATAACAAAGTCCCCTGATCGAGTATAACAAAGTCCCCTGATCGAGTATATCAAAGCACCCACATCGAGTATAACAAAGTCCCCTAAACGAGTATAACAAAGTCTCCTGGTCGAGTATAACAAAGGCCCATGATCGAGTAAAACAAAGTCCCCTGATCTCGTATAACAAAGTCCCCTTATCGAGAATAACAAATTCCCCTGATCGAGTAAAACAATGCCTCCTGATCGAGTATAACAAAGTCCCCTGGACGAGTATAACAAAGTCTCCTGATCGAGTATAACAAAGTCTTCTGATCGAGTATAACAAAGTCCCCTGATCGAGTATAACAAAGTCCCCCAATCGAGAATAACAAAGTCCCCTGATCGAGGAAAACAAAGCCCTCTGATCGAGTATAACAAAGTCCCTTATCGAGCATAAAAAAGGCCCCTGGTCGAGTATAACAAAGCCGCCCTGATCGAATATTACAAAGTCCAGTGATCAAATATAACAAAGTCCCCTGATCGAGTATAAAAAAGTCCACTGGTCGAGTATAACAAAGTCCCCTGATCGAGGAAAACAAAGCCCCCTGATCGAGTATAACAAAGTCCCCTCATCGAGTATAACAAAGCACCCTGGTCGAGTATAACAAAGCCCCCTGATCGAGTATAACAAAGTCCCCTTATCGAGCATAACAAAGGCCCCTGGTCGAGTATAACAAAGCCCCCCTCATCGAATATTACAAAGTCCCCCGATCAAGTGTAACAAAGTCCCCTGATTGAGTATAACAAAGTCCCCTGGTCGAGTATAACAAAGGCTCCTAATGGAGTATAACAAAGACCATGATGGAGTATAACAAAGTCCCCTGATTGAGGAAAACAAAGCCCCCTGATCGAGTATAACAAAGTCCCCTGATCGACTATAACAAAGTACCCTGATCGAGTATAACAAAGCCCCTGATCGAGTATAACAAAGTCCCCTGATCGAATATAACAAAGTCCCCTGATTGAATATAATAAAGCCCCCTTGCCGAGTATAACAAAGTCCCCTGATCGAGAATATCAAACCCCCCTGGTCGAGTATAATAACGGCCCTCATCGAGTATAACAAAGTCTCATGATCGAGTATAACAAATTCCCCTGGTTCGAGTATAACAAAAGCCCCTGATAGAGTATATAAAAGGCCTCTGATCGAGCATAACAAAGGCCCCTGGTCGAGAATAACAAAGGCCCCTGATCGAGTATAACAAAGTCCCCTGATCGAGAATAACAAAGGCCCCTAATCGAGTCTAACAAAGTCCCCTGATCGAGTTAAGCAAAGGCCCTTGATCGAGTATAACAAATGCCCCTCATCGAGTATAACAAAGTCTCCTTATCGAATATAACAAAGCCCCCTGATCGAGTATAACAAAGTCCCCTGGTTGAATATAACAATGGCCCATGATTGAGTATAACAAAGGCCCCTCTTCGAGTATAACAGGGGCCCCTCATCGAGGCTAACAAAGTCCCCTGATCGATTATGACAAAGGCCCTTGATCGAGTAAAACAAAGCCCAATCATCGAGTATAACAAAGTCCCCTAATCGAGTATAACAAAGTCACCTGGTCGAGGAAAACAAAGCTCCCTGATCGAGTATAACAAAGTCCCCTGATTGAGTATAACAAAGTCCCCTGGTTGACCATAACAAAGGCCCCTGGTCGAGTATAACAAAGTCCCCTAATCGAATATAACAAAGCACCCTGGTCGAGTATAACAAAGGCCACTGGTCGAGCATAACAAAGGACCCTGGTAGAGTATAACAAAGCCCCCCTGATAGAATATTACAAAATCCAGTGATCAAGTATAACAAAGTCCCCTGATCGAGTATAACAAAGTCCCCTGGTCGAGTATAACAAAGGCCCCTGCTGGAGTATAACAAAGTCCCCTAATCGAGTATAACAAAGTCCCCTGGTCGAGGAAAACAAAGCTCCCTCATCGAGTATAACAAAGTCCCCTGATTGAGTATAACAAAGTCCCATGGTTGACCATAACAAAGGCCCCTGGTCCAGTATAACAAAGTCCCCTAATCGAATATAACAAAGCCCCCTGGTCGAGTATAACAAAGGCCCCTGATGGAGTATAACAAAGTCCCCTGATCGAGTATATCAAAGCCCCATGATGATCGAGTATATGAAAGTCCCGTGATCGAGTATAGCAAAGTCCTCTGGTCGAGCATAACAAAGGCCCCTGATCGAGTATAACAAAGTCCCCTGATCGAGTATAACAAAGTCCCCTTATCAAGCATAACAAAGGCCCCTGGTCGAGTATAACAAAGCCCCCTGATCGAATATTACAAAGTCCAGTGATCAAGTATAACAAAGTCCCCTGATCGAGTATAACAACGTCCCTTTGTCGAGCATAACAAAGTCCTTTGGTCGAGTATAACCAAGGCCCCTCATCGAGCATAACAAAGTCCCCTTATCGAGTATAACAAAGTCCCCTGGTCGAGTATTACAAATTCCCCTGATCGAGTATAACAATGTCCCCTGGTCGAGTATAACAAAGTCCCCTGGTCGAGTATAACGAAGGCCCCTGATCGAGAATAACAAAGTCCTCTGATCGAATATAACAAAGTCCACTTATCGAGCATAACAAAGGCCCCTCTTCGAGCATAACAAACCCCCCCTCATCGAATAATAGAAAGTCCCCTGATCAAGTATAACAAAGTCCCGTGATCGAGTATAACAAAGTCCCCCCATCGAGTATAACAAAGTCCTCTGATCGAGTATAACAAAGTCCACAAGTCGTGTATAACAAAGTCCCCTGGTCGAGTATAACAAATTCCCCTGATCGAGTATAACAAAGTCCCCTGATCGAGTATAACAAAGTCCCCTGGTCGAGTAAAGCAAAGTCCCCTGATCGAGAATAACAAAGGCCCCTGATCGAGTATAACAAAGTCTCCTTATCGAGCATAACAAAGGCACCTGGTCGAGTATAACAAAGCCTCCCTGAACGAATATTACAAAGTCCAGTGATCAAGTATAACAAAGTCCCCTAATCGAGTATAACAAAATCCCCTGGTCGAGTATAACAAAGGCCCCTGATGGAGTATAACAAAGACCCCTGATCAAGGAAAACAACGCCTCCTGATCGAGTATAACAAAGTCCCCTGATCGAGTATAACAAAGTCCCCTTGTCGAGTATAACAAATTCCCCTGATCGAGTATAACAAAGTCCTTTGGTCGAGTATAACCAAGGCCCCTGATCGAGCATAACAAAGGCCCCTGGTCGAGCATAACAAAGCCCCCCGATCGAATAATGCAAAGTCCCCTGATCAAGTTTAACACAGTCCCCTGATCAAGTATAACAAAGACCCTGATGGAGTATAACAAAGGCCCCTAATGGAGTATAACAAAGAACCTGATGGAGTATAACAAAGTCCCCTGATCGAGGAAAACAAAGCCCTCTGATCGAGTATAACAAAGTCCTCTGATTAGGTAAACCAAGGCCCCTCATCGAGTATAAAATATCCCCTGATCGAGTATAACATATCCCCTGATCGTGTATAACAAATTTCCCTGGTCGAGTAGAGTAATGTCCCCTAATCGAGTATAACAAAGGCCCCTGATCGAGTATAATAAAGTCTCCTTATCGAGCATAACAAAGGCCCCTGGTCGATTATAACAAAGCCCCCCTGATCGAATATTACAAAGTCCCCTGATTACGTATAACAAAGTCCCCTGATCGAGTATAACAAATTCCCCTTGTCGAGTATAACAAAGGCCCCTGATGGAGTATAACAAAGACCAAGATGGAGTATAACAAATGTCACCTGATCGAGAAAAACAAAGCCTCCTCATCGAGTATAAAAAAGTCTCCTGATCGAGAATAACAAAGTCCCCTGATCGAGAATAACAAAGTCCCCTGGTCGAGCACAACAAAGCACCCTGGTCGAGTATAACAAAGCCCCCTGATCGAGTATAACAAAGTCCCCTGATCGAGTATATCAAAACCCCCTGGTCGAGCATAATAAAGGCCCTGATCGAGTATAACAAGGTCTCATGATCGAGTATTACAAATTCCCCTGGTTCGAGTATAACAAAGGCCACTGGTCGAGCATAACAAAGCATCCTGGTCGAGTATAACAAAGACCCCTAATCGAGTATAACAAAGAGCCCTGATCGCGTATAACAAGGTCTCATGTCGAGTATAACAAATTCTCCTGGTTCGAGTATAATAAAAGCCACTGATATAGTATAACAAAGGCCCCTGATCGAGTATAACAAAGGCCCCTGGTCGAGTATATCAAAGCCCACTGATCGTGTATATCAAAGTCCCCTGATCGAGTATAACAAAGGCCCCTAATCGAGTCTAACAAAGTCCCCTGATCGTGTATAGCAAAGGCCCTTGATCGAGTATAACAAATGCCCCTCATCGAGGATAACAAAAGGCCACCTAGTCAGGCATAACAAAAGGACCCTGGTTAAGGTATAACAAAAGGTCCTCTGATCGCGTTTAACAAAGTTCAATCATCGGTATAACAAAGTCCCTGATCGAGGTATAACAAAGTCCCTGATCGAGGTATATCAAGCCCCCTCATCGAGTATAAACAAGTCCCACATATCAGGCATAAGCAAAAGTCCCCTGGTCGAAAATTATAACAAAAGGCCCCTGATCGAGAGTATAATAAAGTCCCTAATTCGGGTATAACCAAAAGTCCCTGGTCGAGTATAACAAGAGTCCTTTGATCGGTATAACAATGGCCCCTGATCCAGGTATAACAAAGGCCCCTGATCGAGTATAACAAAATCCCCTGATCGAGTATAACAAATTCCCCTTATCGAGTATAACAAAGTCCCCTGGTCGAGCACAACAAAGCACCCTGGTCGAGTATAACAAAACCCCCTTATCGAGTATAATAAAGTCCCCTGATCGAGTATATCACAACCCCCTGGTCGAGCATAATAAAGGCCCTGATCGAGTATAACAAGGTCTCATGATCGAGTATAACAAATTCCCCTGGTTCGAATATAACAAAAGCCCCTGATAGAGTATAACAAAGGCTCCTGATCGAGTATAAATAAGTCCCCTGATCGAGCATAACAAAGGCCCCTGATCGAGTATAACAAAGCCCAATGATCGAGTACATCAAAGTCCCCTGATTGAGTATAACAAAGGCCCCTAATCGAGTCTAACAAAGTCCCCTGATCGAGTATAGCAAAGGCCCTTGATCGAGTATAACAAATGCCCCTCATCGAGTATAACAAAGTCCCCTAATCGAATGTAACAAAGCCCCTTGATCGAGTATAACAAAGGCCACTGGTCGAGCATAACAAAGGACCCTGGTCGAGTATAACAAAGTCCCCTGATCGAGTATAACAAAGTTAAATTATCGAGTATAACAAATACCCTGATCGAGTATAACAAAGTCCCCTCATCGAGTATATCAAAGCCCCCTGATCGAGAATAACAAAGTCCCCTGATCGAGTATAACAAAGTCCACTGGTCGAGTGTAACAAAGGCCCCTGATCGAGTATAACAAATTCCCCTGATCGAATATAACAAATTCCCCTTATCGAGTATAACAAAGTCCCCTGGTCGAGCACAACAAAGCACCCTGGTCGATTATAACAAAGCCCCCCTGATCGAATATTACAAAGTCCCCTGATTAAGTATAACAAAGTCCCCTGATCGAGTATAACAAATTCCCCTTGTCGAGTATAACATAGGCCCCTGATGGAGTATAACAAAGACCAAGATGGAGTATAACAAATGTCACCTGATCGAGGAAAACAAAGCCTCCTCATCGAGTATAAAAAAGTCTCCTGATCGAGAATAACAAAGTCCCCTGATCGAGAATAACAAAGTCCCCTGGTCGAGCACAACAAAGCACCCTGGTCGAGTATAACAAAGCCCCCTGATCGAGTATAACAAAGTCCCCTGATCGAGTATATCAAAACCCCCTGGTCGAGCATAATAAACGCCCTCATCGAGTATAACAAGGTCTCATGATCGAGTATTACAAATTCCCCTGGTTCGAGTATAACAAAGGCCACTGGTCGAGCATAACAAAGCACCCTGGTCGAGTATAACAAAGACCCCTAATCGAGTATAACAAAGAGCCCTGATCGCGTATAACAAGGTCTCATGTCGAGTTTAACAAATTCTCCTGGTTCGAGTATAATAAAAGCCACTGATATAGTATAACAAAGGCCCCTGATCGAGTATAACAAAGGCCCCTGGTCGAGTATATCAAAGCCCACTGATCGTGTATATCAAAGTCCCCTGATCGAGTATAACAAAGGCCCCTAATCGAGTCTAACAAAGTCCCCTGATCGTGTATAGCAAAGGCCCTTGATCGAGTATAACAAATGCCCCTCATCGAGGATAACAAAGTCCCCTAATCGAATATAACAAAGCCCACCTGATCGAGTATAACAAAGGCCACTAGTCGAGCATAACAAAGGACCCTTGTTGAGTATAACAAAGTCCACTGATCGCGTTTAACAAAGTTCAATCATCGAGTATAACAAAGTCCCCTGATCGAGAATAACAAAGTCCCCTGATCGAGTATATCAAAGCCCCCTCATCGAGTATAACAAAGTCCCCTTATCGAGTATAACAAAGTCCCCTGGTCGAGTATAACAAAGGCCCTGATCGAAAGTATAAAAAGTCCCTGATCGAGTATAACAAAGTCCCCTGGTCGAGTATAACAAAGTCCCCTGATCGAGTATAACAATGGCCCCTGATCGAGTATAACAAAGTCCCCTTATCGAGCATAACAAAGGCCCCTGGTCGAGTATAACAAAGCCCCTTGATCGAGTATAACAAATTCCCCTTATCGAGTATAACAAAGCACCCTGGTCGAGTATAACAAAGCCCCCTGATCGAGTATAACAAAGTCCCTTGATCGAGTATAACAAATTCCCCTGGTTCGAGTATAACAAAAGCCCCTGATAGAGTATAACAAAGGCTCCTGATCGAGTATAACAAAGTCCCCTGATCGAGCATAACAAAGGCCCCTGATAGAGTATAACAAAGTCCCCTGATCGAGTATATCAAAGTCCCCTGATCGAGTATAACAAAGGCCCCTAATCGAGTCTAACAAAGTCCCCTGATCGAGTATAGCAAAGGCCCTTGATCGAGTATAACAAATGCCCCTCATCGAGTATAACAAAGTCCCCTAATCGAATGTAACAAAGCCCTTTGATCGAGTATAACAAAGGCCACTGGTCGAGCATAACAAAGGACCCTGGTCGAGTATAACAAAGTCCCCTGATCGAGTATAACAAAGTTAAATTATCGAGTATAACAAATACCCTGATCGAGTATAACAAAGTCCCCTCATCGAGTATATCAAAGCCCCCTGATCGAGAATAACAAAGTCCCCTGATCGAGTATAACAAAGTCCACTGGTCGAGTGTAACAAAGGCCCCTGATCGAGTATAACAAATTCCCCTGATCGAATATAACAAATTCCCCTTATCGAGTATAACAAAGTCCCATGGTCGAGCACAACAAAGCACCCTGGTCGAGTATAACAAAGCCCCCTGATCGAATATTACAAAGCCCCCTGATCAAATATAACAAACTCCCCTGATCGAGTATAACAATGTCCCCTGGTCGAGAATAACAAAGGCCCCTGATGGAGTATAACAAAGACCCTGATGGAGTATAACAAAGTCCCCTGGTCGATATAAGCAAAGCCCCCTGATCGAGTATAAGAAAGTCCCCTGATCGAGAATAACAACGTCCCTTGATCGAGTATAACAAAAGCCCCTAATCCAGTATAACAAAGGCCCCTGATCGAATATAACAAATTCCCCTGATCAAGTATAACAAATTCCCCTTATTGAGTATAACAAAGTCCCCTGGTCGAGCACAACAAAGCACCCTGGTCGAGTATAACAAAGCCCCCTAATCGAGTATAACAAAGTCCCCTCATCGAGTATATCAAAACCCCCTGGTCGAGCATAATGAAGGCCCTGATCGAGAATAACAAGGTCTCATGATCGAGTATAACAAATTCCCCTGGTTCGAGTATAACAAAAGCCTCTGATAGAGTATAACAAAGGCTCCTGATCGAGTATAACAAAGTCCCCTGATCGATGATAACAAAGGCCCCTGATCGAGTATAACAAAGCCCACTGATCGAGTATATCAAAGACCACTGATCGAGTATAACAAAGTCCCCTTATCGAGTCTAACAAAGTCCAATCATCGAGTATAACAAATACCCTGATTGAGTATAACAAAGTCCCCTCATCGAGTATATCAAAGCCCCCTCATCGAGAATAACAAAGTCCCCTGATCGAGTATAACAAAGTCCACTGGTCGAGTGTAACAAAGGCCCCTGATCGAGTATAACAAATTTCTGGTCGAGTATAACAAAGCCCCCTGACCGAGTATAACAAAGTTCTCTGATCGAGTATATCAAAACCCCCTGGCCGAGCATAATAAAGGCCCTGATCGAGTATAACAAGGTCTCATGATCGAGTATAACAAATTCCCCTGGTTCGAGTATAACAAAGGCCACTGGTCGAGCATAACAAAGCACCCTGGTCGAGCATAACAAAGACCCCTAATCGAGTATAACAAAGAGCCCTGATCGCGTATAACAAGGTCTCATGATCGAGTATAACAAATTCTCCGGGTTCGAGTATAACAAAAGCCACTAATATAGTATAACAAAGGCCCACGATCGAGTATAACAAAGGCCCCTGGTCGAGTATATCAAAGCCAACTAATCGTGTATATCAAAGTCCCCTGATTGAGTATAACAAAGGCCCCTAATCGAGTCTAACAAAGTCCCCTGATCGTGTATAGCAAAGTCCCTTGATCGAGTATAACAAATGCCCCTCATCGAGGATAACAAAGTCCCCTAATCGAATATAACAAAGCCCACCTGATCGAGTATAACAAAGGCCACTAGTCGAGCATAACAAAGGACCCTGGTTGAGTATAACAAAGTCCTCTGATCGCGTTTAACAAAGTTCAATCATCGAGTATAACAAAGTCCCCTGATCGAGTATAACAAAGTCCCCTGATCGTGTATATCAAAGCCCCCTCATCGAGTATAACAAAGTCCCCTTATCGAGTATAACAAAGTCCCCTGGTCGATGCCCTGATCGAGTATAATAAAGTCCCCTGATCGAGAATAACAAAGTCCCCTGGTCGAGTATAACAAAGTCCCCTGATCGAGTATAACAATGGCCCCTGATCGAGTATAACAAAGTCCCCTTATCGAGCATAACAAAGGCCCCTGGTCGAGTATAACAAAGCCCCTTGATCGAGTATAACAAATTCCCCTTATCGAGTATAACAAAGCACCCTGGTCAAGTATAACAAAGCCCCCTGATCGAGTATAACAAAGTCCCTTGATCGAGTATATCAAAACCCCCTGGTCGAGCATAATAAAGGCCCTGATCGAGTATAACAAGGTCTCATGATCGAGTATAACAAATTCCCCTGGTTCGAGTATAACAAAAGCCCCTGATAGAGTATAACAAAGGCTCCTGATCGAGTATAACAAAGTAGCCTGATCGAGCATAACAAAGGCCCCTGATAGAGTATAACAAAGTCCCCTGATCGAGTATATCAAAGTCCCCTGATCGAGTATAACAAAGGCCCCTAATCGAGTCTAACAAAGTCCCCTGATCGAGTATAGCAAAGGCCCTTGATCGAGTATAACAAATGCCCCTCATCGAGTATAACAAAGTCCCCTAATCGAATATAACAAAGCCCTTTGATCGAATATAACAAAGGACACTGGTCAAGCATAACAAAGGACCCTGGTCGATTATAACAAAGTCCCCTGATCGAGTATAACAAAGTCCAATCATCGAGTATAACAAATACCCTGATCGAGTATAACAAAGTCCCCTCATCGAGTATATCAAAGCCCCCTGATCGAGAATAACAAAGTCCCCTGATCGAGTATAACAAAGTCCACTGGTCGAGTGTAACAAAGGCCCTTGATCGAGTATAACAAATTCCCCTCATCGAGTATAACAAATTCCCCTTATCGAGTATAACAAAGTCCCCTGGTCGAGCACAACAAAGCACCCTGGTCGAGCATAACAAAGACCCCTAATCGAGTATAACAAAGAGCCCTGATCGCGTATAACAAGGTCTCATGATCGAGTATAACAATGTCCCCTGGTCGAGAATAACAAAGGCCCTGATGGAGCATATAACAAAGACCTGATGGAGTATAACAAAGTCCCTGGTCGCATATAAGCAAAGCCCCTGATCGAGTATAAGAAAGTCCCTGATCGAGAATAACAACGTCCCTTTTTGATCGAGTATAACAAAGCCCCTAATCCAGTATAACAAAGGCCCTGATCGAATATATAACAAATTCTGATCAAGTATAACAAATTCTTATCGCAGTATAACAAAGTCCCTGGTCGAGCACAACAGCACCCTGGTTGAGTAACAAAGCCCCCTAATCGAGTATAACAAAGTCCCCTCATCGAGTATATCAAAACCCCCTGGTCGAGCATAATGAAGGCCCTGATCGAGAATAACAAGGTCTCATAATCGAGTATAACAAATTCCCCTGGTTCGAGTATAACAAAAGCCCCTGATAGAGTATAACAAAGGCTCCTGATCGAGTATAACAAAGTCCCCTGATCGATGATAACAAAGGCCCCTGATCGAGTATAACAAAGCCCACTGATCGAGTATATCAAAGACCCCTGATCGAGTATAACAAAGTCCCCTTATCGAGTCTAACAAAGTCCAATCATCGAGTATAACAAATTCCCTGATCGAGTATAACAAAGTCCCCTCATCGAGTATATCAAAGCCCCCTGATCGAGAATAACAAAGTCCCCTGATCGAGTATAACAAAGTCCACTGGTCGAGTGTAACAAAGGCCCCTGATCGAGTATAACAAAGCCCCCTGATCGAGTATAACAAAGTCCCCTGATCGAGTATATCAAAACCCCCTGGCCGAGCATAATAAAGGCCCTGATCGAGTATAACAAGGTCTCATGATCGAGTATAACAAATTCCCCTGGTTCGAGTATAACAAAGGCCACTGGTCGAGCATAACAAAGCACCCTGGTCGAGAATAACAAAGACCCCTAATCGAGTATAACAAAGAGCCCTGATCGCATATAACCAGGTCTCATGATCGAGTATAACAAATTCTCCTGGTTCGAGTATAGCAAAAGCCACTGATATTGTATAACAAAGGCCCCTGATCGAGTATAACAAAGGCCCCTGGTCGAGTATATCAAAGCCCCCTGATCGTGAATATCAAAGTCCCCTGGTCGAGCATAATAAAGGCCCTGATCGAGTTTAACAAGGTCTCATGATCGAGTATAACAAATTCCCCTGGTTCGAGTATAACAAAAGCCCCTGATAGAGTATAACAAAG
>NW_024736195.1:0-12500 GCF_018991925.1 Homarus americanus
CATAGACGATACATAAACGATACATAGACGATACATAGACGATACATAGACGATACATAAACGATACATAAACGATACATAGACGATACATAAACGATACATAGACGATATAGACGATACATAAACGATACATAGACGATACATAGACGATACATAAGGCGATACATAGACGATACATAGACGATACATAGGCGATACATAAACGATACATAGACGATACATAAACGATACATAACGATACATAGACGATACATAGACGATACATAAACGATACAGACGATACATAGACGATACATAGGCGATACATAAACGATACATGACGATACATAGACGATACATAAACGATACATAGACGATACATAGACGATACATAGACGATACATAAACGATACATAGACGATACATAAACGATACATAAACGATACATAGACGATATAGGCGATACATAAACGATACATAGACGATACATAGACGATAAGAAAACGATACATAGACGATATAGACGATACATAGGCGATACATAAACGATACATAGACGATACATAGACGATACATAAACGATACATAAACGATACATAGACGATAAACAGACGATACATAAACGATAGACGATACATAGACGATACATAGGCGATACATAAACGATACATAAACGATACATAAACGATACATAGACGATACATAAACGATACATAGACGATACATAGATGATACATAGACGATATAGACGATACATAGATGATACATAGACGATACATAAACTATACATAAACGATACATACACGATAAATAAATGATATAGACGATACATAGACGATACATAAACGATACATAGACGATACATAGATGATACATAGACGATACATAAACTATACATAAAAGATACATACACGATAAATAAATGATACATAGACGATACATAAACTATACATAAACGATACATACACGATAAATAAATGATACATAGACGATACCTACACTATACATAAACGATACATACACGATAAATAAATGATACATAGACGATACATACACTATACATAAACGATACATACACGATAAATAAATGATACATAGACGATACATAAACTATACATAAACGATACATAAATGATAAATAAATGATACATAGACGATACCTACACTACATAAACGATACATACACGATAAATAAATATACATAGACGATACCTACACTATACATAAACGATACATACACGATAAATAAATGATACATAGACGATACCTACACTATACATAAACGATACATACACGATAAATAAATGATACATAGACGATACCTACACTATACATAAACGATACATACACGATAAATAAAATACATAGACGATACCTACACTATACATAAACGATACATACACGATAAATAAATGATACATAGACGATACATACACTATACATAAACGATACATACACGATAAATAAATGATACAAACGATACATAGACGATACATAGACGATACATAGACAGTACACGGAGCGATACATAGACGATACATAAACGATACATAAACGATACATAGACGATACATAGACGATACACCAGGCGATACACCAAACGATACATAGACGTTACATAGACGATACATAGGCGATACATAGACGATACATAGGCGATACATAAACGATACATATGGGCGATACATAGACGACGCATAGGCGTAGACGTGCATAGGCGATACCATAAACGACCATAGACGATACATAGACGATGCATAGAAGCGATACGCCAGACGATACCTACACTATACATAAACGATACATAAACGATACATAGACGATACATAGACGATACATAGACGATACATAGGCGATACATAAACGATACATAGACGATACATAGACGATACATAGGCGATACATAGACGATACATAGGCGATACATAAACGATACATAGACGATACATGGGCGATACATAGGCGATACATACGCGATACATAGACGATACATAGGCGATACATAAACTATATACATAAACGATACGCAGGCGATACTAAACGATACACCAAACGATACATAGACGATACATAGATGATACATAGACGATACATAGGCGATACATAAACGATACATAGACGATACGCAGACGATACATAAACTATACATAAACGATACATAGGCGATACATAGACGATACATAGGCGATACATAAAACGATGATACATAGACGATACATAGACGATACATAAACTATACACTAAACGATACATAGACGATACATAGACGATACATAAACGATATAGACGATACATATATGATACACAGACGATACATAGACGATACATAAACTATACATAAACGATACATACACGATAAATAAATGATACATAAGAGCAATACCTACACTATACATAAACTTGATACATAAACGATACATAGACGATACATAGACGATACATAGACGATACATAAACGATACATAGACGATACATAAATTATACATAGACGATATATAAACGATACATAGACGATACATAGACGATACATAAATTATACATAGACGATACATAGACGATACATAGACGATACATAAACGATACATACACGATAAATAAATGATACATAGACGATATATAAACGATACATAGACGATACATAGACGATACATAAATTATACATAGACGATACATAGACGATACATAGACGATACATAAATTATACATAGACGATACATAGACGATACATAGGCGATACATAAACGATACATAGACGATACATAAACGATACATAAACGATACATAGACGATACATAAACGATACATAAACGATACATAGACGATACATGGACGATGCAGACGATGCCTGCTATGCATAAACGGTATGCGTAAATAAATGATGTAGACGTGCCTACACTATACATAGACGATACATAGACGATACATAGACGATACCTACACTATACATAAACGATACATACACGATAAATAAATGATACATAGACGATACCTACACTATACATAAACGATACATACACGATAAATAAATGATACATAGACGATACATAAACGACACATAGACGATACATAGGCGATACATATGAAACTCGCTCGCAAGAAGTCACCACATTGGGTTAAACTATCGTAAACTTTATGACACAACTATGGTATCTTGATGGGAAGGTATCGTAACTCGCGCCGTTCCCTGTGTCCCAGAACGAGTGAGAGGGAGAGAACGAGTGAGAGGGAGAGAACAAGTGAGAGGGAGGGAGGGAGAACGTGTGAGAGGGAGGGAAAATGTGTGAGAGGGAGAGAGAATGTGAGAGGGAGGGAGAATGTGTGAGAGGGAGGGAGAATGTGTGAGGGAGGGAGAATGTGTGAGAGGGAGGGAGAACGTGTGAGGGAGGGAGAATGTGTGAGAGGGAGGGAGAACGTGTGAGGGAGAGGGAGAATGTGAGAGGGAGGGAGAATGTTTGAGGGAGAGGGAGGGAGAATGTTTGAGGAGGGAGGAGAATGTGTGAGAGGGAGAATGTGAGAGAGGGAGGAGAACGTGTGAGGGAGAGGAGAATGTGTGAGAGGGAGGGAGAATGTGTGAGAGGGAGGGAGAATGAGTGAGAGGGATGGAGAATGAGTGAGGAGGGAGGGAGGAAGAACGTGTGAGGGAGAGGGAGAGTGTGAGAGGGAGGGAGAATGAGTGAGAGGGATGGAGAATGAATGAGAGGGAGGGAGAACGTGTGAGGGAGAGGGAGAGTGTGAGAGGGAGAGAGAATGTTTGAGGGAGAGGGAGGGAGAATGTGTGAGGGAGGGAGAATGTGTGAGAGGGAGGGAGAACGTGTGAGGGAGAGGGAGAATGTTTGAGGGAGAGGGAGGGAGAATGTGTGAGAGGGAGGGAGAACGTGTGAGAGGGAGGGAGAGATTGACCCATGAGTCTCCTGGTCTTAAGAGAGTGAACGTGACGCCTTGAAGAAGAAATTGTGGTCTTCTTCTTCTTCTTCCTCCTGCCTTCATTCCCCATTCTGTTCTTCACTCGTTCATTCCTTTTCTCACCCCATTATTTCTTTCCCTTTCCTTCATCTTCTATCACTGTTCCCCCCCCTCTCTCTCTCTCTCTCTCTCTTCCCCCTTCCTCTCTTTCCCTCTCCCCTCTCACCCCTCTCTCCTCTCACCCTATTTCCCCCCTTTGGTTGTCCATCACTGTCTATGAATTAGCATGTAGCTCTTTCTCTCTCCTCTCTCCCCTCCTTCTCCCTCTCTCTCTCATTCTGCTACCTCGTTATCTCCCTCCCTCCTTCCCTCCCCTCTCACCCTCCTTCCCTCTTTACTCGCCTGCCCTCTTCTCCCGTAATCAGTACATCTCCTTTCTTTCTTCCTTCCTTGTGTCTTCCTATTCCTCCCCTTCCTCTCCCTCTTCCTCCTCCTCCTCTTCTCCATTCCCTTCACCAACCTTATTCCTCCCTTCGTCCCTCTCCTCTCCACCATCCCCCATTCCCTCCCCTCCCCTCACCCTTCCCTCCCTCCCCTCCCCCAATGGAATCAACAGCATTTGTAAGAGGGAGTATTTTTGTTTTATATTACTTGGGGCCTTTTGTGTTTGTTTCTTGTTTCTCCACTTCTTTTATTTGTTGTTGTTGTTGTGTGTGTGTGTGTGTGTGTGTGTGTGTGTGTGTGTGTGTGTGTTTGTTTTTATTTTCGTGGAATATTTTTTATTTACTTTTTGTCAGTCATTTGTGTTATTCTCTTTCTCTCTCTCTCTCTCTCTCTCCACAAGAGGTTGCCAGTTATTGACATTTTCCCAAGAAATAGTTTTGTTGCCCTCAGACATCAGTTTATTGGAAAATATGTAAGTTGGGGAGGAGGGGGAGAGGGAGAGGGAGGGAGGGTGGGTGAGAGGGAGAGGGAGGGAGGGTGAGAGGGAGAGGCAGGGAGGGTGAGAGGGAGAGGGAGGGAGGGTGAGAAGGAGAGGTGTAAGGGAAGAGGAGGCGTGGAGGTAGGTAGCAAGGAGGGGGAGAGGGTGAAAGGGAGAGAGAGAGAGAGAGAGAAACTGCCCCTTGTTCCAGAGAGAGAGAGAGAGACAGAGAGAGAGGAGAGAGCCAGAACCAGCCTCCCTTATAGGTCTAAGCAATCCTAACCAAGTTAAGCATTAATGATGATAATTGCACTTGTCTGTAATGTTGTTAGGTCCAGACCGAATTATTCAAGGGACCATTTTTGTTTTGGTCTGAATTATTCCCATTAGAATTATATCGCCTTTGTTGACGTCATAGGCTTAGCTGAGAAGAAAATATTTATCCAATGAATGGTGATGGTTATGAAGGGTACTAGGCCTATGATGCTGAAATTGTTGTTGTTGTTGTTGTGTTAGTTATTGTTCTTGTTATTAGTATTTGTTATTTTTTTATTTTCCATCTTTTTATTCTTCATAACACACACACACACACACACACACACACACACACACACACACACACACACACACACACACACACACATTTTAACCAATAGATTAATATCATTACAGGTATTGAACTTCGTAATTAATCGTATAATTAATAAGAATCGTGAGTGAATATTATAATGAGGTAAACCAGGTAATTAATCAGGTAATTAGTAATACGTAATATAATTAGTGAGGTAATAATTAAATACGTATAAATGACATAATTGGCGTAATTAGTAATGTAATTATGACCTTATTACCGCGTATTTCAATTAGGTGATACCGTTTGTAATAAGATAATCAGGCCTACTTATTTTTTATCGGGTAATGGAGTTCTGAAATTGGTTCAAGTAAATGGGGCTATTTTATTTTAATTGGGTCTTTCAGATTTGCGTATTGTAATTGGTTGAATAAGGTGTTGGCAGGTGTGTACAGGTGTTGGCAGGTGTGTACAGGTGTTGGCAGGTGTGTACAGGTGTTGGCGGGTGTGTACAGGTGTTGGCGGGTGTGTACAGGTGTTGGCAGGTGTGTACAGGTGTTGGCGGGTGTGTACAGGTGTTGGCGGGTGTGTGCAGGTGTTGGCGGGTGTGTGCAGGTGTTGGCAGGTGTTGGCGGGTGTGTGCAGGTGTGTACATGTGTTGGTAGGTGTGTACAGGTGTTGGCAGGTGTGTGCAGGTGTTGGCAGGTGTGTACAGATGTTGACAGGTGTGCTAGCATGAAGCGAAAACTGGCACGAGTGTTAACCGGGACTGATGTGAACTGGAATTAGTATATGAACCGGATCGAATATGTACCGGCATTATTGTGAACTGGGACTTGTGAACCGGCACTGATAAGGGCGAACCGGTACGATCACGAACCAGCACTATTATGAACCGGCGCCAGTAAGAACAGGCATTATTACGAACTGGATGAGACTTGCGAACCGGGACTGATCTGAACACGGGGAAACTCTCATGAACCGGATGAAAATTTGACCGAGTTATATGTCAAAAACTTTTCCGGATTGGATTTAGGCGCCGGAGGTAACTATGTTTCCGGCGGCGGGTAATTTCCCTCCCCCCCGTCTTGCTTCACGCTGACGAAGAGGCGATGAAGGAATTGTGTTTTGTGAGGTGTCGTTGTAATGGTAACTGGCGGCGAGGGTTAATGGTCTTAACCTAACCTAATGTAACCTAACCTAACCTAAGTTAACTTAATCTAGCTTAATCTAACCTTACCCAATCTAACTTAACTAATCCGACTTAATCTCATCTAATATAGTCTAACCTAACCTAGTCTATTATAACCTAACCTAACTTTCTCTTCTCTTATTGGCTAGCAGTGTTGACGTTTTTAGGTGGTGTGACGTCATCAATTCTCTGACCAATCATTTAATTACTTCATTGAATCAGGTGTGCTTGAGGACATTCTTGCTGTTTATCCCAAATTTGCTAGCCCACACTGATTAGTCTTCAATTAGAATATGACTCCAATGTATGTGATCCACTGACCCATATATGCTGCTGGTGAATGTGATGTATTTCCTTCTTTGTGTACGAACCTCTGTCCTGCGTGGCAGTGAACAGTGGCATTACCCACATGAATCTGACCTATATATAGTGTCAATGAATATGATGCATTCTTTGTGTACGAACCTCTGTCCTGTATGGCAGTGAAAAGTGACATTACCCACATGAATCTGACCGACGTATATGTATGTATGTGTGCGTGTGTGCATGTATATGTACGTGTACATGTATATGTGTATGTATATACGTATATGTATGTATATGTGTGTGTGTGTGTGTTTACATATATGTATATGTACTGTCAATGAATATGATGCAACTCTTTGTGTACGAACCTCTGTCCTGCATGGCAGTGAACAGTGACATTATCCATATGAACCTGACCTATATACATTTATAGTTGTTAATGAATATGATGTATTTCTTTGTGTGTGAACCTCTGTCCTGCGTGACAGTGAGAAGTGATACCACCCTCAGTGTCAAGACCTGACTGAATTACTCGGAATAGGCAAACTGTACTACAAGCTCTGCCAATAAATTTGTTAAACTAAAACTAAATGTTCGTTCATGTTAAGAAAAATTATTATTATTTTTTTTATTATTATTAAAACTCTAATACTTGAAGGAAGGAATTATTATTTTTTTTTTAATATTGGGAAAAAAATAGATTTTTTCCTTACCACAAGTTAAATGTTAATATATATTTTCCAATATTATTATTATTATTATTATTATTATTATTATTATTATTATTATTATTATTATTATTATTATTATTATTATTATTATTACCACCTTAAATTTACATCTTATTAAACGAAATATTTTCAAATAACTTTGCCATATATTTTTTAAGTTTTTTTTTTCCTTCACATTATTCAGTAAAATATATTCTTACCATGTTCTCAGTATTTTGATAACTTCTAAACTTTTACTTCTATTCCTCTAAATTTATTTCAATTTTTTTTCCAATGTGAGTTTTTTTTTATAAATATTTTAATGAGTTTTTTGTCGGTGGGGAGTGGAAAAGGGTGGGGTGGGGTGGTGGGGGGAAGGTGGGGGTTGGTGGCGGTGATGGTGGTGGTGGTGGTAGAGGTAAGGAGAAGATGGTGGTGAGAAGGAGGAGGAAGAAGGTAAGGAGGGAGGGAGGTAGGAAATGGGGGGTGGGAGGAGGATGAAAAGTTAGTGGGGCAAGGTAGAGAGAGAGAGAGAGGAGTAGAGAGGGAGGGTGGGTATGGGGGAGAGGGAGGGTGATGGGGAGAGGGGAGAGTAATTTATGGCGTCTTCAGTAGTTAGTTGGCCATATTTCTCACTGTTGAGGAGAGGTGTTGTCAGTGGGTGGGTGGGTGGGTGGGGGTGGGCGGTGGGTGGATATAGCCGGTGGAGAATGATGATGTATAAGTGGATATGTGGGTTGAAGGGAGTGTGGGGATGTGTGATAGAGTGCAGTGGTGGTGAGGTGAGATGGATTGGATGACAGATAGATAGATAGATAGATACAATCCCTAAGTGGTGTAAGTCCCCCAATCATCCACTCTCTCCCTCCCCTTCAACCCCCTTCAACCCTCCCCTTCAACCCTCTCCCTTCAACTCCCTCCCTTTAACCCCTCCTTCAACCCCTCCCCTTCAACCCCCTCCCTTCAACCCCTCCCCTTTCCTTCCCCTTCTCCTTAACCCCCTCCCTTCAACCCCCTCCCTTCAACCCCCTCTCCTTAACCCTCCCTTCAACCCCCTCCCTTCAACCCCCTCTCCCCTTCAACCCCCTCCTTCAACCCCCCCTTCAACCCCTCCTTCAACCCTCCCCTTCAACCCCCTCCCTTCAACCCCCTCCCCTTCAACCCCTCCTTCAACCCCTCCCTTCAACCCCTCCTCACAACAATTTACATCAGGAAGGATTTACATGGCGATTTATATGACAGATTTATATAAAGGATTACATTAATATTTATCTGATTTGTGTTCTTGTGTTTAATGATTCTTGTGTTGGATTTATGGTGTTTCTTTATTTATTATTTATTATTATTATTACATACTTTTTTGGGGGTTAAGCGATCATTATGTGTCGTTTGTCTGTCTGTTTCATTGTTTGTGTGTGTGTGTGTGTGTGTGTGTGTGTGTTGTTTGTCTGTCTGTGGTTATAATGTCTGTGTCTGTCTGTCTGTCTGTCTGTCTGTCTCTCTTTTTTATCCTGTCCTCTATTCTCCCTCACCCCCCTCACTCCTCCCCTCCCCCAACCCCTCCCTCCCACCCAACCCTCCCTAGTGAACCTTGTTTATATCACAGACAAACACTTACTCATCCTTACAGTGTGGAAGATAAGGGGAGGGAGGGAGGGAGAGAGGGGTTAGGGAGATTTGATAAGGGAGAAGTACAGCCACTTCTCCAACTAGTCTTAACCCATGAAATATAGATAAGGGAGTAAGGGAGAGGGGTGGGGGGAGGAGATGAATAGGGGAAGGGGAAGGAGAAAGATACATTAAGGAGATGGAGAGAGACAAATTATAGTATGAATGATGGTTTATGTTGTGTTATTATGGCTGTTTTATTTGTCTTTCTTTCATTTGTTCTTTTCTTTCTTTTTCTTTTTTTTCTTTTCTTTTTCTTTCATTTTTTGCCTTTCTTTTTCTTTTTGCCATTTCTTTCTTTTTCTATCTATCTGTCTTTCTTTCTTTATTTTCTTTCTTTCTTTCTTTCGTTCTCCTTCCCTTTATCTTCTCTTTCTTTTTTCCCTTCCTTTCCCTTCTCTTTTCCCTTTCTTTCCTTTCCTTCTATTCCGTTTCTTGCTCCCCTTCCCATCTCTTTATTGTCTCCCACACCCCTTCCCCTTCCCGTCTTGCCACCTCTTCTTATCCTTTCTTCCCTCCCTCTTCTACCTACCCTTCTCTCTCTCCCTCTTCTCCCTTCTTCTCTCCCTTCTATCTTCTCCCTTCTTCTCTCCCTCCTCGTCTCCTGTCTTCTCTCCCCTCCCCTCCCTTCTTCTCTCCCTCCCATCTTCTCCTTCTTATCTCCCCCTCTTCTCCTTCTTATCTCCCTCCCTCCCTCCCCTCCCTTCTTCTCTCCCTCCCTCCCTTCTTCTCCCTCCTTCTTCTCTCCCTCCCTCCTTTCTCTCCCTCCCTCTTCTCCCTTCTTATCTCCCTCCCTCCTTCTCTCCCTCCCCTCCCTTCTTCTCTCCCTCCTTCTTCTCTCCCTCCCCTCCTTCTCTCCTCCCCTCCCTTCTTCTCTCCCTCACTTCTTCTCTCCCTCCCCTCTCTCCTCCCTCTTCTCTTATCTCCCTCCCTCCCTTCTCTCCTCCTCCTTCTTCTCTCCCTCACTTCTCTCCCCCCCTCTTCTCCCTTCTTATCTCCTCCCTCCCTTCTCTCCCTCCCTCTTCTCCTTCTTATCTCCCTCCTCCCTTCTCTCCCTCCTCCTTCTCTCCCTCACTTCTTCTCTCCCTCCCTCTTCTCCTTCTCACTGAAAGATGGATACCCTAATATGTTTTGTTTTCTGGCATTCTCTTCTAATATGTTTTGTTTTCCTGGCATTTTCTCTTGTGGTCGTCATGTAGTCGTCCGTGGTCGTTATTCTTTACGCACGACCTTCCTAATCGTCCTGTCATTGGTCAAGGTCGTCCGTGGTCGTTATCTTGCACGTACGACCTTCTAATCGTCTGTATCATCAATATCATCGGGTCGTTCGTGGTCGTTACTCTTGTACGTACAGCTTTCTAATCACCTGCTGATGACATCGTCCAGGTCGTTGAAGTGAATAGTTATATCTTACGCGCGTACGACCTTCCTAATCAAATCGACATCATCGTCAACATCGTCCAAGTCGTCCGTGGTCCTTACCTTGCACGTACGACCTTCCTAATCGTCTCTATCATCGTCCAGGTCGTCGTTTTTATAAAAAGAGTACGACTCTCCCTCTCGTCCTCTTCCATCTCCCTCTCCTCAAGACGACCAAGTTTACTACCTAAGATTTCCTCAGTCATAATTGATTTGAGTTTTTACCTGCCGTACCTGTTGATTATTTACCTGTCGTAGTCTACCTGGTGTGGTGGTCGTACCTGGAGTGAAGAAGTTTACTTATTGAGGTTTACCTTAACTGATTGAGTGGGTTACCTGGAAGGGAAGGGGAAGGAAAGGAGAAAGGAAGGAGTCTGGGAAGGAAGGGAAGGGGAAGAAGGGGAAGGAAGGGAAGGGAATGTTTACAGCACTGTGAGTGTAAATTTTCCAAGGTGTGAGAGTGATTAATCCTCTCTCTCTCTCTCTCTCTCTCTCTCTCTCTCTCTCTCTCTCTCCTCTCTCTCTCTCTCGCTCTTTCTCTCACACATCTCCACCCCTCCTTCCCTCCATCCTCAGCACCCCCCTCCTCTCTCCTCCTTTCACCCCCCCTCTACCTTCCAAACCCACCCCTCCTCGCCTCCCCTCCATCCCCTTGGGACCTCTCCTCCATCGTACTATAGACAGGGAGAAGGGGAGAGGGAGGAACAGGGAAAGGGAGAGGCAGAGGAAGAGGGTATCATAAGCGCGACACTGTTTACTATGACCTGCATGCATCATTCCTAATACATGTACACTCTTAACGCACTCACTGTAATAGCACACTTGTAGCAACGCACTCCCACTTTCTTGCTTGTCGTTTGAGTCCTCCCAGTTGAGACCCTTGTTGTTATGGACTTAAAGGCATACTTTGTGTGTGTATATTATTGGCTGTATATATCATACCAGTGTATTTATTTATTTAGTAATGCATCTGTTTTTCAAGTGTAGGTGTTATGTATGTAATAATAATAATAATAATAATAATTAACGGTTTATTGAAACAGCTTGGCAGCCAGAAGGCCAATATACAATTACATATTTGGGGAATGGGTTTTAGTTACAAATAATACCACAAGTAACATAAGTGACACAAATAAGACATATAATAACTAGATGAGGGAAAAGCTCAAACTGGTTCATTTCAACATAGTGACAGTGCAAGGAGTAGTGTTTACTGGAATTGAATACATGCAGTTTTATTACAAGTTATTGATAAAATTTTTACAATGTAGTTTGGGACTGGGCTGTTCTTATAGCGATCAGTTCGTGCACGTATGGGCTGGAAGCGGTTGTGGTGTCGAACAGCAATTCTCGGACTAGGGATCTCCAGGTGGTAGTAAAGGAGCCGGTGTCGGGGACGGTGTGACTACCAAATTTGCAAGATGAGGTCGTGGTGATGGTCAGTGATGGTCAGAAAGGGTCAGTGTGTTGGGCGCTTCTTGATATGTGGAGTAGGAAGGGGAGAGAATAATCTTGCATGCCCTCTTTTTGCACTTTTTTCTAGGTGTTTTACGTTTGTGTGGCATTTAGGAGGAAGACCAGGTGGGGAGGCATAGGTGAGCTTGGGAGTATGAATGTTGTGTAAACACAAGGGAGCTCCGGTGCAGGAACTCCAAAGGGGACTTGAGTCGGCGGAGGAGGTGGGGGCAAACTGGAGGATTTGACAACTTCACTGACGTGTGGTTTCAATTTAGTTTGTTGTCTATGGTGACGCCGAGGAGCCGTGGAATCTACAACCTGGGTCTGTGTTCCGGACCTAGAGTAATGGAAGGAGGTGGGACAATGTGTGGA
>NW_024736196.1:0-18916 GCF_018991925.1 Homarus americanus
TTCTCAACGATAGGTTAGTTTCATTTGGCAATACAGGTATACCTCTGACACTCCCATGTACACATCACACTCCCTGGTACACCACGCTCCCCAGGTACACCTCTGACACTCCCTGGTACACAGTGATACTCCCAGGATCGCTCATTGTTCCAGGTACATCCCTGACACTCCCAGGTACACCTCTGACACTCGCAGGTTACACCTGCAACTCCCAGGTACACTGCTGATACTCCCAGGTACACCCCTGACACTCCCAGTACACCTCTGACACTCGCTGGTACACCTCAGACACTCCCAGGTACACATCAGACCTCCCTGGTATACCCCTGACACTTCCAGGTATACCCCTGATGCCTCCAGGTACACCTCTGACACTCCCAGGTACACCACCGATACTCCTAGGTACACCTCCGGTCTCCCAGGTACACCTCCGATACTCCCAGGTACACCTCTGACACTCCCAGGTACTCCTCTGCCTCCCTGGTTCACCTCTGACACTCCCATGTACACCTCTGACACTCCCAGATACACCTCAGACCTCCCAGGTACACCTCTGACCTCAGGTGCTCCTCTGACCTTCAGGTACTCTCTGGCCTCCCATGTACACCTCTGACTCCAGGTCTCTGACACTACCAGGTCACCGCTGACCTCCCAGGTACTCCTCTGACACTCCCAGGTACACCGCTGACACTGCCAGGTACACCTCTGACACTCCATGTACACCTCAGATACTCCCAGGTACCTCAGACACTCCCAGGTACACCTCAGACACTCCCAGGTACACCACTGAAACTCCCAGGTACACCCCTGACACTCCCAGTGCACCTCTGACCTCCCAGATACACCTCAGACACTCCCAGGTACACCTCTGACACCCCGAGGAACTCATCTGACGTCCCAGGTACTCCTCTGACACTCCCAGGTACACCTCTGACACTCCCAGGTACACCTCTGACCTCCCAGGTACACCGCTAACACTCCCAGGTGCTCCTCTGACCCTCCCTGGTACACACCCTGACTAGCCCAGGTACACCACTGACACTCCCAGGTACACCTCTGGCTCCCGGACACCTCTGACACTCAAGGTACAACTCTGATGCTCCCAAGTACACCTCAGACACTCCCAGGTACACCTCTGACCTCCCAGGTACACCGCTGACACTGCCAGGTCACACCTCTGACACTCCATGTGCACCTCCACACACCCTCCCAGGTACACCTCTGATACTCCCAGGTACACCTAAGACACTCCCAGTTACTCCTCCGACACTCCCAGTTACACCTCCGACCTCCCAGTTACCCTGACACTCCCAGGTCACTCTGGCACTCCCAGGCACACCTCTGACACTCCCAGGTACAACTCTGAGCCTCCCAGGTACACCTCAGACACTCCCAGGTACACCTCAGACACTCCCAGGTACACCTCAGACACTCCCAGTTGCACCTCTGACACTCCCAGGTACACCTCTGACACTCCCAGGTACACCTCTGACACTTCCAGGTACACCTCAGACACTCCCAGGTACACTTCAGACGCTCCCAGGTACCCCTGACACTTCCAGGTACACCCTTGACACTCAGGTACACCTCTGACCTCCAGGTACACCTCAAACACTCCCAGGTACACCTCTGACACTCCCAGGTACACCCCTGATTCTCCCAGGTACACCTCTGACACTCCAAGTTGCACCTCAGACACTCAAGGTTACCTCTGACACTTCCAGGTACACCCCTGACACTCTCAGGTACACCTCCGACCTCCCAGGTACACCTCTGACACTCCAGGTCCACCTCCGATACTCCTGGTACACCTCCATTCTCCCAGGCACCTCCGACACTCCCAGGTACACCTCCTGACCTCCCAGGTACTCCTCTGACCTCCTGGTTCACCTCCTGACCTCCCAGGTACACCTCTGACCTCCCAGATACATCAGGCCTCCAGGTACACCTCTGACACTCTCAGGTACACCTCTGACACTCCCTGGTTAACCTGACACTCCCAGGTACACCTCGGCCTCCCAGATACACCTGGACCTCCCAGGTACACCTCTGACACTCCCAGGTACTCCTCTGACAGCTCCCAGGTACACCTCTGACCTCCAGGTACACCTCTGACACTCCCAGGTACACCTCTGACACTCCCAGGTACACCTCCCCAGCCTCCCAGGTACACCTCTGACACTCCCAGGTACACCTCTGACACTGCCCAGGTACACCTCTGACACTCCATGTACACACTCAGACACTCCAGGTACACCTCGGCACTCCCAGGTACACCTCTGACACTCCAAGGTACACCTCTGACACTCCCAGGTACACCTCAGACACTCCCAGGTACACCTCTGACACTCCCAGGCCGCTGACTCCAGGTACACCTCTGACCTCCATGTGCACCTCAGACACTCCCAGGTTGCCTCAGACACTCCCAGGCACACGCCTGGCACTCCCAGGTACACCTCTGATACTCCCATGTACGTTTGGAACCTCCCAGTTACATCCCAACACTCCCAGTTACACCTCCCAGTTACACCTGACACTCCCAGGTACACCTCTGACACTCCCAGGTACACCTCTGACACTCCCAGGTCACTGAACCGTCCAGGTACACCTAGACACTCCGGTACACCTGACACTTCAGGTACCCCTTGACACTCCCAGGTACACCTCTGACACTCCATGTGCACTCAGGCACTCCCAGGTACACCTCTGACCTCCCAGTGCCCTGACACTCCCAGGTCCACTCTGACACACCAGGTACACCTCAGACACTCCCAGGGTACACATCTGACACCCAGGTACACCCTGACAGCTCCCAGGAACACCTCCGACACTCCCAGGTACACCTCAGACACTGCCAGGTACACCTGAGACACTCCCAGGTACACCTCAGACACTCCAGGCACACTTCTGACACTGCCAGGTACACCTCTGACACTCCACGTACACCTCAGACACTCCCAGGCACACCTCTGACACTCCCAGGTACACCTCAGACACTCCTGGGTATACCTCTGACACTCCCATGTACACATCTGACCTCCCTGGTACCACTGACACTCCCCACGCCTCTGACACTCCCTGGTACACGCTGATACTCCCAGGAACATGCTGACATTCCCAGGTATATCCCTGACACTCCCAGGTACACCTCTGACACTCGCAGGTACACCGCTGACACTCCCAGGTACACTGCTGATACTCCCGGTACACCCTGACACTCCCAGGTACACCTCTGACACTCGCAGGTACACCTCAGACACTCCCAGGTACACATCAGACACTCCTGGTATACCCTGACACTTCCGGGTATACCCTGATACTCCAGGTACACCTCTGACACTCCCAGGTACACCACCGATACTCCTAGGTACACCTCCGTGCTCCAGGTACACCTCCACTCCCAGGTACACCTCTGACACTCCGGTGCTCCTCTGACACTCCTGGTTCCTCTGACACTCCCAGGTACACCTCTGACACTCCCAGATACACCAGACACTCCCAGGTACACCTCTGACACTCCAGGTGCTCCTCTGACGTCCAGGTACTCCTCTGACACTCCCAGGTACACCTCTGACACTCCCGGTACGCCTCTGACACTCAGGTACACCGTGACCTCTCAGGTACTCCTCTGACACTCCCAGGTACACCGCTGACACTGCCAGGTACACCTCTGACCTCCATGTACACCTCAGACCTCCCAGGTACACCTCAGACACTCCCAGGTACACCTCAGACACTCCCAGGTTGCACCACTGGAAACTCCCAGGTACACCTGACCTCCCAGGTGCACCTCTGACACTCCCAGATACACTCAGCACTCCCAGGTGCACCTCTGACACCCGAGAACTCATCTGACGATCCCAGGTACTCTCTGACACTCCCAGGTACACCTCTGACACTCCCAGGTACACCTCTGACACTCCCAGGTACACCGCTAACACTCCCAGGTACTCCTCTGACACTCCTGGTACACACCTGACTATCCCAGGTGCCACTGACACTCCCAGGTACACCTCTGGCACTCCCAGGTACACCTCTGACACTCAAGGTACAACTCTGATGCTCCCAGTACACCTCAGACACTCCCAGGTACACCTCTGACACTCCCAGGTACACCGCTGACACTGCCAGGTACACCTCTGACACCTCCATGTACACCTCACACACTCCCAGACACCTCTGATACTCCCAGGTACACCTAAGACACTCCCAGTTACTCCTCCGACACTCCCAGTTACACCTCCGACACTCCCAGTTCCACCTGACACCCCCAGGTACACCTCTGGCACTCCCAGGCACACCTCTGACACTCCCAGGCACCACTCTCAGCACTCCCAGGTACACCTCAGACACTCCCAGGTACACCTCAGACCTCCCAGGTACACCTCCAGACACTCCCAGTTGCACCTCTGACACTCCCAGGTACACCTCTGACACTCCCAGGTACACCCTCAGACACTTCCAGGTACTCAGACACTCCAGGTACACTTCAGACGCTCCCAGGTACACCCTGACACTTCCGGTACACCCTTGACCTCCCAGGTACACCTCGACCTCCATGTACACCTCAAACACTCCCAGGTACACCTCTGACACTCCCAGGTACACCTCTGATTCTCCCAGGTACACCTCTGACACTGCAGTTACACCTCAGACACTCCAGGTACACCTCCTGACACTTCCAGGTACACCCTGACACTCTCAGGTACACCTCCGACACTCCCAGGTACACCTCGACCTTCCAGGTACACCTCCGACACTCCTAGTGCCTCCGATACTCCCAGGTACACCTCGATACTCCCAGGTACACCCTGACACTCCCAGGTACTCCTCTGACACTCCCTGGTTCACCTCTGACCTCCCAGGTACCTCTGACACTCCCAGGTACATCTCAGACCTCCCAGGTACACCTCTGACACTCTCAGGTACTCCTCTGACACTCCTGGTTCACCTCCTGACACTCCCAGGTACACCTCTGACACTCCCAGATACCTCAGACACTCCCAGGTACACCTCTGACCTCCAGGTACTCCTCTGACACTCCCAGGTACTCCTCTGAGCCTCCCAGGTACACCTCTGGCCTCCCAGGTACACCTCTGACACTCCCAGGTACACCACTGACACTCCCAGGTGCACCTCTGACACTCCCAGATGCCACCACTTGGCCTGCCAGGTACACCTCTGACCTCCAGGTACACATCAGACACTCCCAGGTACACCTCTGGCACTCCCAGGTACACTGACACTCCCAGGTACACCTCTGACACTCCCAGGTACACCTCAGACACTCCCAGGTACACCTCTGACCTCCCAGGTACACCGCTGACACTGCCAGGTACACCTCTGACACTCCCATGTACACCTCAGACACTCCCAGGTACACCTCAGACACTCCCAGGTACACCTGTGACACTCCCAGGTACCTCTGATACTCCAGGTACACGTAGACACTCCCAGTTACTCCTCAACACTCCCAGTTACACCTCCGACACTCCCAGTTACACCCTGAGACTCCCAGGTGCACCTCTGGCACTCCCAGGTGCACACACCTCTGACCTCCCAGGTACACCTCAGACACTCCCAGGTACCTCAGACACTCCCAGGTACACCCCTGACACTTCAGGTACACCCTTGACACTCCCAGGTACACCTCCTGACACTCCATGTGCACCTCAGACACTCCCAGGTACACCTCCTGACACTCCCAGGTACACCCCTGACACTCCCAGGTACACCTCTGACACACGCAGGTACACCTCAGACACCCCAGGTACACCTCTGACACTTCCAGGTACACCCCTGACACTCTCAGAACACCTCCGACACTCCCAGGTACACCTCCTGACACTCCCAGGTACCTCTGACAATCCCAGGTACACCTCTGACACTCCCAGGCACAACTCTGATACTCCCAGGTACACCTCTGATACTCCCAGGGTATACTCTCGACAACTCCCAGGTACACCGTGACACTCCCAGGTACATCGCTGACATCCCAGGTCCACCGCTGACCTCCCAGGTACACCCCTGACACTCCCAGGTACACCTCTGACACTCCCAGGTACCTCAGACACTCCCAGGGACACCTCTGACACTCCCAGGTACCTCTGACACCTCCCAGGTACACCTCTGACACTCCCATTTACACCGCTGACACTCCCAGGTACACCGCTTACACTGCCCAGGTACACTCCGGCACTGCCAGGTACACCTCAGACACTCCCAGGTACACCTCAGACACTCCCAGGCTACACCTCTGACACTGCCAGGTACCTCTGACACTCCACGTGCACCTCAGACCTCACAGGGCTACCTCTGACCTCCCAGGTACACCTCAGACACTCACAGGTACCTCTGACACTCCCATGTACACATCTGACCTCCCTGGTACCACTGACACTCCCAGGTACACCTCTGACACTCCCTGGTACACGCTGATACTCCCAGGAACACCATGACACTCCCAGGTACATCCTGGCACTCCCAGGTACACCTCTGACACTCGCAGGTACACCGCTGACACTCCCAGGTACACTGCTGACACTCCCAGGTACACCCCTGACACTCCCAGGTACACCTCTGACACTTGCAGGTACACCTCAGACACTCCCAGGTACACTCTGACACTCCCTGGTATACCCCTGACACTTCCAGGTATACCCCTGATACTCCCAGGTACACCTCTGACACTCCCAGGTACACGTCCGATACTCCCAGGTACACCTCTGACACTCCCAGGTACTCCTCTGACACTCCCTGGTTCACCTCAGACACTCCCAGGTACACCTCTGACACTCCCAGGATACACCTCAGACACTCCCAGGTACACCCTGACACTTCAGGTACACCCCTGACCTCCGGTACACCTCTGACCTCCATGTACACCTCAAACCTCCCAGGTACACCTCTGACACTCCCAGGGTACACCCCAGGCCTCCCAGGTACACCTCTGACACACACAGGTACACCTCAGACACTCCCAGGTACACATCTGACACTCCAAGGTACACCCTGACACTCTCAGGTACACCTCCGACACTCCCAGGTGCACTCTGACCTCCCAGGTACACCCTCTGACAATCCCAGGTGCACCTCTGACACTCCAGGCACAACTCTGAACTCTCAGGTACCTCCTGATACTCCCAGGTATACCTCTGACCACTCCCAGGTACACTGACACTCCCAGGTACACGCTGGCACTCCCAGGTACACTGACCTCCCGGTACACCCTGACTCCCAGGTACACCTCTGACACTCCCAGGTACCTCCAGACACTCCCAGGTACACCTCTGACACTCCCAGGTACACCTCCTCGGCACTCTCAGGTACACCTCTGACACTCCCATTTACACACTGACACCAGGTACACCGCTGACACTGCCAGGTACACCTCAGACACTGCCAGGTACACCTCAGACACTCCCAGGTACACCTCAGACCTCCCAGCTCGACTGCACACCTCAGCCTCCCCACGTACACCTCCAGACACTCCACAGGCACCTCACACTCCAGGTACCAGACACTCACGGTACCTCTGACACTCCCATGTACACATCGGCCTCCACCACCTGACCTCCCAGGTACACCTCTGACCTCCCTGGTACACCGCTGATGCTCCCAGGGACACCGCTGACTCTCAGGTACATCCCTGGCACTCCCAGGTACACCTCTGACACTCCCTGGTACACCCCTGACCTCCCAGGTCACTGGCACTCCCAGGTACACCCTGACACTCCCAGGTACACCTCTGACACTTGCAGGTACACCTCAGACACTCCCAGTTACACATCTGACACTCCCTGGTATACCCCTGACACTTCAGGTATACCCTGATGCTCCGGTACTCAGCCCCAGGTACGTCCCGTACTCCCAGGTACACCTCCTGATGCTCCCAGGTACTCCTCTGACACTCCTGGGTTCACCTCAGACATTTTACCTCGACCTCCCAGATACACCTCAGCCTCCCAGGTACACCTCTGACCTCCCAGGTACACCTCCGATACTCCCAGTACACCTCTGACACTCCCAGGTGCTCCTCTGACACTCCCGGTTCACCTCTGACCTCCAGGTACACCTCGACGCCCCCGGGCACACCTCAGACCTCCCAGGTGCACCTCTGACACTCCCAGGTACACCCCTGACACTCCCAGGTACACCTCTGACACGCAGGTACACCTCAGACACTCCAGGTACATCTGACACCCAGGTACACCTGACACTCTCAGGACCTCCCGACATCCCAGGTACACCTCTGACACTCCCAGGTCCTCAGTCCCAGGTACACCTCTGGCCTCCCAGGCAGCTCTGATACTCCCAGGTACACCTCTGATACTCCCAGGTATACCTCTGACAACTCCCAGGTACACCGCTGACCTCCAGTGCCTGACCTCCCGGTGCGCTGACCTCCCAGGTACTGACCTCCAGATCACCTCTGGCCTCCCAGGTACACCTCAGACACTCCCAGGACACCTCTGACACTCCCAGGTACACCTCTGACCTCCCAGGTACACCTCGGCCTCCCATTTACACCTTTGACCTCCCAGGTGCACCGCTTACGCCAGGTGCACCTCAGACACTGCCAGGTGCACCTCAGACACTCCCAGGTACACCTCAGACACTCCCAGGCACAACTCTGGCCTGCCAGGTACACCTCTGACACTCCACGTACACCTCAGACACTCACAGGCACACCTCTGACCTCCCAGGTACACCTCAGACACTCCTGGGTACACCTCTGACACTCCCATGTACACATCGGCCTCCCTGTTCCACCACTGACACTCCCAGGTACACCTCTGACACTCCTGGTACACGCTGATACTCCCAGGAACACCGCTGACCTCCCAGGTACATCCCTGGCACTCCCAGGTTACCTCTGACACTCGCAGGTACCGCTGACACTCCCAGGTACACTCTGACACTCCCAGGTACACCCTGACACTCCAGGTACACCTCCCCAGGCGCGCGTGCACCTCAGACACTCCCAGTTACACATCTGACACTCCCTGGTATCCCTGACACTTCCAGGTATGCACCCCTGATACTCCAGGTACACCTCTGACACTCCCAGGTACACGTCCGATACTCCCAGGTACACCTCTGATACTCCCAGGTACTCCTCTGACCTCCTGGTTCCTCAGACACTCACAGGTACACCTCTGACACTCCCAGGTACACCTCAGCCACTCCCAGGTACACCTCTGGCCTCCCAGGTACACCTCCGTCTCCCAAATTACACCTCTGGCACTCCCAGGTACTCCTCTGACCTCCTGGTTCACCTCTGCCTCCCAGGTACACCTGACACCCCAGGTACACCTCAGACACTCCCAAGTACACCTCAGACACTCCCAGGTACACCACTGAAACTCCCAGGTACACCCTGACTCTCCCAGGTACACCTCTGACACTCGGATACACCTCAGACACTCCCAGGTACACCTCTGACACCCCGAGGAACTCCTGTGCAGATCCAGGTACTCCTCTGGCCTCAGGTGCACCTCTGACACTCCTAGGTACACCCTGACCTCCCAGGTACACCGCTAACACTCCCAGGTGCTCCTCTGGCCTCCTGGTACGCCAGGCCTCCCAGGTACCACTGACCTCCCAGGTACACCTCTGGCACTCCCAGGTACACCTCTGACACCAAGGTGCAACTCTGATACTCCCAAATACCTCAAGAAACTCCCAGGTACACCTCTGACACTCCCAGGTACACCGCTGACACTGCCAGGTCACCTCTGACCTCCATGTACACCTCAGACACTCCCAGGTGCACCTCAGACACTCCAGTTACTCCTCCGACACTTCCAGTTACACCTCCACACTCCCAGGTGACCTCAGACACTCCCAGGTACACCCTGACACTTCCAGGTACACCATGACACTCCCAGGTACAGCTCTGACACTCCATGTCGCACCCTCAAACACTCCAGCTACGCCTCTGACACCAGGTAAACCCCTGACCTCCCAGGTACACCTCCTGACACTGCACCTCAGACACTCCCAGGTACACCTCGGTGCTTCCAGGTACACCCTGACACTCTCAGGAACACCTCCGACACAACCAGGTACACCTCTGACACTTTCAGGTACACCTCCGATACTCCCAGGTACACCTCCGATACTCCCAGGTACACCTCCGATACTCCCAGGTACACCTCTGACATCGAGGTACTCCTCTGACACTCCTTGGTTTCTCACACTCCCAGGTACACCTCTGACACTCCCAGATACACCTCAGACACTCCCAGGTACACCTCTGACCTCTCAGGTACTCCTCCCTCAGTTTCACCTCTGGCCTCCAGTACCTCTGGCACTCCCAGATACACCTCAGACCTCCCAGGTACACCCTGACACTCCAGGTGCTCCTCACGGCGCTCCCAGGTACTCCTCTGACACTCCCAGGTGCACACCTCTGACACTCCCAGGTACACCTCTGAGACTCTGGGTACACCGCTGACACTCCCAGGTACTCCTCTGCCTCCCATGTACACCGCGGCTGCCAGGTACACCCCTGACCTCCATGTACACTTCAGACACTCCCAGGTGCACCTGAGACACTCCCAGGTACACCTCAGACACTCCCAGGTACACCACTGAAACTCCCAGGTACACCTGGCCTCCCAGGTACACCTCTGACCTCCCAGATACACCTCAGACACTCCCAGGTACACCTCTGACACCCGAGGACTCCTCTGACGCTCCCAGGTACTCTATGACATCCCAGGTTCACCTCTGACACTCCTGGGTACACCTCCTGACACTCCCAGGTACACCGCTAACACTCCCAGGTACTCCTCTGACCTTCCTGGTACACACCTGACACTCCCAGGTACCACTGATCTCCCACGTGCACCTCTGGCACTCCCAGGTACCTCCTCAGACTCCAAGGTACAACTCTAACGGCTCCCAAGGTACACCTCAGACACTCCCAGGTACCTCTGACCTCCCAGGTACGCCGACACTGCCAGGTACACCTCTGACACTCCATGTACACCTCAGACACTCCCAGGTACACCTCCAGACACTCCCAGGTACACCTGTGACACTCCCAGGTACACCCTCTGATCTCCCAGGTAACGTAAGACACTCCCAGTTACACCTCCGACACTCCCATTTACACCCCTGACACTCCCAGGCACACCTGTGCCTCCCAGTTAAAACTCTGACCCTCCCAGGTACACCTCAGACACTCCCAGGTACACCTCAGACTCTCCCAGGTACATCTCAGACACTCCCAGTTACCTCATTCCCAGGTACACCTTGACACTCCCAGTTACACCTCTGATACTCCCAGGTACATCTCAGACACTCCCAGTTACTCCTCCGACACTCCCAGTTACACCTCGGACACTCCCAGTTACACCCCAACCTCCCAGATTACACCTCTGGCCTCCCAGGTACACCTCACACTCCCAGGTACACCTCGAGACACTTCCAGGTACACCTCAGGCACTCCCAGGTACACCTCAGACACTTCCAGGTGCACCTCAGACACTCCCAGGTACACCTCTGACACTCCCAGGTACACCTCAGACACTCCCAGTTGCACCTCTGACATTCCCAGGTACCCTTTTGCTCCAGTTACACCTCTGATGCTCCCAGGTACATCTCAGACACTCCCAGTTACTCCTCCGACACTCCCAGTTACACCCTCCGACACTCCCAGTTACACCTGACACTCCCAGGTACCTCTGACACTCCCAGGTACACCTCACACTCCCAGGTACACCTCAGACACTTCAGGTACACCTCAACATCACAGGTACCTCAAGACACTCCAGGTACACCCCTGACACTTCAGGTACACCCTTGACACTCCTGGTACACCTCTGACACTCCTGTGCACCTCAAACACTCCCAGGTACACCTCTGACACTCCCAGGTACACCCTGACCTCCCAGGTACACCTCAGGCACTCCCAGGTACACCTCTGACACTTCCAGGTACACCTCTGATACTGGGTACACGCTGACACTCCCAGGTACTCCTCTGACCTCCCAGGTACACCTCAACCTCCCAGGTACCTCAGACCTCCCAGTTGCTTCCTCTGACATTCCCAGGTACACTGACACTCCCAGGTACACCTCTGTTACTCCCAGGTACACCTCAGACACTCCCAGTTCTCCTCCGACACTCCCAGTTACACCTCCGACACTCCCAGTTTCACCCCAGCCTCCCAGGTACACTTCTGACACTCCCAGGTACACCTCCTGAGCCTCCCAGGTACACCTCAGACACTTCCAGGTACACCTCAGACACTCCCAGGTACACCCCTGACACTCCAGGTACACCCTTGACACTCCCAGGTAGCCTCTCCTCACTCCATGTACACCTCAAACACTCCCAGGTGCACCTCTGACACTCCCAGGTACACCCTGACACTCAGGTACACCCTCTGGCACACGCGGTACACCTCAGACACTCCCAGGTACCTCTGACCTTCCAGATACACCCTGACACTCTCAGGAACACCTCCGACCTCCCAGGTACACCTCTGACTCTCCCAGGTACCTCCTGACACTCCCAGGTACACCTCTGACCTCCCAGGTACACCTCTGACCTCCAGGTACATGGCCTCAGGTACACCCTGACACTCCCAGATACACCTCTGACCTCCCAGGTACCTCAGACACTCCCAGGACACCTCTGAGCCTCCCAGGTACACCTCTGCACTCCAAGGTACACCTCTGACCTCCCATTTAAACCGCCCGACACTCCCAGGTACAGCTTACACTGCAGGTACACCTCCAGACACTGCCAGGTACCTCAGACACTCCCAGGTACACCTCAGACACTCCCAGGCACACCTCTGACACTGCCAGGTACACCTCCTGACACTCCCACGTACCTCCAGACACTCACAGGCACACCTCTGACCTCCCAGGTACACCTCTGGGCCTCCAGGTACACCTCTGACATGGTTAAACCCTGGCCTCCCAGGTACACCCCTCACACTGCCAGGTACACCTCAGACACTGCCAGGTACACCTCAGACACTCCCAGGTACACCTCAGACACTCCCAGGCACACCTCTGACACTGCCAGGTCACCTCTGACACTCCCACGTGCACCTCCAGACACTCACAGGCCACCTCTGCCTCCCAGGTACACCAGACACTCACAGGTACCTCTGACACTCCCGTACACATCTGACCTCCTGGTACACCACTGACCTCCCAGGTACACCTCTGACCCTCCCAGGTACAGCGTGATCTCCCAGAACACCGCTGACCTCCCAGGTACATCCCTGACACTCCCAGGTACACCTCTGACACTCATGGGTACACCGCTGACACTCCCAGGTTGCACTGCTGACACTCCCAGGTACACCCTGACACTCCCAGGTACACCTCTGACACTCGCAGGTTACACCTCAGACACTCCCAGGTACATCTGACACTCCTGGTATACCCCATGCTTCAGGTATACCCTGATACTCCCAGGTACACCTCGAGCACTCCCAGGTACCGTCCGATACTCCCAGGTACACCTCTACACTCCCAGGTACTCTCTGGCCTCCCTGGTTCACCTCTGGCCTCCAGGTACACCTCTGAGCCTCCCAGATACGCCTCAGACACTCCCAGGTACACCTCCTGACCTCCCAGGTACACCTCCGTCTCCCAAGTACACCTCCTGATACTCCCAGGTACTCCTCTGACACTCCTGGTTCACCTCTGACCTCCCAGGTACACCTCCTGACACCCCGGGTGCACCTCAGACATCAGGTACACCTCAGACCTCCCAGGTACACCACTGAACTCCCAGGTACACTGACACTCCCAGGTACATCTGACCTCCCAGATACACCTCAGACACCAGGTACACCTCTCTGACACAGGAACTCCTCTGACGATCCGTACACCTCTGATACTCCCAGGTACCGTAAGACACTCCCAGTTACACCTCCGCACTCCCATTTACCTGACACTCCCAGGCACACCTCTGGCCACTCCCAGGTAAAACTCTGGCACTCCCAGGTACACCTCAGACACTCCCAGGTATACCTCAGACTCTCCCAGGTACCTCGAGCCTCCCAGCTGCACCTCTGACATTCCCAGGTACACCTTGACACTCCCAGTTACACTCCTGATGCTTCCAGGTACATCTCAGACACTCCCAGTTACTCCTCCGACACTCCCAGTTACCTCACTCCCAGTTACACCCTGACACTCCCAGGTACACCTCTGACACTCCCAGGTACACCTCTGACACTCCCAGGTACACCTCAGACACTTCCAGGTACCTCAGACACTCCCAGGTACACCTCAGACACTTCCAGGTACACCTCAGACACTCCCAGGTACACCTCTGACACTCCCAGGTACCTCAGGCCTCCCAGTTGCACCTCTGACATTCCCAGGCACCAGCCTCCCAGTTACACCTCTGAGTCTCCCAGGTACATCTCAGACACTCCAGTTACTCCTCCGGCCTCCCAGATTACACCTCCAGCTCCCAGTTACACCTGGCACTCCCAGGTACACCTCTGACCTCCGTGCACCTCACAGCCTCCCAGGTACACCTCAGACACTTCCAGGTACACTCCAGACACTCCCAGGTACACCTCAGACACTCCCAGGTACACCTGACACTTCCAGGTACACCCCTGACCTCCTGGTACACCTCTGACCTCCATATACCCTCAAACACTCCCAGGTACACCTCTGACCTCCCAGGTACACCTGACCTCCCAGGTACACCTCAGACACTCCCAGGTCACACCTCTGACACTTCAGGTACACCTCTGATACTACCAGGTACACCGCTGACCTCCCAGGTGCTCCTCTGACACTCCCAGGTACACCTCAGACACTCCCAGGCACAGACACTCCCAGTTGCCTCTGACATTCCCAGGTACACCTTTGACACTCCCAGGTACACCTCTGATACTCCCAGGTACACCTCAGACACTCCCAGTTACTCCTCCGACACCTCCCAGTTACACCTCCGACACTCCCAGTTACACACCCTCCCAGGTACACCTCCTGACACAGGTATGCCTCTGACCTCCCAGGTACACCTTAGACACTTCAGGTACACCTCAGACACTCCCAGGTAACCCTGACACTTCCAGGTACACCTTGCTCCCAGGTACACCTCTCACACTCCATGTACACCTCAAACACTCCCGGTACACCTCTGACACTCCCAGGTACCACCCTGACACTCCCAGGTACACCTCTGACACACGCAGGTACACCTCAGACACTCCCAGGTACACCTCTGACACTTCCAAGTTACACCCTGACACTCTCAGGAACACCTCCGACACTCCCAGGTACACCTCTGACTCTCCCAGGTACACCTCTGACACTCCCAGGTACACCGCTGAGCACTCCCAGGTACACCATGACACTCCCAGGTACACCGCTGACCTCCCAGGTACACCCCTGACACTCCCAGATACACCTCTGACACTCCCAGGTACACCTCAGACACTCCCAGGGACACCTCTGACACTCCCAGGTACCTCTGACCCTCCAAGGTACACCTCTGACACTCCCATTTAAACCGCTGACACTCCCAGGTACACCGCTTGCCAGGTGCACCTCAGACACTGCCAGGTACACCTCAGACACTCCCAGGTACACCTCAGACACTCCCAGGCACACCTCTGACACTGCCAGGTACACCTCCTGAGCCTCCCACGTGCACCTCGACCCTCCTGGTACACCACTGACCTCCCAGGTACACCTCTGACACTCCCTGGTACACCGCTGATACTCCCAGGAACACCGCTGACACTCCCAGGTACATCCCTGACACCAGGTACACCTCTGACACTCGCAGGTACACCGCTGACACTCCCAGGTACCTGCTGACACTCCAGGTACACCCCTGACCTCCCAGGTACACCTCTGACACTCGCAGGTACACCTCAGACACTCAGGTCACATCTGACACCTCCCTGGTATGCCCTGACACTTTGGGGCCACCCTGATGCTCAGGTGCACGCCTGACCTCCCCGGGTGCACGTCCGTGCTCCCAGATTACACCTCTGACCTCCCAGGTGCTCCTCAGCCTCCTGAACCACCTCGACACTCCCAGGTACACCTCTGGCACTCCCCAGATGCACCTCAAGACACCCCAGGGCTGCCTCTGGCGCTCCAGGTACCTCCGATGCTCCCGTGCACCTCTCCTTACTCCCCAGGTGCTCCTCTGACCTCCTGGTTCACCTCTGAGCCTCCCAGGTACACCTCTGGCCCCAGGTACACCTCCAGACACTCCAGGTACACCTCAGGCCTCCCAGGTACACCGCACAGAGCTCAGGTACACCCCTGGCTTGCTCCCAGGTACACCTCTGGCCTCCCAGATGCACCTCAGACCTCCCCGGGTACACCTCTGACACCCAGAACTCCTCTGGCAGTCCCAGATTGCTCCTCTGACCTCCCAGAGTACACTTATCTGACCTCCTGAGATGCCTCTGACCTCCCAGGTGCCGCTAACACTCCCCAGGTGCTCCTCTGACACTCCCTGGGTACACACCTGGCCTCCCTGGTGTTTTTGGCCTCCCAGGTACACCACTGACACTCCCAGGTGCACCTCGGCACTCTCAGGTGCGCCTCCTGACCTCCAGACAACTCTGATGCTCCCAAGTGCACCTCAGACACTCCCAGGTACACCTCCTGGCCTCCCAGGTACACCGCTGACACTGCCAGGTACACTCCTGACCTCCGTATACACCTCAGACACTCCCAGGTACACCTCAGACTCCCAGGTACACCTGCTTGACACTCCCAGTACACCTCTGATACTCCCAGGTACACCCTGGGCCTCCCAGTTACTCCTCCGACACTTCCAGATTACACCTCCAAAACACTCCCCAGTTACACCCTGACCTCCCAGGTGCACCTCTACCGGCACACCAGGCACACCTCTGACACTCAGGTACAACTCTGGCCTCTGGGTACACCTCAGACACTCCAGGTACGCCTCAGACACTCCCAGGTACACCTAAGACACTCCCAGTTGCACCTCCTGACACCCCAGGTACACCTCTGACACTCCCAGGTACACCTCAGACACTTCCAGGTACACCTCAGACACTCCCAGGTACACCTCAGACACTCCCAGGTACACCCCTGACACTTCCAGGTACACCCTTGACACTCCCAGGTACAGCTCTGACACTCCATGTACCTCAAACCTCCCCAGGTACACCTCTGTACTCCCAGGTACACCCTCCCGGCACTCAGATACCTCCTGTTGCAGGTGCACCTCCAGACCTCCCAGGTACACCCTCCTGACACTTCAGGTGCACCCCTGACACTCTCAGACACCTCCGACACCACCAGGTTACACCTCTGACACTTCCAGGTACACCTCCGATCTCCCAGGTACACCTCCGATACTCCCAGGTACACCTCCGATACTCCCAGGTACACCTCTGACCTCCGAGGTACTCCTCGGCCTCCTGAGATTCCTCCTGACCTCCCAGAGTACACCTCTGGCCTCCCAGATACACCTCAGGCCCACTCCCAGGTGCACCTCTGACCTCTCAGGTACTCCTCTGAGCCTCCCTGGTTCACCTCTGACACTCCCAGGTACACACTCTGACCTCCCAAGGTCCACCCTCAGACACTCCCAGGTGCACCCCTGACCTCAGGGCCTCCTCAGGCTCCAGATGCTCCTCCTGGGCACTCCCAGGTGCACCTCCTGACCTCCCCAGGTACACCTCTGTTGCCTGGCAGGTACACCGCTGACACTCCCAGGTACTCCTCTGACACTCCCATGTACACCGCTGACACTGCCAGATTTTTACCTCCTGACCTCCATGTACACTTCAGACACTCCCAGGTGCACCTCAGACTGCTCCAGGTACACCTCAGACACTCCCAGGTACACCACTGAGCCTCCCAGGGCAAACCCCTGGCCTCCCAGGTACACCTCTGACATCCCAGATACACCCCTCAGACGCCTCCCAGGTACACCTCAGCGCGAGGAACTCCTCTGGCCGGCTCCCAGGTACTTCGTGTGACACCCCCAGGTACACCTCCCCGGCCTCACAGGTACACCTCTGGCCTCCCAGGTGCAGCTAACCCACCAGATTGCTCATCAGACACTCCTGGTGCACACCTGACTGGCATCAGGTACAGCTCTAACACTCCCAAGTGCACCTCCAGACACTCCCAGGTGCACCTCCTGACCTCCCAGGTGCACCACTGACACTGCCAGGAACACACTCTGACACTCCATGTACACCTCCAGACACTCAGGTGCACCTCAGGGCACTCCCAGTGCACCTGTGGCCTTAGGTGCACCTCTCCATACTCCCAGGTACCGTAAGACACTCCCAGTTACCTCCGAGCCTCCATTTACACCTAGCCTCCCAGGTACACCTCTGGCACTCCTAGGCACACCTCTGCCTCGCAGGTACAACTTTGACACTCCCAGGTACACCTCAGACCTCCCAGGTACACCTCAGACACTCCAGGTACCTCCAGACACTCCCAGTTGCACCTCTGACATTCCCAGGTGCACCTGACACTCCCAGATACACCCCTGACACTCCCAGGTACAGCTCAGACACTCCCAGGCCTCTGACACTTCCAGGTACACCTCTGATACACCAGGTACACCTCAGACACTCCCAGGTGACACCACTGAAACTCCCAGGTAAACCCCTGACACTCCCAGGTACACCTCTGACACCCGGGAACTCCTCTGACGCTCCCAGTACTCATGTCACTCCCAGGTACACCTCTCACACTCCCAGGTACACCGCTGACACTGCCAGGTACACCTCTGACACTCCATGTCACACCTCAGACACTCCCAGGTACCTCAGACACTCCCAGGTACCTGTGACACTCCCAGGTACACCTCTGATACTCCAGGTACACCTAAGACACTCCAGTTACTCCTCCGACCTTCCAGTTCACCTCCGACACTCCCAGTTACACCCTGACACTCCCAG
>NW_024736197.1:0-2188 GCF_018991925.1 Homarus americanus
ACCTTGGATCTCTCACATTAGCCAGAAAATGGGCAGGTGTCAATGCTACTTTGATTCTTTTTTCAAAATTATCCATATCCTTTTTATCTGTTAAATACTCCTTAATATCAGTTTTCAGTTATCCATATTTCTACAGCATCACTTAATAGGGTTATGTTCTCTCTGGACACAGTCCAATGCCACAGCAATAGGTTTAGGTCTCTCTAAATAGTCTTCTGCAGTTCTTTTTAATGCCTTATCATTAACTTTCCTTTCAATTTTCTCATCAATGTCTTCACTATTTTCTTTGCACACTTTGACAAGGGTCTCCCAGTTCTTTAAATAAGATTCAATAGAATCTGTCACCGTGTTCCATCGTGTGTCTGATGGCATTACTAGCATTGTTCCTCCTGCTCTTCTATACAAAGATCCTGGGATGTGATGATTTCTGAAGTACTTAATGACTTCAGTAATGTGTTCCTTAATGTTCTTGATTTGCAGGTCTTGTGAAAGCAAATTTAACAGGTGTGCAGAGCAACCATATGTTATAATGGACTTATCTTGTCCGAATTCACTTCTCATTTTTGCCATATTAGCAGCATTATCTGTTACACAGCTTCTTACTTGTGCATCCAAATTTGCCTTCACACTTTTTTGTAGCACATTCAGCTAATTTCAACAGATATTCAGCTGTGTGTCTTGATTCTGTGTCTATAGAGTCAACAAGATAAATACGGTTGTTCGCCGTTAAAGTTACACATACTATAGGCTCACTATGGACATTACTCCATCCATCCATGGCCATACAAACTGTTTTCCCACTAAGGTCTTCTGAATAAATCTTAATCACTGAGTCGTAGGCTGATCCAACAGAGACCCTCCGATTTGATGTCTATTGGGTGGAACATATCCTGGTCTTAGCATTATAATCATCTTGACGTTATTAGCCTGCTGCATTGTATATACTTATCAATCATGTAGAATAAAAAGAGAAAACAGTTATTAGTAAAAAAAATCATTTTGAGTTAAATAATGATTTTTTTACTCTGATTTAAATCGATTTAAATCATTTTATTTAAAGCATAACAACCCTGGGTAGTGGTAGGGTAGTGGTGGTGGTAGTGGTGGTGGTGGTGGTAGTGGTGGTAGTAGTGGTGGTGGTGGAGGTGGTGGTGGAGGTGGTGGTGGTGGTCGTGGTAGTGGTGGTGGTGGAGGTGGTGGTGGTAGTGGTGGTGGTGGTGTTGGTGGTGGTAGTAGTGGTGGTGGTGGAGGTGGTGGGTGGAGGTGGTGAGGTGGTGGTGGTGGCAGTGGTGGTGGTGGTGGCGGTGGCGTGTAGTGGTGGTGGTGGTGGTGGTGGTAGTGGTGGTGGTGGTGGTAGTCCAACCCTGCTGCTGCCAGTGCTGCTGCTGCTGCCAGTGCCCAGTTGCCAAAGATCCCAGTTCTGCCCTGCCAGTGCTGCAAACCACCAGTTGCCGCCATGCCCTGCCATTTTGCCAGCTGCCACTGCTGCTGTTTGCCATGTTGTTTTGCTGCTGTTGTGCCAACAGTTGCTGTGCTGTTGGTATCGTTGGTACAGTTGTTAGTTGTTACAGTTGCTAAGAGCAGCAGTTGCACACGTCACTGACCACCACTGCTTTGAACCCTCCTCCCACCCCCCTCTCATCCCCCCCCCCCCCTCTCAACCTCCTCCCACCTCTCCTCCACACCATCTCTCCCTCTCACTTCCTCACCCACCTCCTTCCCCCTCCTCCCTCTCCTCCCACTCACTCCCACCCTCTCACTCTCTTCCCACCTCACCTCCTCACTCCCTCTCCCTCCCACTCACACTCCCTCCTCTCCTCCCACTCACCTCCCACTCACTCCTCTCCTCCCTCTCACTCCCACTCATTCCCTCCTCCCACTCATTCCCACTCACCACCTCCCACTCCTCCCTCTCCTCCCTCTCACTCCCACTCACCCTCTCACTCCCTCCTCCCTCCCACTCACCCCTCTCCCTCCTCCCACTCATTCCCACTCACCCTCCCTCCCATCACCCCTCTCCCTCCCACTCATCCCACTCACCCCCTCTCCCTCCACTCATTCCCACTGCTCCCTCTCCCTCCCACTCATTCCCACTCACCCCCTCTCCCTCCCACTCATTCCCCCCCTCCCTCTCCCTCCACTCATTCCCACTCACCCCTCTCCCTCCCACTCATTCCCACTCACTCCC
>NW_024736198.1:0-11544 GCF_018991925.1 Homarus americanus
AAAATCAGAGCTTATTAACTCCACCCTGAATAGGCCTTCAGGGCGCTCAACAAAATTATATTACCCCAACAGATACACACCTCTTAACCTAACTTAAACACTACTCTGGGGAACAAACGTTATACCTGAGATTGAGATTATAAAGAAATATTAAATGCACACAGCATACATTAGTAACTGAAAAAATAGTATTAACTACACACAAAAATATTGTCACTATTATTAAGAAGTTACCGAGTCCACCAATACCCGTGAACCATGCTTCCTAACCTAACACACACACAGATTCCACCTGCACTCCGATGTCGTTTAAGGCACAACCAACAGGCACCCGTAGTTTAAGGCCCAAATCAGCCTTTCTCCACCTTGGAAAGTGTACCTCTAAACTCCACTGACTCTTGGCCCCAGTGTGCGGCCCTGTATCACTCACCTGGCTTCACTTTACCCCCAGTACATCCATGAAGTGGAAGGGAGTGAGCCAATCAGACCTTGTACAGTTGAGAGAAGCTTTAGCTTCCCGTTAGCAAAAGGGTTTCACTAAGCTGCTTGAGATATGTGGTATTGTGAGCCGAGGTAGAGGAGAGCTGATGACCCCAACGATCGTCCCATCGTCAGCTGGGCACCCAGGCGGCTAGATTCACTCAAGAGATCCTTTGATACCCCGCTAAACAGTGACAGGCCTACACTGATCGGTCCAACGGCGACAATCGCCAATCCTCAATCATCAACGGCAGTCTCAAACGGCAGTCAATCTCTCGCACTCATCACTCTGGCAGTCAATTACTCGCAGTCAAGTGGGTTCTGACGGAAACCCTGAAATGAACTCACTGTTAGCTCTTGTTAACTTTATCACTGCCCTATCTAAACCCTGTCTGAGATCGAATGAGACTTACTTGTTATACTGCAATAGCGCAACACAGGTGACTAGAACACGTGACCGTTTATGGACGGACGAGCAGGGACGTCCTGTCTGTCCGATCCCTTTCGCGTGACTGAGAAACAGCCAGCCTCGTGTCCTCTCAAGGCGTTAGCTTAGGCCTACGTGACATATTTTCCGCCTAACTAATAACTCATTGGGACACCCGTAACATTATTCAGACTGGTAAACGATCTATAATAATTTCAAATTCAATAATAGTCCCTTAATTTCATGAATCGCATCATTATTAATTCGGCAAATTACATTTAATCTCATATAGGCCTAGTTCCACAACCTCTCGTTATGTGCAGGGAGCGCTCTCTTCCCTCAGACGACCTTGAAATCTCAGTATCGCCAATGGCGCGGCGTTTGAAATTACACTGAAATTTCTGAATATTACAATCGACCCCCCCTAAGAAAGACAGCACTGTCCTCATGTGCTGAGAAAAGTATGCAACGACCCCCCTAAAAAGTTGTTCTCAGAACCTGCACCTCACACCTGCAACGTGCTAAATACAGCATTTCCGTCTTCTCTTCTCTCTTCCGCTAACATTCGACCCCCCTAAAAGAAAACAGCACTGCCCTCATGTGCTGAGAGAACAACTTAGAAACCATCCTTCAACTCTGCCCTATTCCAACTCGCAGCCAGCAACTCCATTTCTTGCCTAGCCCAATTCAAAACCAACCAGAACATAGAAGCTCCCCTTTTGCCTGGCCCTTAAGTTAGAGAACCAATGTCAAAAATAATACCAAATCCACATCCTGCATACTCTCCTTTGGCCTGTCCTTGCACTAGAGAACCAATGTCAAACAATACTCAGTTGCTCCGGTTTTCCACTCTCGCTTCCAGGTCTTCTCCCCCACTGGGCTCAATGCGGTATTAACCAGGCCTTGGATTTAGGACCTCAATAATGTGCCATCTCGTATCAAACCAATGGTTTTGGAGCTTACACCGGCCTATTTTTACATTGTTCCTCAGCAAAACCTCCTGGTCCACTTCCCACCTACTCTCGTGGGCTTTCTCTTCTCTTTTCTTTCCGTTTATTTCCTTACGTCTCCGCACATTGATCTCCACTGCTTCCTGCAATCTTCGTTGCCGGTCTCTAATCACCATCACCCACTCATCTACCGGCTCTGGGTCTACTTCCGGCCTAAGGTCAAACGGCAGGTTTGGTTCTCTCCCGTAAAACAACAGGAATGGGGAAAACCCTGTCGTGGCATGTGGAGTCGCGTTATATTGTGACACCACTGCCTGCAGATGCTCTGGCCACTTATTATTTTCCTCTTCCTCGAGGGTGGCCAGCAGACCGCGCAGGGTTCGATTGAACCGTTCCACCATACCATTTCCCTGTGGGTGATATGCTGACGTCCTTATTTTCTTCACCCCAAAGGTGGCACAAGTTTGTTGGACCAATGCACTGCCAAAATTTCTTCCCTGATCGGTCAACAGTCGCTCAGGGGCACCCACTGCCAGGAAGATCCGATTCACCAGGATCTTTGCAATCGTCGAGGCTTTCTGGTCTTTGGTGGGAAAGGACCAAGTGCAACGACTGTATATATCAACCATTATCAGGACACTCTCCAATTCTTGCCGCTTGTCCAGCAAGGTGAAATCTGCGGCCAGTGTCTCTAATGGTTTGGCAGCTTCAATCGTCCCTAAATGCAGCTGGGGTTTCGGCACTTCATCTTTTGCTACTCCACACCTCTCGCAGCTGGCTATGTAGTCTCGCACTGTTTCTCCCATGCCTGACCAGAAACCTCGCTCCTGCACCAGCGACAGGGTGCGATCTCGCCCCTGATGCCCAAACTCGTCGTGGCAGGCTCTAGTCAAAGCCTCCTGCAAGTTTGGAGATAACACTGGCACCTCCCTCCATAGATTCTTTCCTTCGGGTCTTCTATGCCAGACAACCTCTTCTCTTACGATCAGGGATTTCCTCGCTCGGTACATCTTGCGGAAGTCATCATTTTGGAGCTCTACCTGTACCTCGTCCTCCGGCAGCTCTCCCGCCAGCCATCTTCGCAGTTTTGTCATATAGTCCATGCCTTCTTGCTCCTTACGCAGCCCATCCATCGTCCACAGTTCCTTCCTTCCTGCCCCTAGCCTCCTAAAACTTGCATCTGTCTCTAATATAAACTCCTGAGTGAAATCTGGGCAAGCCAACACCGGTGTCAGCGTCACTCTGTCTTTCAGTTTCTCAAAAGCCTGCTGCTGTTCCTCTCACCACTCACTATCTACCCGATCCTTAGATTTCCCATGCATCAACGTATGCAGTGGAGCAGCTATTTGGGCAAACCCTTTAACAAATTTCCTATAAAAGGATGTGAACCCTACAAAAGACCGCACATCTTTCACCGTCTGAGGGACTGGCCAATCTCTTACTACCCTAATCTTCTCAGGATCAGCTGTGATGCCTTCAGCTGACACCTGATATCCTAAATAACTTACTTTGGAAGCCATTATTTCACACTTTTTAGGTTTAAATCTTAAGTTATTCTCCCTCATCCTGCAAAATAATTCCCTCAATCTGACTATATGCTGATCTATTGTACTTGAAAACACCATCACATCATCAAGGTATACAAGCAACGAGGAGAAAATCTTATCCCCTAAAATCTCTGAAAGGTTCCCGGACTATTTGACAATCCCATAGGCAGTCGCCTGTACTCAAAGTGTCCGATGCTTGTGCTGAAGGCAGTCTTTGGACGGTCTGAAGGTTTTACTTCGATCTGGTGATATCCTGCAGCCAGATCAAACGTTGAGAAAAACTGGGTCCCCGTCAGAGATTCTAGAGTTTCATTTATCCTAGGCAGAGGAAACGCATCGCGTACCGTGACCTTATTTAAGTCACGATAGTCAATGCACAACCTCAGCGTCCTGTCCTTTTTCCTCACTACTACAATGGCGGCAGAGTACGGACTCTTACTATGCTGAATTACTCCCTGATCTAACAGCTGGCTAATGTGCTGCTTCACCTCTGGTACCTGGTTTGGAGGGATCCTCCGGTATGGCACCCTAACTGGCCTGTCTGTAGTCACTGGGATCTCATGCTGAACCCCAATAGCCTTTCCTATGGGCTGGCCCTCCCCTTCGAAAATATCACTAAACTCCTCTATTAAACCCCTAACTGCACGCTCTTGTTCCTCATTCATTTTCTCCGTGTGCACTTTGACCTCCGTACGGGCATCCGGTTGAACTGTCCTCACATACACCTCCTCACTGATGTCTGCCTCGACTTCCGTCCCAGAAGCCACTTTCCCAATCCGCCAATTGCCCCTCAACTTCTTAAGACGATCAGACAGATTTGCCACCAACACCTGTGTCATGCCTCTCACCACTCTTACAGCTGTCGGCAACACTATCACACCCTCAGGCATCCAACCTTCATCCTCCATTGTTAGAGGTTCAATCACTACTTCTTTGTCAGCTACATGGCTTAATGAGGGAACACATACTGACAGCAACCGAGTACTCCGGGGAGGAATAGTTGGGCTTTTCTTCCTCTCCGTCGTACAATCCCCCAGGCTGATGGCCTCTATTGCACATAACTGCCTAACCTCATGCAAGCAATTTTCCCACTGAGTGGTGCTCCTGGCTTCCCTGCACAAGTGATACATGTGCTGCCAAATCTCCGCAACCTCCCCCAGCACATTCATCCCCAACAACCCAACATGCGATTGCCCCTTACCCTGAGTCTCAATCCCTGGATAAACCAACAGCCCCACATCAGTGACTTCCACCCCACATACAACCATAGTGACCCGAATACACCCCACACACGGCACTGGAAACCCTGACGCCCCTTTTACCCTTATTCGAGTGGGCTGTAACACCACACCTGCAGGCTCCAGCTCCCGACGGTAGAAAAGTTCATCAATTAACGACACTTCTGCCCCAGTATCTGCTAAACCCCACATTTCACGACCCGCTACCAGCACCGAAACCTTAGGACACTCTGCTTTCAGGCTTAAAGGTACCTTCTGTCGTGATTAAATTTGTCATGCGGACCACGCTTGACCACGGGTCCGCTCTCTCTTGGTTCACAACATCACCGGTGGAATCTATTGGTGAGGCCAGGAACGGTTGGCGGGGACTGCCTGGCCTTGACCGTTTCCCGACCGCCAGTTCCGGATGTTATTTCCAACTCGATACTGGCCATTGGCCACGTATCCCCTTGGGACACTCTCTTCTGGTCCGTACCTGTTCGTGCAATTGAAACTGAGGTGGTCCTCTTGTCCACACGCATAGCACATCGGGAGAATCGAGCACCCAACCTGCTGTTCGTTCTCTCTTCCCTTAGTCAGCGGTACCTCCCTCAAAGCCGCTCGTTTTTGTTCCGCCTCTCTCAGCCCCGTGATCCACTCATCTAGACTATGGTGAGGATACTTCTGGATCTCCTCCAATAACCACATACGGCATTTTTCCTCCTTGAGCCCCCGAGTGATTGCATCTCCCAACAGGGCCTTATCATATTTATGTCCATGGTGGTTCAACTCATCGTTTAAATCGAGCATAGCATCATAATATTCAAGAAGCGTTTCATTGCTCCGTTGTTTCTGATTCATCACCTTCTGAATGGCGTCGTACGTAGCCGTCTGCCCGCCGTATTGCTGCTTCAAATAAGTTAATTCGTCTACGGTTTCCCAGTCTCTGCGTGCATTGTATACGCGATCTGCCGCAGGCCCCACAAGATGCCTTATTATGAATTGGATTCGACTGACTTCGTCTCCGTCTAGCAGCTTGAGGGTTCGGTCAACCTCTCTTAACCACTTTCCTACCTCTACTCCTGGCCTACCGTCGAACTTAGACATGGTCAACCCAGCCCCAAGACTAGTTCCCTCTCTACTATTGTGTCTCCTCATCTCCCACATTGTCTCATCGTGTTGTATTTGATACTGTGTCTTTACCCTATCTAGTGCATCCCTCAACTGAGCTAGGTGTTGTTGATGTTCCTTCTCTAACTGTTGCAATTGTGTGTGGTACTCCCCCCTTAACTGTTTTACATATACTCCAAACTCCCCCCTGATTTGGTTCGCCCATGCCTGACATTCCCCACTGATCTTCCTTTCTAACTGTTCTAATCGTCCCTGGTACTCTCCCCGGATTTTCCCCTCTAGCTTCCCAATACGTTCCACGAACTCTTCTCTCAACTGTACCAAACCCGGGCTGTCTCTCCTTTTCTCGGAGTAACCCCGCACCGTCAACCACAACAAACCCATTCCCACAGCGAGCGTGAGTAGAGCTGGGGTCACACACTCTACCGTTTCCATCCACTCCATGATTCCGCCCATTATCCCAACCACAGAACTATCAGTCACGAAATAAAAATAACTACGCTCTGCTACCATTTGTAACCGGTCGGAATTACTGGACTTAAATTTCTCACTTGACTTGGGGTTTATTAAATATTATTAGATGGTAATTGCAGTGGAAGCGCCCCTTAGTGAGAAATCCCGAACCAGCACAAGAGCACTTAAATTTACTAAACAAAACGAATTGTCCGTGACCCGTGGAAGGATAGCGTCTGTGACTGGGATGAATGAGACACACTGTAAAATTTACACTTATATTCCCTCCAACACTACAAACACAGTCAAATAGTGGTACACCAATATGCTCACTTCTTAACCTGAACTTAAATTACTACTCTGGGGAATAAAAGTTATACATGATGTTGAAATTATTAGAAACTCAGGCAGTGCCTCAATAGAGGATAATAAGTTTAAAGTATTAAGAAATGTTGCTTGCACACATGAACCAGGCCTTAAGGACTTTCAACAAAATATCAATCACTGAGAAAATGGTATTAAATAAATAAGAAAATAATAACTCTACAAGGAATAGGCCTTAAGGGCACTCACTAAAATTATATTACCCCAACAGATACACACCTCCTAACCTAACTTAAACACTACTCTGGGGAACAAAGGTTATACCTGAGATTGAGATTATAAAGAAATATTAAATGTGAATTACACGAAAGCGCTTGGGAACTTCGTGTTTTCTTCTTTCTTTGTGGTTATCAGCATATATATATATATATATATATATATATATATATATATATATATATATATATATATATATATATATATATATATATATATATATATATATATATATATATATATATATTTCACTTTTAGTCCATTTAACACGCGGACTTTGAACATATAATCAACGACCTCACCAGCAAGGAATCGAACCCTCGACCTACTGGGTGGGACTAGGGAACGCTTATCAGCTAGCCCACAAGGACACTTGTGGGCTAGCCGGTAAGCGTTCCCTAGTCCCACCCAGTAGGTCGAGGGTTCGATTCCTTGCTGGTGAGGTCGTTGATTATATATATATATATATATATATATATATATATATATATATATATATATATATATATATATATATATATATATATATATATATATATATATATATATATATATATATATATATATATATGTATTGTAGTGATGGGTTGTCAGACCACAGCTTACATCTCAGAAACAGTCCAGACTTGACCGGACATTAGGGGGGTAAAGTGTAAGGGTATCCCTCGCGGCTGCTCAAGGGTGTTACAAATCAACTAGCTCCCCTTCCCATGTCACACGGCCCCAACAAACATGTAAGAAGGCACCTGCCGACTCTCTTCCAATATACACAATAACCTACACCGCAGAAGAAGTCCAGACCTGACCTCACATTAGCCAGGTCAAATGTAACCCTCGGAGCCCAACTCAAGGGGCCACAAATCAACCAGGGCCTCTCATGTCACACGGCCCCATCTGAAGATTTCTCCAGAATATACAACTTATAGTCTTTGAAAAAGTCCAGACCTGACCCTACATTAGCGAGGGCAAATGTAAGGAGACCCTTCGCCGCACCCCCCGATCAGCTCAACCTGACGGCTCGCCTCCCAATATATAGGACGTCCTAGTCCTCCCTCCGCCAGAGTGAGAGAGAGAGAGAGAGAGAGAGAGAGAGAGAGAGAGAGAGAGTGTGTGTCTTGTAAGGAGGAAGGGCCAGCCACTACACCACCAGGCCTGCTCGAGAGAAGTCAGGGGCCGGAGGCAAGCCGCCTCCGGTCGCCTCCGGTCAGGAGCGAGTTGCCCTCGACACACCGGTGCCCAGCTAAGCAGTCTCCCATAGAGACAACCCAGGACCACCTGCTAGGCCTCCCCTAGGTCATGTGAGTTTTTGTCAGAGCTTTCCATGGGATGAGTTACTTACGTGGGAAGTGTATTCATTTCATGTTCGTGTCCGAGAATCAGTGTCTAGTAACGTAATATGATGTCCTAGTAACGTAAACATAATGTCCTATTAACTTCAATAGAAGGTGTTATTAATGTGTCCATGTCATGTTCGTAATTAATAAAGAGTTGTAACGAAGCGGTGTTTGAGAAGTCGCCCTTAAGACGTAATAGATGTGTATTGACATCAGAAGATAAGATAAGTGTAAATATCTATCACGGCCACGCTACCAAAATCTTCCTCTCTTTTATACTCTTATACTATCAATATTCTACCTATATGTAATCTTCTTCTTGTGAGATTTGTAACATTATAATGGTGGCAGCGAACTATACGTTACCCCACGCCTTCCTCAATATGTTATAGGTGACAGCGAACTATACGTTAATCCACGCCCTCCTCGCTTAGTCATTACAATGGTGGCAGCGCACTTAATGTAAAACTCACGCCTCTTCCCTTTAGTGTTCAGTACAGTGATAGTTAGAATCTTTTGAAGTAATCTCGTAACTATCTTGACGAAGCAGGCAGTACAAGGGTTGGTTGCATTCGTAACATTATATTGGTGGCAGTGTACTATAACGTTAACTCACGCCCTCCTCGTCCCTTGTTATTGGTAACAGTGTACTTAACGTAAACCCATGCCCTCCCTCATTTTAGCCATAACACCTGACTCGTTGTTTGAGTATTGTTCGAAAGTGCGGGATAAGGAGTTCCTACATAGTAGCGTGAAAAGTGTCCTAGTGTGTCACCGTTACAGCTCAACTAAATGTCTCTTGTCGTGGTATGCGCGAATTTTTTCTAGAAATATGTTCAGTGCTTAACGTGATTTCTCAGTGTCCCCCGCGATCTGTGACATTCTCAGTAGCCCAAGTGCAATTTGATTGTTGGTCAGTGTTGAATGTAGAAATTGTTTCAGTTATGAAAGCGGTGTCTGTACTAACTGTTATAACTTAACATGTCTTTTAACCTACATCCTCCACCCTGTCCTAATCCTCACCTCACCCTCCTTACCCTTCCTCCCATCCCTGCCCCGCCCTGCCCCGCCCTGCCAAGCCCAAGCCTGGCCCGATCAACCACGCCTCGCCCCACCCCGCCCAGCGCCGGCCTGGCCAGCCGCGTCCCGCCTTGCCTCCGTCCTTACCTCACCCGCCTCACCGCGTAAGACCTCACTACTCCTCCATCTTTTGTCCCGTAAGCTATATGTTGATGATGATGGTTAATATAAAGTAATATTGCGATGAATGCAGAGCTTCACTCAGTGGATTTTTGTGCTGTTATGATTTGTGATGTACTCTTTGACGCGTAGTGATAAATGATATTAAGTGTAGTGCGCAGAGCTTAACTCCCCGACCCAGCCTGATGAGAAAATTGTCGTGACGGAAATTATAGTTACCAAACATTGACGTAACGTATAAAGTAAATTTTTTTTTTTGCGAATGCACTTCCAACTAATCCATCATCCCTTTAGGATTGTTTCTCTTGCAAATATCACACACAGTACCGCCCCATGGCTAGCCGGAATCCAACCACAGCACATATAAGCAGAGAAGAAGCGTGATGAATGCAGCGTGATGAATGCAGCACCACACCCGCCACACACCACCCCACTTCTTTCAAGTCCTCCCTGGTCTAGGATTAAGAAGATTTTATATTTTTCTACTTTAGGAAGTTAAGGAGTGTGGAATGCAGCGCCACACAACGAACCCTGGTGAGCCCAGCCAGGGAGGGATTCACCACTGTGGAAGGTGTAAGACAGGACGGTCTTTGGTCTCGCCGACACTCACGTACGGAGGGCGAGCCCTGGTCTGCGGAACCTGCCTTACAGTCATCTAAGGAGACGACAGCCCAAGCAGTGGACCGGCTTTCATCCCGGCCGGAGGGGGCCGACGGCAGATGAACAGAAAATCGTCTGGAATATGTTGAAAATGATGACGTTGCAGAGAAGAAATACAGATGGAGCAGAAAAATTCATCTGGAATATGACGGAAAACGAAGATGTATAAAGAAACGCAGATGAACAGAAAATTCATCTGGAATATGAAAATGCTCTAAACGTAGAGGAAGCACAGGTGAACAGAAAATTCATCTGGAATATTATAGAAACCAGGAGGAAGTGAGAAGTCAGATGTGGTGACAAGGCCTACAAAGTGCGGTATTGAAGAAAGAAGACAAAAGACGTGCTATGTGAAGAAAGAAGACATAAGATGTGCTGTCCTGACATCAGAAGAAAGTCGACGATGACAAGGTGGATCATCAGGAGGACCAATCGACTACCGCTGTTGTGCTGCCGGCATTCCCTATTTTCAGATACCAGTTGGATGGAGTACTTGAGCCATGCTGGACCCAACAAATGTACTGATGTTGTTGATGTACATTAAAAAGATATAACACCCTAACATGTGAAGAAGGAGCATTTTGTATTTTGTATTTAATTCTCTGATTTTTGTTATCATGTACTACAAAGAATGTTTTTTTTAAAAGATTAGTCACTTTTTCTATGAGTTCATTTGATCAATGTTTTGTATTACCAAATGCAATGTTGTAGACATACTACTGAATGGGATGAATTCTTATTTTGACACGGCCTGGTTAGGCAATGTAACACCTGTTTTTGTTTGTAGAATGTGATTTGCAAGTTTGCCTCGGACACTATGCTAGATATGAAGGATCTTTAGATCACTCTATGTTCACTTATTGTGTAAGTATTTTATTTTTTTTCTCCTGTCATAGAAGATTTAATCTTGGCGGGAGGTATAGTAAGCTTTGTCAGATCAAACTATGCCAGTTGAAAAGCATTATCGCCTCAGGGACTATATTAGATACTGCACATGATGTTACTGTCTACTTTAAATGTGTCATCAGTTCTCTGAGCATGAAAGCTTTGGTCTTGGCGGGAGGTGTAGTGATGGGTTGTCAGACCACAGCTTACATCTCAGAAACAGTCCAGACTTGACCCGACATTAGGGGGGTCAAAAGTGTAGGGTAACTCTCACGGCTGACCAAGGGTTATAAATCAGCCAGGCTCCCCTCCCATGTCACACGGCCCCAACAAACATGTAAGAAGGCACCAGCCGACTCTCTCCCAATATACACAATAACTTACATCGCAGAAGAAGTCCAGACCTGACCTCACATTAGCCAGGTCAAATGTAACTCTCGAGCCCAAGTCAAGAGGCCACAAATCAACCAGGGCTTCTCATGTCACACGGCCCCACCTGACGATTTCTCCAGAAGATACAACTTATAGTCTCTGAAAAAGTCCAGACCTGACCCTACATTAGCGAGGGCAAATGTAAAGAGACCCTTCGCCGCCCCCCCCCGATCAGCTCAACCTGACGGCTCGCCTCCCAATATATAGGACGTCCTAGTCCTCCCTCTG
>NW_024736199.1:0-15325 GCF_018991925.1 Homarus americanus
CAAATTCAAATGCCTTAACCTTACACACTGTGACCCTGGGTTGGAGAGGCGGGATGGGGGAGGGCTGGGGAAGACTCACCTAAATCACCCAGCAGGCGCTTTGTTACACCCAATAAGTGACCTTTGGGTGGGGGCAGTTTTCTCGCCAGATCTAGACCAGTGGGCAGTGTTAACCCCCAAAGGTCACCGAGGCAGGAGTGACCTTTGGGAAGTTTTGGGATTATAAATAGTGTTGTAGGAGGTGGTGGTGGAGGTGGTAGGTTAGTGAAGTCCTTGGTGGTGGTGGTTTGTTGAAGAGGGTCTGTTTTTGTTATTGTTTTTATGTTTGTTTGATTTTTATGTATGTTTGTTTGTTTTATTGTTTGTTTGTATGTTTTATTGTTTTTTTGTTTTGTTTTATTCTTCGTTTGTTCGTTTTATTGTTTGTTGGTATGTTTGTTCGTTTTATTGTTTGTAGGTATGTTTGTTTTATTGTTTGTTGGCATGTTTGTTTGTTTTATTGTTTGTTTTTTAGAATGATGTTTTATGTGGTGTCATTATTGTTTGTGTTGTGTTGTTGCTTGCTTGTTTGTTTGTGAATTGTTGTTTGTTTGTGGTTGGTGTGTGTGAGAGAGAGAGAGAGAGAGAGAGAGAGAGAGAGAGAGAGAGAGAGAGAGAGAGAGAGAGAGAGTATCAACACAATTTCCATACCATATATTTACCAACAACTTTGTCATAACGTAACAGTGAGCCAGGGACTCTCTCTCTCTCTCTCTCTCTCTCTCATGATAAAAAACTGATCGACTTGTACCTGTGGTTCTTGTTTGTGTTTTAATTGTTAATTTAATACAACTTTTTATCTTATTTCTAATTTCTACTGTTGTTCCAGCCACATGTTGTATTGTTAATAATAATAATAATAATAATAATAATAATAATAATAATAATAATAATAATAATAATTATAATAATACGGTAATAATAATAATAAAAATAATGATGATAATAATAATAATTGAGACGATAATTATTAAATTATGGAGGCAGGAGGAGGAAGAGGGAAGGAATGATGATAGTTGAGAAGATGACAATGGTAGTGATAATGCTGGTTGTGGTAGTGATGGTAATATTACACACGTAACAATAATGGTTGCCCTTCGTGTACGAGGATGGCCGGCTCTAGAGCAACCTAGGCGTGAATTTGTTTAAGGTGTTAGAATCTGTCGCCAACACCACAACCACACCCTAAGTTAACGAGTTGTATGACCCAGTTTCAATGAATAGTCCGAGAAGACCGGACAACTCGGCAACTGCACTGGCTAACCATTATTCCAGAATAAGATCCGCAAATCGATTAACATCTAGGTTCCCATTTACTGGTAAATAGAAAGCCAAATGTCGTAAAAAAAAATGCTCATAGTTTCACTCTGTCCGGGAATCGAACAGGGGTCCACTCGCTTGCAAGGCGAGTATGCTGACTATTACACCACAGGTTGCCAAAATCACGTTTAGTAAAAATTTTTTTTTTTTTCGTGCTGGTCAAGCCCCGACCAGAGGTTAGCTAGACCCCCGGACAACTCTTTCGGAGCTTGACCAGCACGTGGTATTGGTAATATTATCTCGACTTGATTATATGTTACAAATTCACTTGTGAGTTTTTCAATGTTTTGTTTTGTATATTATTTACTTATTCTAAGCTAAATGTTAACAAATAAATGACTTAAATAATACGAAAACAAACAAATAAAAGCGGAACTCCACCTAATATATACTGTATGTTACACTAAATAGGGATAATTGGCCATTAGTGATAACTTCTATGTATTTATCTTTTCTAGAAGCCTTTGACTGGCCATAAACGATCCTGTAGATCATAAATATACATATAAATGAATACCTTCATGCATAATGTAACCTGACCAGACCTAACCTAACTTAACCTAATCTAGCCTAACCTAACCTAACGTAACCTAACGTAATCTAGCCTTCTTGTTCTTGTTCTTGTTCTTCTTGTTCTTGTTCTCCTCCTCCTCCTCCTCCTCCTCCTCCTCCTCCTCCTCCTCTGCATTATATCATCATCAACTAAATTAAAATTCAAACGCCTTAACCTTACACACTGTGACCCTGGGTTGGAGAGGGGGGATGGGGGAAGACTCACCTAAATCACCCAGCAGGCGCTTTGTGACATCCAACAAGTGACCTTTGGGTGGGGGCAGTTTTCTCGCCAGATCTAGACCAGTGGGCAGTGTTAACCCCCAAAGGTCACCGAGGCAGGAGTGACCTTTGGGAAGTTTTGGGATTATAAATAGTGTTGTAGGAGGTGGTGGTGGAGGTGGTAGGTTAGTGAAGTCCTTGGTGGTGGTGGTTTGTTGAAGAGGGTCTGTTTTTTTTATTGTTTTTATGTTTGTTTGATTGTTTTTATGTATGTTTGTTTGTTTTATTGTTTGTTTGTATGTTTTATTGTTTGTTTGTTTTATTTTATTCTTCGTTTGTTCGTTTTATTGTTTGTTTGATTGTTTGTTTGTTTTATTGTTTGTTGGTATGCTTGTTTGTTTTATTGTTTTTGTTTGTTTTATTGTTTGTTTTTTAGAATGATGTTTTTTGTGGTGTCATTATTGTCTGTGTTGTGTTGTTGCTTGCTTGTTTGTTTGTGATGTGTTGTTTGTTTCTGGTTGGTGTGTGTGTGTGAGAGAGAGAGAGAGAGAGAGAGAGAGAGAGAGAGAGTATCAACACAATTTCCATACCATATACTTACCAACAACTTTGTCATAACGTAACAGTGAGCCAGGGACTCTCTCTCTCTCTCTCTCGTGTTGTACCTCCACCCCTTTTCTTATCAGGAACGCCCTTGGGCTGGGTTAATGAGACAAAATACCTGGGTGTGTATGTAACTCGCACACGTTGTCAGATCCCTGAAGTCCGCTATCTTCGAGACATATGCTTTCGGCGTATCGCTCCCCTCTCTACCATGTGCAGGGGTTCCCTTGGTGCCACCATCCCTGTACTTCTCACCATGTACAAGTCCTTTGTCCGTTCCTGTGTCGACTACGCCGCCCCTGCCCTCGTCAACATTAGTCGGACTGCTGTCAACCGTCTCGAAGTTATCCAGAGGAAAGCTGCTCGTATCATCCTTGGGGCTCCTCAGTGGGCACGCTCTACTTCTCTATATAACGAACTTGGTCTTTCCCCCTTACAGGATCGTGTCCAGGAGTTTTACCTAAAAACTGCCGTTTCCATTCTACGGGATCCTCGGGGCAACTATGTCCAAACCAACTTGACTACTGCTGTCCGAGACCGACCTCCATCTAGAAGACAGTGGCGAGGGTCACTCATCCGAGCCCTTCAGGAACACGACCTCCTGCCTGATATTGTTGTCACCCCTGCTGTTGGTTCGTCTCCTTCTCCCTGGCTGGATTTTCAACCTGAAGTGATTGCCCTCGGTGGACCGCTCCCGAAATCCCAGGTGAACCCTGTTATTCTCTGCAAATACCACCTCTCCAGGATCGCTCACTGGTCCCCAGGTAGGGTCGTCCTCTACACTGATGGTTCTGTTGACCCCGCTACAGGTAGGGCCGGGGCTGGTGTCTACATCTCCCGTCCTCATGCCCCTGAGCCTATCAAACTGTCTCTCAGAGTTTCTGACGGGGCATCCTCCACTCAGGCTGAACTAATAGCCCTCCTTGCTGCCCTTCTCGCTGAGGAAGAAGCAGATGGTTTCTGCCCCTTGCTTGTCTGCTGCGATTCCAGGTCTGCTCTCGACGGGATCGCATTTGGATCAGGGGAAAATAAGGACCTCATCCTCCGAATACGAGGGTTAACATCCACACTTCAGGATGCAGGCCGTCCTGTGACATTCCTATGGATACCCAGTCATGTCGGTATCTTGGGGAATGAGGCAGCAGATGACCTTGCCAAGACTGGCTGCAACAAGGCCACACCTGACTACGTTGTTCCTCGAACACTCTTACAGATTAGGACCCAAATTCGCCGCAAACAGAGAGAAGCTCGGGAAGCAGCCATCCCCCTGGACTCCCCGCCCACCTGGTACGATGTCCTCCGTAAACTTCCTGACCTCTCGTACGTCTATGGGAAAGGGTCGCGGAAGGGGGACGTGATTGCTGCCCGTATCATCATTGGGTATGACTTTGCTTGGGAGATTGGTATCCCCGCATCCCCTGAGCAACGCTCTTGTGCGTTATGCAGAAGACCCGACAGCCGCACCCTTATTCACTACCTCCTAAGATGTCCCCACACACAACGCTTCCGTGACGCCTGCTGGACCACCACTCCACGACCCCCTGACGGAGACACGATGATCCTCCCCATACTGGCCAGATATTTTGTAAATAATGTTGATTATGTGTTAAAGGAATATCCTTCCTTCCTTAGGCTTTAGTAAGCCCCTTTATAATATTTATACTGTATATACTTTTCACACTTGCCAGATGATTCTGGTGTCATTGTACAGGGGTACCTAGTGACAGCACTAGGATCCCGCTTCCTCTATCAAGGAATAAACAATTGAAATTTAATTGAGTTGACCGGGCTTGTTCGTGGAATTATTTAAACTTTCTTCATTCCACTCATGTGTCACGTTAATCAAGAAAGGTTTTAACATAGCTACTGTACATTGTACAACATCAGGGTCCCTTTTCCCTTTTAGACGAAATTACGGAGACAAAATTCCTCCTTTAGGAAATTTCGATAAAAGTTAGTGAAATAAAAAAGGTGTCATCTTGATAAGGAATCACATCAGAGGAGGAGAGTTGGCTCGATGTTGTTTTTAGAACCTCGGTGTGTGTATGCGTGTAATCAAGACTTTTTAATTGTTGTAGTTCTATAAATATTACTGTGCGTAAAGAAGACATTTATTAAATATTTTGCGTTACGAAGACGTTGATGGCACTTGTGGTTCCTGAAAACATAATTGTCTTAACTGTGAACCTCTAATACAACTCCTTAAATGTTCTCAGGTTTCATCCTAGATGTCGAAGAAAATTGGTATACAACTGGTTTCTTTCTCACAAGGCCGGTCTCTGTTTTCTACTTCCCCAATTCTCCAATTTGCGAAAAAAATTCCGTAATTCCCTCAGACCTTCATTATCTAAGACTTAATACAAATAAACATACAACATTTAACAATGTAAGAGTAACTATCAACTATGCACCCTCTTTACAACATATCCTCCCGGCACCTCACATTTCCATAACAATAATCTGTATTACACAACCTATGTGAAATATCTGCTTATACTGTATCTGTCTTCCTAACTATTTCTCTCACACGGTACATCAAATCTATTTCTCGTTCTTCCACTAAAAATTTCTAGAGCTCTGTTATCTCTCCTCCCAGAGCTATAAAATTATCATGAGCTTCTGGTTCTGTGAATGAGATAACTGTAATGGTGGAAGAGAAGGAACATACCCAAGGGGCTAATTTTAACATATCGTCATACTCACGAGGTCAGTGGACTATACTCAAAAGGTATGAGGATTTAACCTAAATAGCTTCCTGTCGTCTAACTGAAAGGATTCATCTTAGTAAATGTTTTAATTAATAGTACTCGAAACTCCTGACGTCGAAATAAAAAATATATATTAATTCCTACAGTAAATGGCCCTATTCAAATGATTACATTATAATATTTAATCCTTTGTAAAACATTATTCTTTAAGTGAATGTTTACCAGAGGTTTACTCATACTTCTTCAAGAGATCATAAGAACAAGATGTTTATAATAAGTCGTATTCCAGATGTTCATTGTTTAAAAACCCGTAGTTAAATCAAAATAATTTTTGGTACATTAAAATAGTTCCAGGTAAATTATAGTTACAAAAAATAATATCTCAAGATATACTATAATACTTTAGGTTAATTTTCAATATTTTAATGCTAAATCTTAATAATCAAAAAGCTTAAATTAATTATATTTAAGCTTAAAGCGTCCTACTTTAGGTTACAATAGCAAGTGTTTAGTTAAATCATAATCTTATATGAAAATGACAGAGTTTTAGGATCAATTATAAGTCTTCACAATAAATTGTTATATTTTACGTTAAACTGTACAACTTTGAGTTCAATTATTTTACTTTAAGAACAGTTAAAATACTTAAATTTAAATTATAGTTCCTTAACTCCATTTGTAATAGTTTAAGCTAAATTAAGCTGCTCTAATCAAAACTACATTATGTTAACTTTTACGATGAAAATCAGGTAATATTATCGTACTTTGTTAACTTTAAAAATACCCAAAGTATTTTTCAGCACGATGAACCATGAGACTCAATGTACTTAATTATTTCAAGTAAAATTACTACACTTAAAAAGATTGTGCCCCAAAAGTTTAGTCTTAACATTAAAGGAGTTTCTCAGTTGTATTCACAAGATATTTACTCTATTATTAAGGCATGCACCTCAATAATAATCAGAGCTTTCATGATACCCAGAGGTTAACGAGTCTTTAATGGCCTAAAAATATTGTTTAGAGATTGAAAGACATAACTGAAAAATATTCAGCACATGTATATAGAAGCGAAGAGTTGAAGAAGAACTTGAGCATGTTAAGAGTGTGGGTAGAAGAGGAAGGATAAATACGATGAGGTAATGATAGAATGACACGTTAACAGTGATTATTCGGGACAAGACAAGAACAAATGAGGATCAACTGTTAGAAAGAAGTAATGAAAGAAGGTCAGAAAACAGGGAGACTGGAAGGCAAAAATAAATGTTAATGGATGCAGAAATAAATACAAGCTGTTATTATGCTTTAAAGTGAACAAAGCCAAGAGTACAAATAAATAAGAGAGGCAGTTACTTTGTTTAGGATGTTATGGAAAGAATATTGTCAAAGTTGACGAGGGAAAACTAATAAGGGGAAAGGAGAAGGAGAAGAAGAAGGATGAGACTGTACATAAGCTAAAAATAGTAAGCACAGGAGGGGAAGGGCTAATCAATAAAATATTAGGGAAGGAAGATGGAACAGTGATACAGTGGATAACGAAAGAGAACAAACTATTATTAAAAAAGAGAAAGATGTCAGAGGAATCGCTGAGACCACAGGCATAGTTCTGTTTAAATGGAAAAGTAAGTAGACTGAAAATAAATACCACAGAGGAATAAACCCGTTGACTATACCAGGTAAGAAAGTAAACCTCTTGATTATACCAAGGAAGGAGTAAAGTAATATTTATTATTAAAAAAGTATCAAAATAAAAATAAAAGCAAATCCCCAAGGAGAGAAAAAAAACTGTGTAGATCAAGTGTTTACATTAAAGAGCACGACTGACAGTGGCTGAATAAAAGGAATAATTTGTCTGTGGAGATCACTTATTAAATGATGACAAAATATACGAAAGGGTAGATAAAAAAATCACTATGTGGTGTACTGAAAATTGTGGGATGAATGAGAAGTTGTTGAATTAAAATGAAAAAAAAAGTAACAGCAAGAAATATATAGTAGCTTGTAATAGGCCCCTGTCTCATCAACAGAACGTATTATATAAATGGGTCAATACATCTGATATTATATTCAGATTCACCACCCTGTAACTTTCCACTGTCTATGAGTGAGACATGATATGGACACGTGAGCGGGCAACTCACCCAAGCGGGCGAGACCCATAGCTCAGCATTTCTGTAAGCACGCACTGCGATGCCCTTAAGCTTCAGTAGCTCACCTCAACTCATATCGTAAGGACGTGATCTAACGTTTATAATACATAAACGCCGTCCCCTTCTCATTCACTCCTAGACAGTGAGACTTACGGTTGATATACACTCAGGAATTATATATACAACCTTTTATAATAAAACAAAGGAACTACCGTTTGGGTCTCGTTACTTAAAACCCAAATATAAATATGTGTGAACGGACTGGTTAATTGGACAAGCAGCCGATTCAAGCTTGAATGACGATAAAATGGAGGATGAAAACGTTCTAAAAATATGGAACCGCAGAGTAGAGGAAGAAAACAAAGTGGTAAGTGGACTGAAAAATGTATGGATATGTGCAAAGCTGAGGAAGTACTGGGGAAGTGCAAGATGAGGAAGTACTGGGGAAAAGTTGAGTCGACATTACCATAATGGTATGATGCATGGGTTCTGGGTACAAGAGGAAGCGGCACAATAAAGCGACTGATATGACGTACTTGAGGAAAACGTATTGGGTGATGAGGAGAATAAGATATATATGTTACAGGGAATTTGTGTAACCAGTGATATCATGAAATCCCTAAACCTTTTAGTAAGTTATATGTAATTACCTAACCTAACCTAATATATAAATAATAAGAGTTGGGGGTGGAAAGAGTACTGGGCAGAGTGGATCAGGGTCTACTTATGGAATATGATTAGAATAAGAGAGTGGTAAGCGAAAGCAATATGATATAACATATAATTTAGAGACAATTGGCAAAGGGGACTGGTAGAACAGAGGAGAAAAGGTGTTCTATTGTAAGAGGAGAGGACACCCCAAGTGGCGTCTTATGAAGATTGATGTTCTACTAATGCATGATATTGTCCTGTATGAAACGATAAGATAAAACAAGCTGTGGGGCCTTGTTGTGAGAGGCAGCACATAACAGCTCTACTACAGTAATAAGAATGAATGAATACCGACCAATGAAAGAAAATTGTGTGTTTGGGATCGCTCTTGGTTTCAATAAGCCGAGAAGGGCTTGAAAGACTGATATATATATATATATATATTTATATATATATATATATATATATATATATATATATATATATATATATATAATCCAACACTTCAACCCACTTAGGATTCGAACCCACGGCCCACAAGAAATATATATATATATATATATATATATATATATATATATATATATATATATATATATATATATATATACATATATATATATATATATATATATATATATATATATATATATATAAGAGAAAGAAAATTTATCAATTTATTTGATCATTTTGCAATTGCATGGAATATAAGAGACAAAATTTTTATTACCTATTCTTGTAGACACTCAACACAATTTGTAATTTCTAGATTAGTCTGAAAGCCTGTTCAAATATCTATACATACGTACATACATATAGCCTTATATAAATATATATATATATATATATATATATATATATATATATATACATATATACATATATATATATATATATATATATATATATACATATATACATATATATATATATATATATATATATATATATATATATATATATATATATATATATATATATATATATACTATATATACTATATATATTTCCAAAAGTCCGCGTGTTATGTGGACTCAAAATGAAGTATATATATGTACCTCGCGTTTCATACCAGCTGGATTCGGTAAAATGCTACTGACACCACATAAGAGGCACGGGCAGTTTCCCAATGAGGTTCACGGCACCATCAGCTCGATGAACAGGCTTTGTGTGAAATATAACAGAGTCTAGAACTTCTTTTAGTGTCCTTGTGGCCTAGCCGGTAAGCGTTCCCTAGTCCTACCCAGTAGGTCGAGGGTTCGATTCCCTGCTGGTGAGGTCGTTGATTATATGTTCAAAGTCCGCGAGTTATATGGACTAAAAATGAAGTATATATATGTACCTCGCGTTTCATACCAGCTGGATTCGGTAAAATGCTACTGACACCACATAAGAGGCACGGGCAGTTTCCCAATGAGGTTCACGGCACCATCAGCTCGATGAACAGGCTTTGTGTGAAATATAACAGAGTCTAGAACTGCTTTTGGTGTCCTTGTGGCCTGGCCGGTAAGCGTTCCTAGTCACACCCGGTAGGTCGAGGTTCGATTCCTTGCTGGTGAGGTCGTTGATTATATGTTCAAAGTCAGCGTGTTATATGGACTAAAAATGAAGTATATATATGTACCTCGCGTTTCATACCAGCTGGATTCGGTAAAATGCTACTGACACCACATAAGAGGCACGGGCAGTTTCCCATTGAGGTTCACGGCGCCATCAGCTCGTTGAACAGAGTCTAGAACTGCTTTTAGTGTCCTTGTGGCCTAGCCGGTAAGCGTTCCCTAGTCACACCCAGTAGGTCGAGGGTTCGATTCCTTGCTGGTGAGGTCGTTGATTATATGTTCAAAAGTCCGCGTGTTATATGGACTAAAAATGAAGTATATATATGTACCTCTTGTTTCATAACAGCTGGATTCGGTAAAATGCTACTGACACCACATAAGAGGCACGGGCAGTTTCCCATTGAGGTTCACGGCGCCATCAGCTCGTTGAACAGGCTTTGTGTGAAATATAACAGAGTCTAGAAATGCTTTTAGTGTCCTTGTGGCCTAGCCGGTAAGCGTTCCCTAGTCACACCCAGTAGGTCGAGGGTTCGATTCCTTGCTGGTGAGGTCGTTGATTATATGTTCAAAAGTCCGCGTGTTATATGGACTAAAAATGAAGTATATATATATTATATATATATACACATATATATATATATATATATATATATATATATATATATATATATATATATATATATATATTATTGATAATGATTAAATTATAGTCGACTTGGTCAAATGCCTTGGTAGCGAGAGTCAATAGAGGCGACAGCCACTTATTTCTTCCGTTTTTTTCCCAAATAGCGATGTGTAGTCGAAGCTGGACAAGACAGTGAATGGTGGAGGAAGTTTTTCATTTGCAAGTGCTGGGGATCTATGGTGCCTGGATTATCAGCATTAAGCCCAGTGAAACACGAAACTTTCGGGGATTAAGCTGGGTATTGGGGTGATGACAATGGATCTTAACTCGTTTAAGGATTGTGGGTTGGTTGACTTGGGTACTGGTGACACATATGAGGTCTTCCAGTCAGCTGGGCATATGGCTTGGCTGAGGGAAGCATTCATGATGGAGCAGAAGGGCTTAGCTAGTTCCGGGGAGAACTCCTTGTAGAGTTTCAATGATAAGTCAATGGGGGGGGGGGTGGAGCGCTTGATCTTCAGTTTGGCCAAACGTCTTGCTACTTAAATTCTTCTACTAAGTCAGTGGGAAGGGGGGCTGGTAAGTAAGCAGGGAGACTGGTTGTGTCAAGCCGGGGGAGCGTCTGGCATATAGTTGCGAAATGATTGTTTGATTGCTCAGCTGCATCACCATTAGTGAGATGGCTAAGGAAGGGGAGGGGGTGTGTCTTATTGTTTAGTCCACAGAGTTCTTTAAGCTTACCATACCACTGACTGATGTTGGTCTGCTTCAGGTAGTGCACCTTGGTTGGGTAGTAAATTTATTTTTCAGTGCGTATTTTACGGATGACTTGGTTGCGAAGGGACCTGTAGCGGTTGTGGTCATTGAGATAAAAGGCTCTGTGTCTCTGCTGCATAAGTCTTTTGATCCGAGGTGTGATCCAGGGCAAGTCAGCTGGGTGTGATCTGACGGACTTCTCGAGGAAGAAGTGGTGGTGAGCTTCTGTGGTGGTGTTGGTATAATTCATCCATTTGGTGTCCACGTCATCCACACTAAGTACTTCAGTCCAGGGATGGTGAACTATCCGCTACCCGAAGAGACGCATTGCAGAGTCAGTAATCTGCCTGTAGGTCTTGATATAGGGCTCTGCACGTGGCTGGTATTGGGAGTTGGAGACCAAAACACTGACAGGTGTGTGCTGCACCCGGTAGGAGGCATTGGTTGTTACTGGTCCGCTGAGTCAGTTAAGATAAGGTCAAGGGAGTATGTGTATGTGGTGTTGTATGTATCTGTACGGTGTGACGCTTTGTGTATTTGTGTAGGTTTGTACGGTGTGTGTGTGTGTGTGTGTGTGTGACGCTGTGTATATGTATGTGTGTTTATAGGGTGTGTGCGCGTGTGCGTATCGCGCGCGCGCGATGTGTTGAAGTTGTTGTTAACTGAAGATCCTTTATATGTAAAGGAGAGAGCAGGAGGACAGGGAGAACCCTAAAGTACTTCATCGTGAACGGGAGAACAGTCCGGGTGTTATACTGTCCTATAACTCAGAGGGTCCTAGGCATGAATAACAGGAGTCATCCAGGAAATAATATAGGCAGGAAATACAGCCATTTTATCCATCTATGACTGAATGGATCCCAGAAATTTATGAAAAAGAAAGAGATGCAGGAAATGATAGGAGCCGAAAAAGAATGCAACAGAAAAAACCTTATCCCAAACTTTGTCGGAGAGTTTTGAGAGAAATCAGGCAACGAGAGAGAGAGAGAGAGAGAGAGAGAGAGAGGGGACTGAATTGGACCAGCTGAACAAAACCTAAAACAGCATGTCTGATCTTCTCTTTATTTCCAAGTAAAGAAAAAAAAAGTTGTTTATAGTTGTTTCTCAAGATAAGACTGACACGAGTTTGGTGTAGTTTTGTTGGGGGTGGGGGGGTGGGGGTATCTGTATTAATGGATGAGTTGTGTACCGGTTGGCTCCAGGAAGTCGGGCGAGGTAGCGGTGATCACAGATTTCTTGGTAATATGACAAAACATTGGATGTAATTTCAATGCAGTAATACCCTGTAGGGGAAACAGATATCATTGGATGAGTATTATTCTATCACGAGGTTGTAATATTATCCTTTTGGTATTAGAATGAAAATAAACCTTCCACTGATCAGAAATTTTATATAGTTCATATCTCTGCGTTCCACAAATATAAATACTTTTTTCTATATTATATTCGTGGTGAATGTGTATTTACTTACCTGCGTGTGAGTGAGTGAGTGAGTGAGTGACTACATATTAAGATTCATTCCTGGGGTCTAGAATCTCAAAGCATTTTATAACCAATGTTTCCTCGTAAGTGAATATATAAAAGTAATGCTGAATGGTTGACATAAAGTTGAAGTACAATAACACCAACTAATGACAGTATCACCATTACACTCGCCCTTACGTATTATATAAGGACAAGGTTAACGTAAACAGTTTCTAGGAAGAAGTCTCTACGTTAGCTTTGTTCCCTGAGTGGTAATAAGCGAACTGTAGTCTTACGGTGATCTTGCTGCTGTTTTATTATTTATGGTTTTGCTTGAGCCACCAAATTAGATGTCTTAATTCATCTCCAGGTACAGCACGTGTGTGTGTGTGTGTGTGTGTGTGTGTGTGTGTGTTCGGATTAATTACTTGCATATTAATGTCATTTTCATATTTATTGGTCATGAAATTATTGGATAAGAAAATAAACATTGTTAATGATGATAAACTTGTCATAAAGCTTCTTCTGTCATAATTACGTGAGTACACTTATCCACCCATCTACTTACTGATAGTTTAACACCGACCTAACTTATCCTAACACAGCAAACGACTCTCCAAGAGGCAAAACATGCAGCTATCGCGTAGATTTTGTACTGTGTTGATCGAAGTCAAGGTCACCTGGACCCTGTCACCCTAGCAAGGAAATTGGCTTTCAGTATCATTGTTTTTGTTCCACTGGGCCTTTCACTACCGAGCTTCACTTATGGCATTTCCCTTGGACGAGAAGCAATCATATTGACTAAAGTGAAAATGTCAGAGGCGACGGTCACTGTGGAGTGGCAAGAATATATTTACTGCACACTACAACCACACTTCTGCATCACTATCGTAAATAAAATCTGTCCATGGCGTTGTCTTGGTGGAGAAAAAGTCCCTATCTAATTTTAAGGTAAAAATCTATAAAGGTCACGGTCATACAGATCTTAAAAATATACTTAAGTTCATCTTATATTTTATATCATAACGATGACGCAATGAACATTTTGATCTATAAAGAATTGTTGGAATTTAAGTCATTTACGTCAACTTAGTGTAATTCTGTAACCAACCTTTGCATCTGGCTGTTCGTAGGATAAAGAACGTTGCTTCCTGAGTTGTGATAGTGAGTGATCCATCCGCCGACCATAACACTAGGGTCTACACATCCTCACTCGAACACATTATCTTAATGGTGGAGTAAAGTGGAACTCCCCGAATCCATTTTAAACCCAGAATATAAAGGACTATTGTCATCGTCTGGCAAACATTTGGTGATCTGTCTGTCTGTGTGTCAGTATGGTGGTAAATATTATGGTTTAACGTGATGACTGAAAGGAATCTGTATTTGCTCTTGACTAAACTCGCACCATACCGAAATGGCTGGGTCCAATGTTGGACACTAAACATTTACAAACTACGCACCTTCATGTTACAGATCTTGGCAGCCTATGTGGATGAGTGCGTGGTTGAATGCTTTTAAAGGAGCTGTGAGATTAAGTGCGGCCTATTTGACCTTAGTCAACATTTAATATAAAGAAATCTATTAAACCCGGGTCGTGTGCAAAACCTCTGTAATATAAGATTTGGGTAAATATTTCCATTGATTCACTTCACACGATAAAGAAGAAGAGAGATAAACATAAGCAGATGAATAACAAGTGAGGACTAAACATTATTGAGAGACAGGTAGAAGAAGTTACAGTTGCCACCTGACAGCAGCTGTTTCATGATGTCACAGATCTACGTTGATTAGCTAGTCATTAATTTGGTGTTTATTTTTTTTTAACTGTCAATGTCCTCCATCAATTTCTCCATGGTTTAAATAACTCCATTGCGTCATTGGCCTCGGCTCTGTGTGTGTGTGTGTGTGTGTGTGTGTGTGTGTGTGTGATAATCCGTGTACTCCAGTTCACGGTCTTCAGGTTGTGTACAGGACTTTATTTATTTCCCTTTCACTCTATAGACCAGCTCGCTGTGTCTCGCGTCTCTGTGCGTCTCTATATCAGGGTCATAGTCTGTTGGTTAACTTCGTATTGGACAGAATATTCAGTCTTTTCTGTGGATTCATGGGAATTAATTTGCATAATACGATTCCTCTATAAAGGCTTAACTGTATATATTTCATATGAACTCACTCAAGTAGGTAACTACCCGATAACACACTCAACGTTACAGCTCCTTTAAAAACATTCAAGCACCCACTCATCCATACAGGCCACTTAAAATCATGTAACCACACAGCCCCCTTAAACGCACTCAGTCACAGGAAAACGTGTAAACGCACTTACAACACAATTAAACGCACCGAAAGTACTTCTGAATACACTCCCAACACACAACACATCCTAACTACCCATACCGCATCTGAACACACCCCCAACAAATCTGATAACTCCCACAGACTTCCGTACCCGCCCACACAACATCTGAACGCACTCACAGCACCACGTCTGAACGCAGAGTGGCTAGTGGCATTGCGTCTTGATCATTACATTAATGGGAATAGATGAAGACGCTCCTCCTGCCCTCTGAGGTGCCTCTCTCCTTCCTTCGTCTTCTTCTCCCTCACCCCCTTCCCACTCTCCCCACCCATCTACCCCTCACCCTCTCCTGCCCCCCTCCCCCTCCTTCTTCCACC
>NW_024736200.1:0-8105 GCF_018991925.1 Homarus americanus
ATTGATCAAATGCTTACTAGACACCACTGAGATTTAACTTAGACTTTTCAAGCTAGGACATAGATAAACGGACCCCATCGAGCCAAAGGAATGATTTGTTTGACTTTATTCCAAAAAGTCATGTCTTACTCGCGAGAGGCAGCGACATTCGAGAGATCCCGAACGAGCGGAGATATTCCCAAGAATACAATGCAAGACGAAACGGGCCTTGTGGGAACACAACCAAACCAAGAACTGTCTGTACTTATGGCATTAGCCATGTAGCGGAATCGGCGCCATGTTTCATGCCCGATCCCACTTAAAAGTCACGAACACTACTCCTATACACAACAAGCCTAGCTAGGATTTAACACACAAAACTTGAGAGCTCACAACTGGTATCTTTCCTCAAATCAGATACCCATCAGATGATTGCATAACTGCCAATCCATCTTCTAATCTCTATGTCTTTACTGCAAATTGACAATCCCTCTCCGGGAAAAAAAATTCAAAAAATTTTCAAAAAAAAAATCAAGAAAATAAAATTCACAATTACCTACATACTCACAAACATTCCCATTGCACCACATTCCACAACTCACATGGGCAAACAACATACTTACTTTCCACAACTTACTGATGCAAGGCAACAACACAATCTCTCACTTTCCTGTTGTATTTCTAAATTGCACATGGACAACCAAGGCATTCCAGTTTGTATATGTGTTGGTAGGTGTCCGTTTTACTTGGTATATGTGCGTGTTGTATGTAATGAAAGGGTTTGTGATGTCTCTCGTATTGTATGTTTTCATATCTTTGTTTACTTTGCTTTACTCATTTTTATTTTGTTTAGGGCATGGTTACATACGTATTATAAAAAGCTTTGATGCGTGTATCTTTCACAGCATGCCTATAAGACGGGTTTCCTTGAGGAAGATTATTACAGCATCACTTATGGTGACATCATCTTGCAATAAATTGGGTACAGTCAGCACGAAGCCTCGCTTGGTCGCTAGCATCAACAGCCGCCGGTGTTCTAGTTCGTACTGGCTGCACTCTGTCAGAATGTGTCGAATGGACATAATTTTGTTGCACTTGGCAAAGATAGGAAGAAAGCAGTTATCTATGCAAGGTTTTAGGTGGGTCAGATAGGTGCAACTTAACCTTAGTCTGGCGAGGACCACCTCTTCCTTCCTATTCTTTCTGTATGGTGAGAGCCAGTTTCCTATGTTGTCTTCCAGTTGTAACGAAGATCTAACCTCGTCCATTCCAGTTGCCACTTACTTGTTTTATATGTCTTCCCCAAGGGGAGACACGACTTCCGCTACCAGGGTACATTGGTTGTCTCCCTGACACACACAGTCGCTTTTGATAGTTTGTCTGCCTGTTCATTGCCCCGAATGTTGCATTGCCCAGGCACCCATATCAGCACAATATTCTTGTCACACGCATGTAGTTTATTAACAATGTTGCTCTGTACCTTAATGCTGGTAATATTACCACCTTGAATTGCTTTAATAGCTGATATAGAGTCTGAAATGGCGAGGCTGGGGGCTTATATACACGAGTCCGCCGGAAGTGAAATTTCAGTGTTGTGTGTTAGCGTACCACAGTGTTGTGTGTTAGTGTACTAAGGTGCTGTGTGTTACTGTACCACAGTGTTGTGTGCTAGTGTACCACAGTCTTGTGTGTTAGTGTATTACAGTGTTGTGTGTTAGTGTACTACAGTGTTGTGTGTTAGTGTACTACAGTGTTATGTGCTAGTGTACTACAGTGCTGTGTGATAGTGTACTGCAGTGTTATGTGTTAGTGTACCACGGTGCTGTGGAGTAGTGTACTACAGTGCTGTGTGTTATGTACCACAGTGTTGTGTGTTAGTGTACTACAGTGTATGTGTGTTAGTGCACTACAGTGTTTGGTGTTAGTGTACTACAGTGTTGTGTGTTAGTGTACTTCAGTGTTGTGTGTTGATGTACTACAGTGTTGTGTGTTAGTGTACTGCAGTGTTGTGTGTTAGTGTACCTCAGTGTAACATGTTAGTGTACCACAATGTTGTGAGTTAGTGTACTACAGTATTGTGTGTTACTGTACAACACTGTTGTGTGTTAGTGTACCACAGTGTTGTGTGTTAGTGTGCCACAGTGTTGTGTATTAGTGTACTACAGTGTTGTGTGTTAGTCTACCACAGTGTTGTGTGTTAGTGAACTAACAGTGTTGTGTGTTAGTGTACTACAGTGTTGTGTGTTAGTGTACTACAGTGTTGTGTGTTAGTCTACCGCAGTGTTGTGTGTTAGTGTACCACAGTGTTGTGTATTAGTGTACTACAGTGCTGTGTGTTAGTGTACCAAAGTGTTGTGTGTTAGTGTACCACAGTGTTGTGTGTCAGTGTACCACAGTGTTGTGAGTTAGTGTACTACAGTGTTGTGTGTTAGTCTACCACAGTGTTGTGTGTTAGTGAACTACAGTGTTGTGTGTTAGTGTACTACAGTGTTAGTGTACTTCAGTGTTGTGTGTTAGTGTACTGCAGTGTTGTGTGTTAGCGTACCTCAGTGTAACATGTTAGTGTACCACAATGTTGTGTGTTAGTGTACTACAGTATTGTGTGTTACTGTACAACACTGTTGTGTGTTAGTGTACCACAGTGTTGTGTGTTAGTGCACCACAGTGTTGTGTATTAGTGTACTACAGTGTTGTGTGTTAGTCTACCACAGTGTTGTGTGTTAGTGAACTACAGTGTTGTGTGTTAGTGTACTACAGTGTTGTGTGTTAGTGTACTACAGTGTTGTGTGTTAGTCTACCCACAGTGTTGTGTGTTGGTCTGCCACAGTGTTGTGTATTAGTGTGCTACAGTGCTGTGTGTTACTGTACCTGATGTTGTGTGTTAGTGTACTACAGTATTGTGTGTTAGTGTACTACAGTGCTGTGTGTTAGTGTACTACAGTGCTGTGTGTTAGTGTACCAAAGTGTTGTGTGTTAGTGTACCACAGTGTTGTGTGCTAGTGTACCACAGTGTTATGTGCTAGTGTACTACAGTGCTGTGTGTTAGTGTACCACAGTGTTGTGTGTTACTGTACCACAGTGTTGTGTGTTAGTGTACCACAGTGTTGTGTGTTAGTGTACTACAGTGTTGTGTGTTAGTGTACTACAGTGCTGTGTGTTAGTGTACTGCAGTGTTGTGTGTTAGTGTACTACAGTGCTGTGTGTGTTAAAGTGTACTACAGTGTTGTGTGTTGCACCACAGTGTTGTGTGTGTTACCTGTACCTGTGTGTGTTTTCCACAGTGTTGTGTGTTAGTGTACTACAGTGTTGTGTGTTAGTGTACTACTGTGCTGTGTGTTAGTGTACTGCAGTGTTGTGTGATAGTTGACCACAGTGTTGTGTGTTAGTGTACAACAGTGTTGTGTGTTACTGTACCACAGTGTTGTGTGTTACTGTACTACAGAGCTGTGTGTTACTGTACCACAGTGTTGTGTGTTACTGTACCACAGTGTTGTGTGTTACTGTACTACAGTGTTGTGTGTTACTGTACTACAGTGTTGTGTGTTAGTGTACTGCAGTGTTGTGTGTTAGTGTACCACAGTGTTGTGTGTTACTGTACCACAGTGTTGTGTTACTGTACTACAGTGTTGTGTGTTACTGTACTACAGTGTTGTGTGTTAGTGTACTACAGTGCTGTGTGTTAGTGTACCACAGTGCTGTGTGTTAGTGTACTACAGTGTTGTGTGATAGTGTACCACAGTGTTGTGTGTTAGTGTACAACAGTGCTGTGTGTTACTGTACTACAGTGTTGTGTGTTACTGTACCACAGTGTTGTGTGTCAGTGTACTACAGTGCTGTGTGTTACTGTACCACAGTGTTGTGTGTTAGTGCACCACAGTGTTGTCTGTTAGTGTACTACAGTGTTGTGTGTTAGTGTACCACAGTATTATGTGTTAGTGAACTACAGTGTTGTGTGTTAGTGTACTACAGTGTTGTCTGTTAGTGTACTACAGTGTTGTGTGTTAGTGTACTACAGTGTTGTGTGTTAGTGTACTTCAGTGTTGCGTGTTAGTGTACCACAGTGTTGTGTGTTGGTACTGTGGTGTTGTGTGTTAGTGTACCACAGTGTTGTGTGTTAGTGTACCACAGTGTTGTGTGTTGAGTGTGCTACAGTGTTGTGTGTTAGTGTACTACAGTGTTGTGTGTTAGTGTACTACAGTGTTGTGTGTTAGTGTGCCACAGTGTTGTGTGTTAGTGTACCACAGTGTTGTGTGTTAGTGTACACATTATTTGTGTTAGTGTGCCACAGTGTTGTGTGTTAGTGTATCAAAGTGTTGTGTTGGTGTACCTGTGCTTGTGTGTTTAGTGTACTACAGTGTTGTGTGTTAGTGTGCTACAGTGTTGTGTGTTAGTGTGCTACAGTGTTGTGTGTTAGTGTACCACAGTGTTGTGTGTTAGTGTACCACAGTGTAGTGTGTTAGTGCACCACAGTGTTGTGTGTTAGTGTACTACAGTGTTGTGTGTTAGTGTACCACAGTGTTGTGTGTTAGTGCACCACAGTGTTGTGTGTTAGTGCACCACAGTGTTGTGTGTTAGTGTACTACAGTGTTGTGTGTTAGTGTACTACAGTGTTGTGTGTTAGTGTACCACAGTGTTGTGTGTTAGTGTACTACAGTGTTGTGTGTTAGTGTACCACAGTGTTGTGTGTTAGTGTGCTACAGTGCTGTGTGTTACTGTACCACAGTGTTGTGTGTTAGTGTACTACAGTGTTGTGTGTTAGTGTACCACAGTGTTGTGTGTTAGTGTACTACAGTGCTGTGTGTTAGTGTACTGTAGTGTTGTGTGTTAGTGTACTGCAGTGTTGTGTGTTAGTGTACTACAGTGTTGTGTGATAGTTGACCACAGTGTTGTGTGTTAGTGTACAACAGTGCTGTGTTTTACTGTACCACAGTGTTGTGTGTTACTGTACTACAGAGCTCTGTGTTACTGTACCAAAGTGTTGTGTGTTGCTGTACCACAGTGTTGTGTGTTACTGTACTACAGTGTTGTGTGTTACTGTACTACAGTGTTGTGTGTTAGTGTACTGCAGTGTTGTGTGTTAGTGTACCACAGTGTTGTGTGTTACTGTACCACAGTGTTGTGTGTTACTGTACTACAGTGTTGTGTGTTACTGTACTACAGTGTTGTGTGTTAGTGTACTACAGTGCTGTGTGTTAGTGTACCACAGTGCTGTGTGTTAGTGTACCACAGTGCTGTGTGTTAGTGTACCACAGTGTTGTGTGTTACTGTACTACAGTGCTGTGTGTTAGTGTACTACAGTGCTGTGTGTTAGTGTACCACAGTGCTGTGTGTTAGTGTACCACAGTGCTGTGTGTTAGTGTACAACAGTGCTGTGTGTTACTGTACTACAGTGTTGTGTGTTACTGTACCACAGTGTTGTGTGTCAGTGTACTACAGTGCTGTGTGTTACTGTACCACAGTGTTGTGTGTTAGTGCACCACAGTTTTGCCTGTTAGTGTACTACAGTGTTGTGTGTTAGTGTACCACAGTATTATGTGTTAGTGAACTACAGTGTTGTGTGTTAGTGTACTACAGTGTTGTCTGTTAGTGTACTACAGTGTTGTGTGTTAGTGTACTTCAGTGTTGCGTGTTAGTGTACCACAATGTTGTGTGTTAGTGTACCACAGTGTTGTGTGTTAGTGTACTACAGTGTTGTCTGTTAGTGTACTACAGTGTTGTGTGTTAGTGTACTTCAGTGTTGCGTGTTAGTGAACCACAGTGTTGTGTGTTAGTGTACCACAGTGTTGTGTGTTAGTGTACCACAGTGTTGTGTGTTAGTGTACCACAGTGTTGTGTGTTAGTGTACCACAGTGTTGTGTGTTAGTGTATCAAAGTGTTGTGTGTTAGTGTACCACAGTGTTGTGTGTTAGTGTACTACAGTGTTGTGTGTTAGTGTACTACAGTGTTGTGTGTTAGTGTACTACAGTGTTGTGTGTTAGTGTACTACAGTGTTGTGTGTTGTGTACACAGTGTTGTGTGTTAGTGTACCACAGTGTTGTGTGTTAGTGTACTACAGTGTTGTGTGTTAGTGTACTACAGTGTTGTGTGTTAGTGTACTACAGTGTTGTGTGTTAGTGTACTACAGTGCTGTGTGTTAGTGTACTACAGTGTTGTGTGTTAGTGTACCTCACTGTTGTGTGATAGTGTACCACAGTGTTGTGTATTAGTGTACTACAGTGTTGTGTGTTGGTGTACTACAGTGTTGTGTGTTAGTGTACTACAGTGTTGTGTGTTATGTACCTCACTGTTGTGTGTCAGTGTACTACAGTGTTGTGTATTAGTGTACTACAGTGTTGTGTGTTAGTGTACTACAGTGTTGCATGTGTTGAGTGTGCTACAGTGTTGTGTGTTGAGTGGCACTACAGTGTTGTGTGTTAGTGTACCACAGTGTTGTGTGTTAGTGTACAGTTGCTGTGTGTTGTGTTGGTGTTGTGTGTTAGTGTGCTGGTGTTGTGTGTTAGTGTACCACAGTGTTGTGTGTTGGTGTACCACAGTGTTGTGTGTTAGTGCCACGGTGTTGTGTGTGTTGGTGTACTACAGTGTTGTGTTACTGTACTACAGTGTTGTGTGTTACTGTACTACAGTGCTGTGTGTTAGTGTACTGCAGTGTTGTGTGATAGTGTACCACAGTGTTGTGTGTTAGTGTACAACAGTGCTGTATGTTACTGCACCACAGTGTTGTGTGTTACTGTACTACAGTGTTGTGTGTTAGTGTACTACAGTGTATGTGCTAGTGTACTACAGTGATGTGTGTTAGTGTACCACAGTATTATGTGTTAGTCAACTACAGTGTTCTGTGTTAGTGTACTACAGTGTTGCGTGTTAGTGTACCACAGTGATGTGTTTTAGTGTATCAAAGTGTTGTGTGTTAATGTACCACAGTGTTGCTTGTTAGTGTACCACAGTGTTGTTTGTTAGTGTACCACAGTGTTGTGTGTTAGTATACCACAGTGTTGTGTGTTAGCATACTACAGTGTTGTGTGTTAGTATACCACAATGCTGTGTGTTAGTGTACTACAGTGTTGTGTGTTAATGTACCACAGTGTTGTTTGTTAGTGTACCACAGTGTTGTTTGTTAGTGTACTACAGTGTTGTGTGTTAGTGTACTACAGTGTTGTTTGTTAGTGTACCACAGTGTTGTTTGTTAGTGTACCACAGTGTTGTTTGTTAGTGTACCACAGTGTTGTTTGTTAGTGTACTACAGTGTTGTGTGTTAGTGTACCACAGTGTTGTGTGTTAGTATACCACAATGCTGTGTGTTAGTGTACCACAGTGTTGTGTGTTAGTGTACTACAGTGTTGTGTGTTAGTGTACTACAGTGTTGTGTGTTAATGTACCACAGTGTTGTTTGTTAGTGTACCACAGTGTTGTTTGTTAGTGTACCACAGTGTTGTGTGTTAGTATACCACAATGCTGTGTGTTAGTGTACCACAGTGTTGTGTGTTAGTGTACTACAGTGTTGTGTGTTAGTGTACCACAGTGTTGTGTGTTAGTGTACCACAGTGCTGTTTGTTAGTGTACCACAGTGTTGTGTGTTAGTATACCACAGTGTTGTGTGTTAGTGTACTACAGTGTTGTGTGTTACTGTACCACATTCTTGTTTTATTAGTGTACCACAGTGTTGAGTGTTAGTGTGCCACAGTGTTATGTGCTGGTGTACTAGAGTGTTGTGTGTTACTGTACCACAGTGTTGTGTGTTAGTGTACTTCAGTGGTGTGTGTTAGTGTACTACAGTGCTGTGTGTTAGTGTACCACAGTGTTGAGTGTTACTGTACTACAGTGTTGTGTGTTAGTGTGCCACAGTGTTATGTGCTGGTGTACTACAGTGTTGTGTGTTAGTGTACCAAAGTGTTGTGTGTTAGTGTACTACAGTGCTGTGTGTCAGTGTACTACAGTGTTGTGTGTTAGTGTACTACAGTGTTGTGTGTTAGTGTACTACAGTGTTGTGTGTTAGTGTACCACAGTGTTGTGTGTTAGTGTACTACAGTGTTGTGTGTTAGTGTACTACAGTGTTGTGTGTTAGTGTACCACAGTGTTGTGTGTTAGTGTACCACAGTGCTGTGTGTTAGTGTACTACAGTGTTGTGT
>NW_024736201.1:0-43501 GCF_018991925.1 Homarus americanus
AAAATTCAGAGGAAATGCGGCGTAAAATGGTGTTGTGTTGTGGTCAGCTACATCACCATATGTTAATAACCACAACAGCGTCTCAAGTTAAACATAAGTAGGAATATATACACAAACCTTCACGCGCGCCAAGATGTTATTCTTCCCATAAACGATGTATTATAATCGATAATTTATGGTTCAGTGTGTAGTGATGTCACCGTGATCACTGGTAACCTGTTGACATCTTCAAGTGTGTTTTCATCGTATGTTCTGGATCCTCGGTGAGAGTTAAGACATAAATCTCAATACCTGGAAATAAAGAGAGAACACAGTATAGTCTCAGTGATACTCAGTCCTCATTTTACGTCTCAGCAACTTTTTAGGTAATGATGAGCGACGTAAATACATTCTCTCGCATAATTTCTCGTTACGCGACAGAAAAAAATAAATATTAGAATTTTAAGACAAAGAGGAGGGACTTGTGGAGGATTGGGGACACACTTGGCCCGACCCAACTCACCGCCCTCCACATGCACCTCACCGCCCTCCACATGCACCTCACCGCCCTCCACATGCACCTCACCGTCCTCCACATGCACCTCACCGCCCTCCACATGCACCTCACCGCCCTCCACATGCACCTCACCGCCCTCCACATGCATCTCACCGCCCTCCACATGCACCCTCACCGTCCTCCACATGCACCTCACGCCTCCACATGCACCTCACCGTCCCTCCACATGCACCTCACCGTCCCACATGCACCCCACTGCCCTCCACATGCACCTCACCGTCCTCCACATGCACCACCGTCCCTCCACATGCCCTCCACAGGCACCACCATCCTCCACATGCACCTCACTGCCCTCCATATGCACCTCACTGCCCTCCACATGCACCTCACTGCCTCCACATGCACCTCACCGCCCTCCACATGCACCTCACCGTCCTCCACATGCACCTCACCGTCCTGCACCTCACCATCCTCCACATGCACCTCACCGCCTCCACATCCACATGCACCTCACCGCCTCCACATGCACCCCACCATCCTCCACATGCACCTCACCGCCTTCCCACATGCACCTCACACATGCACCTCACCATCCTCCACATGCACCTCACCGTCCTCCACATGCACCTCACCGCCCTCCACATGCACCTCACCGCCTTTCACATGCACCTCACCATCCTCCACGTGCACCTCACCGCCCTCCACATGCACCTCACCGCCTTTCACATGCACCTCACACAACATTCAAGGGAAAATCTGATAATTACTTAATGTTTTAGTCGCCAGTTTGTTCCTCCTTGATAATGGTCTTGGGGCGTCTGTCTGTTTGTCTGTAGAGCTGGGAAGTTCCGCCTCAAACACACACTAACATTACTGTATTTGTTTGATATTGTTTGTTTTACTGATATGTGTTCATGGTATGGAGGGCCAGTGAACAATACTTTACCATTACCGTTACCCCGTGCCAGGGAATAAATGAATTATTTTAACCGGTGTGAATGTCTGGATGCTGGAGATGCTGGATACAAGAGTGTACAGTAAGTGTGTGTGCGTTGTCCTCGGTGAAAGCGTATAAATGCCCATTGGGTTCCAAGCTTCTGTTACAATTAATAATTCATAAAGCAATTAATGTACCCAATGCTGTATTTATTGTCATATGTCATGTTGAGTTTTTAAGAATGATACTACTGTATTTTGTTTATTTTTGGGTCTGAGGGTGACTAGATATTTTTGACACGGTATCACATAAATATGTTGTTGTTTAATCCACTGCTGGGGCTGTTCATCCTTCGTGCACACACACACACACACACACACACACACACACACACACACACACACACACACACACACACACACACTTGTTAGAGAACATATCATTTAGGGGCATCTTGCAGTCGACCACAAGTTCAGCTGTCACAAATCCATCTTCCTAGCACTCGTTGTCCTTATGACTGACACCGTGAGGGAAAGTGCAGTGACTCTTCCCTGCCTCTCACCGTATCTTGCCCCTCCTTTAGTGTGTCACTGTTATAAATGAGTGAAAACAGCAAACATATATACCTGAGATAGGGTGATTGGTTATACTTCATGTGATGTTGTGATTGGTTGTTTCACGTGAAGTTACTTTGTGATTGGTTGTTTTATGAGATGTTGTGTTGTGATTGGTTGTTTCATGTGATGTTGTGATTGGCTGTTTCGTGGGATGTTATGTTGTATTTGGGTGTTTCTTGAAATATTATGTTGTGATTGGTTACTTCCATGTGATGTTATGTTGTAATTGGTTGTTTCATGGGATTTCATTACACACTGTCAATAAAAAATACCACTGATTACCTGATGGTTTATATATTGTGAATGTCGATAACTTTGTCGAATTATACTGGACTCTCAGAGAATTTCCTCAGCGACATAATCAACATTCACTGCCACCGCCACGCTGACAATGCCTCAGTACCCCCTCATGACGCCCACCACGCCCACCACGCCCACCCTCATCACCCTCCTCACTCACAACGACTCATTGTCCTTTATTTTTTTATTTTTTATTTTTTTTTTTTAGGTTAAGGTGGGGAAAGGATGGAAGGCATGCTGGGGCTCAAGGCACAGCCAGACATGAGGGATGGAGAAGTCACAACATATAGTCGTGGAGGGAAAGGTTGGAAAAGAAGTTTAATGAGTTAAATAGAGGGGGACGACACCCCTTGTTTTACATATTACAGAGTTTGTTGGCGAACTAAGCTATCCTAGGATTTAGAATGAGGTTGCACAATGGTTATTTTAGTAGACAATGACTAGATTGATTTTACAATTCCTCGCTAATTACTCTAATTTTCTTACTCTTTCTCCCGTGTTTTATACGTGTCTATAAAAACTGTTATTTGATCAGTGAAAAAACATAATTCACACTCACTTATATAAAAAAAGTAATTTGTATTGGGTTTTATTTTTATTTTCAATTTATCTTTAAATATTTTCTGTGGTGGTAACAGTGCGTCAGACAGTCTCTATACTGCTTGAGTGTAAACAGTTAATAATGCTTCCACAGCCATAAGGCACATCTCTGCTGGTGTTGGCTGGAAGACATGTGTAGGGGTTTGTTTTTGTAAGAGATAAAGTGAGATAAAGCGTTTATTTAGATTTGTATTGTCACGAAACTTTATGTTGGAAAATTCATTCCTGCTCCAACACTTCAGTTTTGATGTAATCGGTTACCAGTCAGTAATTATCTTTAAAAATTCATGTGCTGTCTTCTTGCAGAGATTTGTTATACAGTGTGTGTTGAAAATCTCGTCCCTGAAATCATTAACGACGTCGACTGAGACACGTCTTACCCGTCTGTGGTCGACTTTGTTTCCTGCTGCGCCTGTCTTGGTTATTGTCAACTTAAAAGAAATACATACCCACTCACCACAACACAACTGTATATAACCCAACGCCTCCTCCCAGCCAGCGGGCGGAACATTGCACATACAAACGAGCGAACTCAGTTATGGTAAAAGTGTATTGTTAGGTATACAGAAAACAGTTCATAAGAAGTGAGAGGAAAAGATTGTGTAAAACTTTTAAAATGCAAACTTGAGTCCATTCTAGACTAGTGGGCCTCACAAGGGGACTGATTCGTGAACAAATTTGCTCTTTTGTACAAGGTGAATCTCCTAGTTGCGTGGCGTGTGGTCGTGGCTTGTTGTGTGGTCCACTTTACCATAATTTGTGTTAGTCTCTGAAGTTTTCTCTCCTCTCCCCCTGTTTCTGTGTTAAAGGGATGTTCTCGTAAATTTGTCTCTTACCTTATGTGTCGGTTCCATCTTACCTCTTGAGTTCACTTTTCAGAGACATTTGTTACCTTTGTCGTCTGGTTGTAATATAATGGTGTCTTCCATTATTTTAAGAAACTAACAATTTCAGTGGCTGCTCGAGGGAAGACCAGAAGAAGCGAGGTGTAGGACCCTGAGCCATGAATGTTTCTTTGTCCCGTTAAGGTCACAGACTCGGGATGGGGGTGGGGGGGGGGCACCAATGACCCCACTGGAGACTCCAGAGTATCCAGTTATTTGTTCCAGTACCTTAGGGAGGGAATGTTTGCTACTTACTGTACTGGACTCTTGTGTGTAACCTGAGGAACTCCAGGAAATCTTTGAACTGTGATATTGAATATGAACATATGTGCAAATATTTAATTGTTTTTTTTACTTATCTCATTTTCCGCGAACCAATAGATATATATATAATGTGTGTGTGTGTGTGTGTGTGTGTGTGTGTGTGTGTGTGTGTGGTTAACTCTCAGATTTAGATGTAATATCATTAAACTGGTCGTTAAGGATATTTAACAAAAAAACACAAGGATCATTATGTGGAAGTTTCACAAGAAATAATCTGTAACTCAAGTGAGAAGTTATTGTGAAGTATCCGCACACTAGGCTGGTTTATATATATTAGCAGTGTGTTATTGTTGGTGTAGCTGTCGGTGAAGGAGACATAATACTGAACTATGACTCAGTAACAGTTGTCCTTCACCCCGAGGGAGTTAACAGATGTAGGGAACAAGACCGTTATGTATGTAACTGCAGATCTCCTTGTTAAAATTGAGTGTTATTTGAATCAGTCTGGATTAGTGTGCAGTGTTGGCTGGCTGGACTGTATTAACAAAAACAAATATATTATCATTTCCATATGTGATTTTATTATTATTATTATTATTATTATTATTATTATTACCTGTGGTGAGCATTATACACCTGTGACGTGACTTACACTTCATCGTCAGTCACATCCGACCACTTTACCTCTCTTAGCCTCGTGATTCTGCCTCCATTAGCGAGACATCTGCTTCAATTTTCAGAGAACTATATTCACGGTGTCTTCACTCTATTGAAACAGTTCTTTAGTGTTCTTATAAATAGTGATGTGTGGTAGTGATGGGAAGAGGGGGAAGGGAGGCAGGTTGGGAGGTGGAGGAAGGGAGGCAGGTTGGGAGGTGGAGGAAGGGAGGCAGGTTGGGAGGTGGAGGAAGGGAGGCAGGTTGGGAGGTGGAGGAAGGGAGGCAGGTTGGGAGGTGGAGGAAGGGAGACAGGGTGGGAAGAGGGGGGGAGGTGGAGGAAGGGAGGCAGGTTGGGAGGTGGAGGACAGGTTGGGGCAGGTTGGGATTGTGGAGGAAGGGAGGCAGGTTGGGAGGTTAGTTGGGAGGTGGAGGAAGGGAGGCAGGTGGGAGGTCACAGGTTGGGAGGTGGAGGACGGGGGGCAGGATGTGTGTTAGTGGTGGGAGCTGTCACCCTCGACACACCTCAACACTCACTAACTCCACCACAAACTTTGTCTCATAAGTTAGTTTGTTAATTCACAAAGGTGACTAACTGCGTCCCGTGTTCCCTGTGAGTGCCGCTCACCACTAAATGCTATGCTACTTGTTGAAGATCTTTATAAAACGAAAATATTTTTTCAAAAACTTGTATTTTATTTTTCATATTTATGAGGTTAGTAAAATCTTGGATTATTTTTACCATAAGTAGTTATTTACTATCATTACCAGATGTTACTCTTGGACTACATCTTACCAGCAGTAAAGGTCATGGTGTTGGATTTATTTTTTTATTGCCAGTGCAGAGTTCAGCCTGGGTCCTGTTATCTGACGAGCCAGAGCAACACACTCACAGAAAACGGGCATCAAGGTAAACACGTCCACACTAACACTACTTTGTGTTCCCTAACTCAACCTACTGACTCTCTTCTTGGCCATTTATAGCCTTATTTTTTTTTTTTTATCTATTTTGGGGGAACACTTATTAGTCACGGTAAACTCTAACTGTAGTTTTCACGTCATTCCCGCTGTCTTCTTTACATCGTAACTCACATCCTCCGAGGGCGCTGTGAGCTTGTCTCTGCAGCTCACATAAGAGTATAAGTGGAAATTTATCAAGAAATTTTAAAAGATCTAGTCCCCCGGTCTGGATGGTTACTGCCAGCACAAGTTTGTATACAACTTATGTGTATAGTTATTAGCATATATGCGCTGAGCCTTTTAGTGTATACCATCTGGTGATATTGTTTAAGAAAGGTCTTGAAAAAAAACCTTTACAGTAAGATACATTGTTGATATTACAAATAAAATTAAAATTATGTGTATATAAACCGGAATGGCAATAAGTATAAAACCGTAATATAGAAATTTACTGCACTACACTCGCTCCAAAATGAACTGCGACTCCTGTTGTCTCGGTGAGGTTGTCAAGGTCCTTCGTCTGTTGTATTGTCTAACACATTATCGTAAAGATGCTCCAAATACATAAAAATCTAATTTCTACTTCAATTTCATATTACGAAAAACTTTAACCCTGAAATGTAATTGAATAGTGATGAACAAGTGATTAAATTACACGTTAAAACAAACTGCGGTAAGTTACGGTAAGACACAAAGACGTTCCTTAACATGTTACGTGAAGTTAAAACATGACGGAAAAAAACCTTGACAAGATAAACCAAACCAATAAATAAAACAGATCAACAGGTTAACTTAAAACATAAATGTCAAAACAGAGTAACAATAAAAGATAAAACTTCAATTAATTTTCACATAACAAGACCCGTGAACTACCCAAGAGGTCGTTACGGGATGACAATTTGAAGTGCGGACATTGTATTGTTGAGCATCGAGTTTATTCCGGCAGTAAACGAAGGCAACGAGGAGATGACACATTGGAGCGTGTTGGTGGTGGTGGTGGTGCTGGTAGTGGTGGAGGTGGTGATAATGGTGGTGGAAGTGGTGGTAGCGGTGGTGGTAGTGAAGGTGGACGCGGTGGTGGTAGTGATGGTGGTAGCGGTGGTGGTAGTGATGGTGGAGGCGGTGCTGGTAGTGATGGTGGTAGCGGTGGTGGTAGTGATGGTGGTAGCGGTGGTGGTAGTGATGGTGGAGGCGGTGCTGGTAGTGGAGACCAAGACCATGATATACGTCTGAGAATGGATGGAACTTTAAGAGTGTCAAGGAGATAGTCCCAGGATTCCGGAGAGAGAGACACAGACAGACAGAGAAGAGAGAATGACAGACACAGACAGACAGAGAAGAGAGACTCACAGGCAGATACAGACAGAAAGACAGACAGACAACACTGAAACAACAAAAACAAAATAATAACATACGACAACCTGACACGAATATAAGACATAAGAAAACAAAGATTAAATTTAGAGCAAATCTCCAAAGAAACCAGACAAGGATTATCCGACCTCCTGTAAAGTCATAACGTAATTCACCGCACCATAAAAGGCGGTGGAGGAGAGGGTGATGGGCGGTGCAGCGGGCATAGTGGAATATAGATGATTCATTCTGGTAGTTACCCTCCACAGTGGTTCCTCCAAGTTGAGTCCAGTGAACTAACTAAAAACTGGCTGCAGTTCGCGTGGTCTGAAGGTCGGCCTGGCCTCATTTCAGTTGTGACCTTCAAGTATTCCTTCTGTAGTGAATTCCAAATTGCACTGCAGGTTTCAAGTACGATTTTGCCCAGTGCTTGTGGAGGAATCGCAGTGGAAAACTTCAAATCCTTGTATGATCGTTCAGATGTAAGAAATCTCAGATTAGTTGTCAGTCTTTCATGAGGTGATATTGATTTCCGCATGCATACTTATCCTATTTCTTGATTAGGAACTCTACGATATTCGACGGTAGTTGAACTAATCACCACACTCCAATCTCAGTTCTATCAACAGCCTAGTATGAGGAAGTTTCTCTTTCTTCAGCAGCCAGTCTTTAGATCATTTCTCAAGAAAGCGCCTCTTCTCTTTTTCCAATACTCAACGATATTATTTCAACGTCTTCCGGAGCAAGCGGAGTGGCCATGGCTGTCCTCATGCTACGGTGCCCTTGTGAGAACTGAGATCCCTTCAGGCGGAACTGAATCGTGCGTGAGCAAAAAGCAAACTGAGCGGTTATGGGAGTCTTTAAACGAGTTACGACCCATTGCCATTACTCCAATACCCAGCTTAATTTGCGAAAGTTTCGTTTTTGACTGGGCTTATGTTGATGTTACAGGTGCCATAGATCCTCATCAATATGGCAACATGAAAACTTCCTCAACCACCCACCGACTCGTCAGCTTTCTCGTCTACATATAGGTACCGCCATTTTAAAAAACTCAAGACGTCTGTTGCTGTCTTCTTCATTGACTTCATCAAGACATTCGACTTAGTCAACCACAATTTTATTAAAAACAAAACCATCGACCTAGGGTTTGAAGAAGTCTTATACCGTGGCTTACAGACTTCCTTAGTGACCGACGCCAAGCTGTACGCTTCCGAGGGGCTGTCTCCACCTTCCAGTCACTTACCTGTGGCGTCCCCCCAGTGCACCAAGGTGGGACTGGTTTGCTTCTCATCTTCATCAACGATGCCCTGACATGATGGATACTCCCGCTCGCTGGAAAAGTATCGACGACTCCACCTTTGGGATCTGTGTGAATAATTCGGCTCCTGATTACAGCGCCATCCAGAACATATTGGGCAGTCTCCAAAATTGGGCCACCAACAACCATACCAAGACCATGGTGATGCACATCAACCTCTCTTCTGACCATGTCCCACCTCACTCCATCACACTGGGCCCCAACACACTCCAGGTTGTGGACTCCACCAAGCTCCTCGGCGTCACTATAGATAAACTGAATTGTAAAGTACACGTCAGTACAATCTTCTTACTCCACATATCAAGAAGCGCTCAGTACACTGACCCTCTCAGCACTCTAATTATCACCGTGACCAAAAATTAAAAGTTTGGGGAGAACTTCGGCACCAGCCTTGTCACTGTCTCCTGCTACCACCCAAGATCCCTCGTCCGCGAACTACTGTTTGACACTACAACCGCATCCAGCCCATACGACCACGTACTGATAGCTATAAGAACAGCCCAGTCCTAACCATTGTAAAAATTATCAACAACTTGTAGTCAACCTGCCTGTTCATTCCCTGCCAATCTCCCTGTTAATGTGTTGAAATTCCCTGTTCAATGACCCCCTCCCCCTAACCATTATATATTATATTTGTACCATTTATGTCACTTGTATGTTATTTGACGATCACTTGGCCCAAATTATGTAACTTTTACCATCTCTGTTTAATATTTTTTCCACCTCTTTGGCTGCCATGTTCTCTCAAGAAACCATTACTATTATTTATATTTTTATTATTTTTATCATATACTGTACATACATACATACATACATACATACATACATACATACATACATACATACATACATACATACATACATACATACATACATACATACAGTACATACATTTACATACATACATACCCTGTACATACATACCATGTACATACATACATACATACATACATACATACATACATACACACATACATACCCTGTACATACATACATACATACATACATACATACATACATACATACATACATACATACATACATACATACAGACATACATACATACATACACTGAGACTAGAGGTTGTGATGTAAACTGAATGTACTATAGATGGTAACTCAGAGGGAAATGAGAAAAAAAGGAAGAGGATGGAAAGAAGAATTAAGGAAACAAGGAAGGAAGGAAGAAAGAAGGAAATAATAATTAGAGAAACAAGGTGAGAAGAAGAAAGAAAAGAAGACAATCTCTCATCTGGTCGCCACGGCAACTCGCCCACGCTGGCAAGTCGCTGTGATTTACGTGTGAAAATATTATTAAGTCAATGATCATTACTGTATCTAGAACTTTCATACGTTATCATTTACTAGATATTTCACTGGTGTCTGATGATATCCAACAGATAAATCCAGTGTTACATCTTTACTCTTAAATTTTGAGCGAAGATTATACTTGTACACACACACATACACACACACACACACACACACACACACACACACACACACACACACACACACACACACACACACACACACACACACGCACACACATGGAGAGGAGCAGCGTGAACCGACCTACAGTGGGCGGTGAGGAAGCTTCCGCAGGACCACTGAATACCTGAAGAATTGGCTTATTCCATAGACACCGAATCCCCATTCGTCCTATTAGGCACCATGAGTCTCAAATAGACTCAACCCGAGCACCCAGCGAGCCAATAGTATTTTACCAGGTCACAAGTGAACTCCAAGGACGTATATGTTCAAAAATGTGTACATAAACCTTCACATTCATTTGAACACATTTACTGCAGATAGATGTGCGGGTTAATAGGCTAACATATCAATGTGTGTGTGTGTGTGTGCATATTCTTTTGTCTGTATATCATTCCTACCATCTCCCCTCGCCCCTCCACCGGCCAGGCACCCTCCCCCCTTTCCCCAACACTGTCGCCTCTTGCATCACTTGTGCTGGGGCGTCATGTTGTCTGGCTGGCTAGCCGGTTATCAGGATTAGCTACCTGGTTGGCTGGCGGCGGATTAACTTGGTGGGTGTCTGATTGGTTACCTGACTGACTGGTTGGGTAGTTAACTATGTGGCTGGTTAGCTGGCTGGCTGCTTGCTTTATTAACTACCTGGTTGGCTGCCTGCCTTATTAACTACCTGGTTGTCTGCCTGCCTTATTAACTACCTGGTTGGCTGCCTGCCTTATTAACTGCCTGGTTGGCTGCCTGCCTTATTAACTACCTGGTTGGCTGCCTGCCTTATTAACTACCTGGTTGTCTGCCTGCCTTATTAACTACCTGGTTGGCTGCCTGCCTTATTAACTACCTGGTTGGCTGCCTGCCTTATTAACTACCTGGTTGTCTGCCTGCCTTATTAGCTACCTGGTTGGCTGCCTGCCTTATTAACTACCTGGTTATCTGCCTGCCTTATTAACTACCTGGTTGTCTGCCTTCCTTATTAACTACCTGGTTGTCTGCCTGCCTTATTAACTACCTGTCTGGTTGCCAGCCTGGTTAGCTGGTTGGCTGGAAAGATTCTCTATACAGTATTAACATCGTCTGCTCAATGAACGGTAATCTTAGTCAGAACTTGATACCATTTTGGACACTAAATATCCTTATCGTGGCTGAAGTCACCGATTTAGGGTCATTCTTAAGTCTTCACTTACGAGAAATATTCACTGTGCGAACCTTGGTTAATCCGGACTTTAGTTCTTTAACAATATCTAGTCTAGTCCTTTTTCATTTGCCTTTGATGATCACACATTAAACAAATTGCCTCCAGGCACAATATTTTACCAGTAAAGAGTCGTGTTAGCTCAAGCACACGTGGAAACATAATCTATAATAAATCAACATACAGTAGTTGGAAACTGTTATAGCTCTTTATGCTGTTGTCTTGTATATCTCTATAACTTCCCTCCTTCTCTCAGGTTACTCCACACTTGTCTTCATCACTGTTTCTTAAGGCTGCTGAGCCCCATCCTGATGCGTTAGGTTGGCTTATTAATCCTCAGGTGAAATAAGCTATTGTTCAAGAGACCCTGAAAAATACCTGTTTTATGAATTTTCACCAACTAAGAAAGATTTATAGCGACAGACAGACCTAGCGACGTATTGCTGAGTAAGACAAACTGACAGTCAACCATAATGACGGCCATTCACTTAATCTGTGTAGGAGAGTAGTGGATGAAGGGGAGGATCACTGCCTTTACACACACACACACACACACACACACACACACACACACACACACACACACACACACACACACACACACCTACCGAGAATATGACACACACAATATATATATATCTCATTACATTGTAGGTCATTCCCATTACCACATAGTTTATTGTATCGTGAGAAAGCGAGTGAAAAACATCAGGAGTCTAGTTCAGGCTGATGTGTGTTGGTGAGGCAGGAGGGACTCAGATATTATGTATAAGGTTAATGGGATGGTCCATACTGTATAGAGTGGAGTGTGTGTACCACCATATCCGTGTACTGGAAGTGTATTGTAAATTATTATTATTGTCGAGGTAGAGTGGCAGGATAGACTGTACATAACGAAGCAAGGAAGTGAGATGAGGGGCTAAAAGAGGTTATCATTCATAGTCCAGATCCTCAAAGATTCGTACGTGAAATTTTCTCCCTTCATTAGAGATCTTAGGTGACTCACTCAAACCTACGACACAACCCTGGCGGTGCAATGAGGCGCCGATATTGTACTGAGACCCGACCCATAACTCGATAAATTCTCTCATCTCCAGCTACGGGGGGGGGGGGAAATGTTTTACGTAGGAAGGTTTGGGGATCTTTAAAGCAGTACCCCCCCCCCCACCCCCATAGTGGAGGATCATGGCCGCTTGTATGTTTACGTAATACAGAAGTTATGGCCCCTCCATGACGGTGATAACACGGCCAGGATAGTATGGCGGGACGCTACACACACACACACACACATCACATAAGGTCTAATCGCCTAGTCATAATTACACACTTTCTCGGCGCAAAATACCCGCACTAAGACACTATGAACGTTTTGCTCGTCCATTACAGCAGACCATTGTACTGATGTCACTTGCAAAGAAGAACATTATACTGTACACGAAGAGACGTTTTCTTACCAACTTGACGCCGCCATTCTCAACGTCATCTGTGGTTAAGTTTGCACGTTTAGCTCCAGAAATAATACTTATCATTTGTTTAGCTCTGTAGCCATAAATAATAGTTAGCTTTTGTTTAGCTTAGTAGCCAGAATAAATGTGGAGAAGGAGAGGGAGGAAGGAATATAGGTAGAGAGAAATGGAGGAGGAAGTAGCCATAAATATTAGTTATCTTTTGTTTAGCTCAGTAGCCATAAATAATAGTTATCTTTTGTTTAGCTCAGTAGCCATAAATAATAGTTATCTTTTGTTTAGCTCAGTAGCCGTAAATAATAGTTATCTTTTGTTTAGCTCAGTAGCCATAAATATTAGTTATCTTTTGTTTAGCTCAGTAGCCATAAATAATAGTTATCTTTTGTTTAGCTCAGTAGCCATAAATAATAGTTATCTTTTGTTTAGCTCGGTAGCCATAAATAATAGTTATCTTTTGTTTAGCTCAGTAGCCATAAATAATAGTTATCTTTTGTTTAGCTCAGTAGCCATAAATAATAGTTATCTTTTGTTTAGCTCAGTAGCCATAAATAATAGTTATCTTTTGTTTAGCTCAGTAGCCATAAATAATAGTTATCTTTTGTTTAGCTCAGTAACCATAAATAATAGTTATCTTTTGTTTAGCTCAGTAACCATAAATAATAGTTATCTTTTGTTTAGCTCAGTAGCCATAGACACACAAGAGTTTGCAGCTCCTCGTTGTGTTGTTATTGCACAAAGTTGTCATTATTATGGAACACAATATCAAGAGAGAGTTTGTGTATTTATGTGTGGTCGTGTAGGTTCCTCTGCGTGACTGGATGGGTTGTGGACCTTCCGTATTTATTTATTTAGTTAGTCAGTTAGTTGGTTAAAGTATTATTTATTTATTTATTTCTTGAAAGTATTATTTATTTATTTATTTCTTGAAAGTATTATTTATTTATTTATTTATTTATTTATTGAAAGTATTATTTATTTATTTATTTATTTATGTTATTAAAGTATTGAGAACAGCTCGGTCAAAATATTCAGACTTAGAGGTTCAGGGAGGCCACGTGTCTCCCGATAGTAAACTTCCCTTGAAACAACAACATTCACATTACCTTCATCATCACGTCACACAAAACAGAGCTTTGACTTTTGATGATGGATTAGTGTAATTACTCACATTATTTACCAGCTTAAAGACCTTATAGTTGTTGAAACTCAGTAGTAACATTACATCATTTATAGATAAATGTTTGGGTTTTAGCAGAGATACGTTGATGGATTAGAAGGCGGATTATAAGGAACTCTGTTTGTCTTAGCACTAGTGGTGGTCGTAGGGGCTGGGAGTCTTATCTCACAACTTGGTATACATGATTTTTTTTTCTGAGATGAAGGTCATTCGTACCTGCAATATTTACGTGTACAAAATTAATTGCTGGAAACATTTTTTTTTTAATTGGGGTGGACTGAAAGTTACAGTATAGTGTTATTTGTTCCACATACATACATACATACATACATACATACATACATACATACATACATACGAGGGCACCGAAGCCTGAGGATCCAATATGGTCCTCGTTTAGTGTACGAAGTTGACAGAAGGACTAATCGCCTCGGGTCAACACTGTGTCCGAATATAATGATAATGTAACCGTGACCTTTGACCTCGTGTAGTTAAATCAATCGATGTAATTAAAAGAAAATACAACGTGTGGGGGAGTATTAAAACCAAGGAACGTGTACCGGAAACCCCCCAAATCGAAAGAGAAATAAAGGAATGGCAGAAACTTTTATATTTTTGCGGGAAAGAGAACATAAAAATCGGGATAAAGTCGGGAGAGGGCCACGATATCACCCTCCTCTGTGTGTGTGTGTGTGTGTGTGTGTATGTGTGTGTGTGTGTGTGTAATAATGATAGATCAACATGAACTTCGTGTCTGTCAGGCTGGTGTGGTGTAGTGACAGTGTATCCCGGGTGTAAACTTGTTTTGCTCAGGGAAAATAGAAGGATAATTTTACTTGACGATTATAAGCGGATGGTATCATTTCCTCTTCTGCCAGTGAGATAAGTTTGCTCAACCTTTCAAAGACTTAGCCTTCTTCTCCTCCTTTCCTGTATTCTTTTCTTCTTCTTCTTCTTCTTCTTCTTCTTCTTCTTCTTCTTCTTCTTCTTCTTCTTCTTCTTCTTCTTCTTCTTCTTCTTCTTTTCTCTTCTTCCTTCCCATCTTTCTTCTTTATTCTTCCTCCTCTTTTTTTCTTTTTCTTCTTCTGGTGCTGCTCCTCCTCCTCCTCCTCCTCTTCCCGCCACGTTCCTTCGCTGTTAATCAAGACGCCTCTGTTTACATACGACCTCTAGTGAAGACAGTTCGTTCTTGAATGGTCTGCCTTGAGTCTCAGCTGCCCATCTCAACACTGTCGTCCACCAACTGTGTCTCGCCTTGTCCTCTATATGCTGGGTCATCTCTCGGTGCTGTGGTAATGAATCTCTCTCTCTCTCTCTCTCTCTCTCTCTCTCTCTCTCTCTCCGTGGAATTTGTTTTTTCTAGTTCTCTCCTTCTCTGCCTTATCTTCATGGTCTGTCAACTCCTCCTCCTTCTCCTCTCCTTCCTTCCCTTTCCTCACATCATTGTAACAGCATCTCCAACATTTTCATGACCACAATTCCTCCTTCCTTTACTGAGCCCGGCGGACGTGTAGGTATGCACCAGTCTGACTCCAACTCTCCTTAACTCACTAGCCCAAAACTCGACGCTGATATATGAATTGAGATGATCTTCCAGTGTAGGCGGACCACATTCTCCAAAGTTTGTACGTCGAAGTTGGAGACGTGAGAAGTAAGAATGCATCTGACTAACCTCACTTTAACTTATTGACCGTCTTCCTGGTGTTGTTAACTGGTTCCCAATTCTCAGTGGTTCGTAAGGATATGTTTTACTCACACTGGAGGTGAGAAACTGCAGAAAAATTGCATCACTTGAGATACGACATAAAAAAAAATAGGGTTTCGCAAAATTGTGTACGTTTAATTTGACCACGACTGTAGATTTGGGATTCTCAAAACTTCGTACGTAGAATTATTAGTATTATTTTTTTTAACTAGACATGTGAGAACTCAGCAATCTGGTTTACTTAACGCACACTTTGAACACAGAAGACAATAAAAATGACATCGATTGTGTACTTTGAGTGAACCATGACCTGCTCTTACCCTCGGTGGAGCTGAAGAAATTTTAGGTGTATATCTTTAAGGTTCCGGGACCTGATTCTGGGAGGAATAGTTGCGAAGTTTTATCTCTCGTGGACTTATTTACGAGGCGTGTGATGGTGCTTGTGTCTCAAGTTCCTACGTCTTAGCAAGTTGAGCGTGTGGAGATTGTGGGGGCGAGGGACGACCTGTGTCACTGTTGTCACTACCATTATGTGGAGAATTGTGCAGCGCCTCACTCCCTCCCCTCATATCGTGCATTACCCCTCCCTCCCTCATGTCATACACCGTCATACTTAAGAGGCGGATTCTACTTGTGCGTTATATAAGGTTTGTTGTAACAGTATAGCGGCAGTCTTGTGTGTGTGTGTGTATCCTGCTCCCTCTCCACCGCCCTGCCAGTATAAGGACCACACCCAGGGCCATGTGACTTGGCCAGCTGAAGATTAATAGTGCCGTATTAGCCGATGGTGATGGAGAATGTTTAGTGTAAAATTGATTCTGTTCCATAAGAGTGATCGATGATAAGTTTACCGCCATGCTGAGACAAAGTGAAAATAATAATGATAATGAAACGAAAATAAGAAAAAGGAGATACTGATAAAGTTGATGATGAAATAGAGTAATAATATCTAAAATACAAATAAGAAATAATGATAATAATAATAATAATAATAATAATAATAATAATAATAATAACAATAATAATAATAATAATAAATAGTAATAATAACAGCAATAAACATCATGACAATAATATTAATATACACAATAGTAATAGTAACATCACCCAAAAAAATAATAATAATAACAACGATAATGATAATATATTTTTCGATCTATCTATTTATAATTTTCTTACCGTCACCATCACAAAGTATATAATCCATCAAGGGACGATCACACACGTTGCTTACTTAATTCTTAGCTTAGAGAGGGAATATTGGACGTGCTTAAGATTATTGGAGTATCTGTGTAAATCACTAAAGATAAGATAAGAGAAGTAATTTTTGTCCCCAGAAACTCCGTCAATAATAAATGCTGAAAAAGTTTTATGGGTTTTTAATCAAGTGAAATAAGCTGGGGGGTAGGTCTTCAGGCGATTTCTATTGACCTCACTTTCCAAACTCTTTTTCTGGCACCTAGTTGGCACAGTCTATCATCTGAAACCCAGTTGGCACAGTCTTATCATCTGGCAGTCACGGAGGACCAAATTAGTGAGCTGATTGACCTTATTTACCTAACCATAGTGCCTACAATCTCTAATTGGTCACGTGATTAATTAGTGTCGTGGTGGTGTTGGGGAAAGACTGACCTATATTCGGTGGTATCTGTGTGTGTGTGTGTGTGTGTGTGTGTGTGTGTGTGTGTGTGTGTGTGTGTGTGACGTTCCCTCCGCCTTGGCCAGACTGTGTGCACTTCGCGCCTCACATAATCAGCTGACTCATTACGTACACGGACAGCTTGGGTCTGGCATCAAAGAACGTACCGCTTTTAGGGGACGAAGGATACGGTTTAGGAGTAATGGTATTATTATTATTATTATTATTATTATTATTATTATTATTATTATTATTATTATTATTATCATTATTATTATTATTATTATTATTATTATTAGTATTATTATTATTATTATTATTATTATTATTATTATTATTATTATTATTATTATTATTATTATTATTATTATTATTATTATTATTATTGTTATTATTATTATTATTATTATTATTATTATTATTGTTATTATTATTATTATTATTATTATTATTATTATTATTATTATTATTAGTATTATTAGTATTATTAGTATTATTATTATTATTACTATTATTGTTAAGAGACGTGAATGGAACGAGAGTTTGATCATAAGACTAGACACAGCGACACATAAAAGCTACAGAGGAAGACAACTGTTCCACTGAGAGACACTAAGAACCTGTTCAGCCAATGTTATAAGACTGGAGCTTCTCACTGGGCGCTGACATCACCTCTGAGTTTGGCTGCCATTTTAGAGGGTCACCGTACATGTAGTAAATATTTGCCTGTCATGTTTATTATTGTATGACGTATAGTAGCGCTGTAAGAAATGCTAAATCGTGTGAGAGAAATTTGTAAGTCCAAAGGTCTATGTTTGGTTACTTTTTCTTTTCAGTTCTCATAAAATCTGATGTCACAGTCAGATTCAAAACCATCTGTACCTTTAGGCTAACATATTTTACCATCACAGTGACAGTAGGGAGGTGGTTGTCATCAAGTGTGTGGTGGCCTTCGTCTCTCCTGGTCACACACATATCAGAACGTGTCCATTAAAGACACGCCCAGCGAGGCTCTTGGATAATATTAATTTTCAAATCCTCTTTAGTTTTCCCACTGATGTAAAATATTTTACTCATGATAAACTATTTTAAACGCAATTAAGGAAAATGGTTGTTTATCATTCAATACACTGTAGAATAGGTAAATAACAAGATAGTTTTCCAATATTATTAGTGATAACTCATCTCTGCGACGTGTAACAAATCTTGCCAGACACTGACACCCGTGATGCGTGAACACCAGTGTTGTGGGACGGCTGTCATAAGGTTGTAAATGTTGCCACCTGTGTCCGCAAGAGATGGATTGCTTCGCTAACCGATATGTCGGGGCGAGGCGGGACGTCCTTACCTGTCCCTCACTGCTGGGAGAGTAGTGTTGCTAGGTGCCTCCCTCACTGCTGGGAGAGTAGTGTTGCCAGGTGCCTCCCTCACTGCTGGGAGAGTAGTGTTGCTAAGTGCCTCCCTCACTGCTGGGAGAGTAGTGTTGCTCGGTGCCTCCCTCACTGCTGGGAGAGTAGTGTTGCTCGGTGCCTTCCTCAATGCTGGGAGAATAGTGTTGCTATGTGACTCTCTCACTGCTGGTAGAGTAGTGTTGCTAGGTGCCTCCTTCATTGTTGGCAAAGGAGTGTTGCTAGGTGCCTCCCTCATAGTGACCACATATAAACACACCGCCAAAAAGGGGTTATATTAGAGAAGATAACAGCCCATCTGTTCAGTCAAAGCCTCTTACTTTCACACACAATATGACAGACAGAGCGCACTAATGGAGTTCCTTTCCAAACTTCTCACTCTGGCCTTTTGACCACTGAAATATACCATTCGTAAGGACAGTAAGACTTATTATACTGTATATTGTTAAGTATGAAGATTATTGCTGTAGTTATGAGGATATACAGAGATACGGACGGCGCTCATCATACATTATTTAAAAGTCAGTTCCGGTATTCACACATCAATCTACAAATACCATGCCCCTCACTTCATCCCCAAACAGGTATATTAATTTTGGAAGTAGGCGGGGGTGAGTAATATGTCATGTTTTCGAGAAGTCTGGACGGGGGGTGTGGGCGGAAATCCCGAGGCTGACGTGTTGTGATGGATCATCCCGCCACCACACGACTGATGCTCTGTTTTTAACCCGGCCAGGCAGTAGTGGTGGAGGGGGAGACTTGGGTTATCACCTCTCTAGAGTCTGTCTGGCTGTCTGTCTGTCTGTCTGTCTGTTAGTCAAATGGCCATCCGTATCCATCGTCTAAGGACAGTAGAATTGTTATTGGAATTTGCCGAAAGGATTGTTATATTAATCCACATTATTAATTATCACCATCAGGAATTTGGGTGTTGTATTTATAACAGGTGATCTTCCCTCATGACCACGTGTATAGGCTTGGTCTTGCTGTTGTGATATTTATGTCACCTTGATGGGGAGAAAATACACCAGTACTAATTTCGCTGCATATAGTCTTTATTAACGAGAACAAAAATTCAGTCATCACTTTAGTCTACAGGCGATCATCTTTAAACGTGAAAGACAAATACATTTCTGACGGCTGACAAATATAAACGGCAGAGTATCGCAGCTTACTTCTGTACTTCACCAATCACAACACAGCTCTATGACCATGGACGGTATACTGTGGGTGTATCCCCTGACCTCACCCCGTCACTAAACAAAATAAGATAAATAAAACGAAAAAAAAAATCATATATATTTTTCCTATTTCCTTTGTGAGGCATCAGTAAATTGGTAACGATGTGAAGTGAGCGGCGGTGAGGAGAGAGCCTGGGTCGCATTAGTCTCCTTGATGACAGTGTGGCCCTCCTCCCTCCCTCCCTCCCTCCTGTCCTTCGGGGCCAGCGGGAAGGAGGGCACTGGGATTTGATCCCTCATTAATCACCAAATCATGTTCACAGACCCCCCCCCCTCTTACTCCCTCTAACCTCCCCACCCTTTCCCTTCCATTCCTCCCACTCTCTCTCACTTCCCCCTACTCCTTTCCTTCCCCCTCTACCTTCCCCATTTCTCTCCACCTCCTGACCTACCCCAGTTTATTCCTCTTTCACCATCAACCAGTACCTCTTGGGTTCATCCTCACTAAGGGTGTTCCTCGGTCAGACTGCCACACCACCAGCATCGTCTCCTCCTCTGAGTGACGCGTCTCATTATAGACCTGCTTGTGGAGCCTCCTGTTGCTGGCGTCTGGTCACACCGCTGGTACACTCACAGTAATTACCTACGTGTGTTTGTATAGTTAGGTCCTCCTTTGTGTTTTATTTGAACTCTCACATTCTGGTCCAAACACAAGTATAGCTCATGTAGATCTTTTACACTCACACATATACGTGTGTGTGTGTGTGTGTGTGTGTGTGTGTGTGTGTGTAATAATAATAATAATAATAATTAACGGTTTATTGAAAAAGTTCTGCAGCCCGAAGGCTGAAAATATACATTGGACATAAATGACTTATTACATACATTGGTGGTTTAACAAAAGCCTTCATTAGAGAAAGGTGAAGGAACACACAGTGAACATACAGATTAATGTAGGTGTTGAACAGCAAACATGTAGTGTAGTAACTCCCTCCCAGATGGTGTTAGGAGGGACCTCACGTGGTGTAGTAGTTCCCTCACAGATGGTGTTATGAGGGGCCTCACGTGGTGTAGTAATTCCCTCACAGATGGTGTTATGAGGGGCCTCACGTGGTGTAGCAATTCCCTCACCGATGGTGTTATGCGGGGCCTCACGTGGTGTAGTAATTCCCTCACAGATGGTGTTATGAGGGGCCTCACGTGGTGTAGTAATTCCCTCACAGATGGTGTTATGAGGGGCCTCACGTGGTGTAGTAATTCCCTCACAGATGATGTTATGAGGGGCCTCACGTGGTGTAGTAATTCCCTCACAGATGGTGTTATGAGGGGCCTCACGTGGTGTAGTAATTCCCTCACAGATGATGTTATGAGGGGCCTCACGTGGTGTAGTAGTTCCCTCACAGACGGTGTTCTATGAGTGAGGTGTGGTCCCAGGCCTTCCTATCGTAGACGGATTAACACATCGCTGTTGTTGGGTCGGGCCGTTATCACTGAGTACCTGGGACCTCACTGTGTGAAGGTCAACTTGGGTACCACTGCCACTGCTGAGTTGTTCTCACTGACTCAAGCACTGTTCACCACCGTTCACCTCTGTTTAAGACTGGTTCCATTCCTTTCCTAAATGAAATAGCAACTTCTAGCGTGAACTTGTTGATATTCCGGTGGGGAGGAGGGTTCAGGGGAGGGAGCTGGTATGGGTCAACTTAACAGTTGACCTGGCAGCTCCGAGAGGAGCGCCAGGCACGTCTTGACCCTTCGGTGGTCAAGGATGAAGTGTGTGTGTGTGTGTGTGTGTGTGTGTGTGTGTGTGTGTGTGTGTGTGTGTGTGTGTGTTCATGGGTCTCATTTTGAACAATAAGGAACTCCAGATGAACATTATCCGAGATGTTTTCACCATCATAACTGTCCACCAACTTAACCCATTATGGAAAATGACACTTAAGATTGTAATGTTGTATGAGGCGGGGTGGGGCGGGGCGGGGCTGGGTGGGGCGTCCAACTATTCCCTCACCCTCCCCGTCCCGCTCCCCGTCCCGCTCCCCTGTCTACGCGTGTGAAGCCCCTGTCTGTCTACTGTGTCTACCTCACTTTTCTCTGTCTTCAGTAAGCCTTACCGCCAGGCTGGATGTGCTCCTCAGTAAGATGGTTTATCATAAGGTGGACCTCATGTAACAATTCATCTCTTGTGTGTCTCCAGTGACCCTCACGTAATTCATTTTATCTCTATATCGTTCCGAAATTTCCTTTGTTGTTTGTATAATACTTGTGGCTTTAAGTTTGAACTATGTTATTATTATTATTATTATTATTATTATTATTATTATTATTATTATTTAAGTAGTAGTAGTAGTAGATCATCTTCGCATGAAGGTTGCTCCGAGGACTGATGGGACTGACACGTGTACTGTACAGTATTGACTGTAGTTATAGGCATCATTAAACTAAATACAGTTCTATACTTACCAAATTTGACCCAATCTACCCAAGTTAACCTAATTTTATCTGTAATGTCTAAGCACATTAATAAACGTTTAGGTACAACAGAAAACTTTGCATACGTAGTTCATCTCATCGTGTATTTATCCGATGTATCCAGTTAACATAACTTACATTAAATATATTAAAATTACCATAAGTTTGCGCTTCGCTTTGAATTAAATCCGAAATATACATAGTTAAGTGTCGCAGTGTGACTGTTAGGGGATTTATCACATGTAGCATAGTCTAATGTTGTATAGTGTGTGTGTGTGTGTGTGTGTGTGTGTGTGTGTGTGTGTGTGTGTGTGTGTGTGTAAAATCATACCCGTCACCGCACATCACCCACAGTTAACAGATAGGTTGTGGTCATTGCCTGGACACTGGAGGCTGTCTGTCGCATTAGATAAAGGTTGGAGTGCATCATGTCCACGACCCACACTATAGGTTGATGACTCATTATAGGAGGCGGTGAGTGTGTGGCGTGGCGTGGCGTGGTGTGGTGTGGTGTGGTGTGGTATGGTGTGGTGTGGTGTGGTATGGTGTGGTGTGGTATGGTATGGTGTGGTGTGGCGTGGTATGGTATGGTGTGGTGTGGGGGATGTGGCTGTTTCTTCCCTGTGTTTATGCGTGAAATTATTTATAGGAGTTTGTATGACTGTATTTTTGTATGATAAAATATTAGTATAAACGTGTGTGAATGTTTGCTGGCGTGTGGTAGTGTGGTGTGTGATTAATTGTGTCCAAATATATGTTTTTTTTTTAACTATAAGTGCACAATTGGGTGAAAATATTATTATGTATATGTATTAATGTGTTTGTGTGTATGTGTGAAAATATTAGTATATGCGTGTATGACTTGTGTTTGTGTGTAGGAATGGGTGTTTGTGACGAGGCCGGGGTAGGGGTGGGGGGGGGTACACCTGAGGAGGATGTCCGTCTCTCAAGAAGTAATGTTGCTCTTGTTATCGTCTTCAGTTGTGTCTTGAGATGCTGACTACATGATAAGATATTTAAGGAACACGTGAACATTAGACACGTCAGTTTATTTAACCTAAAGATTAACCACGCAACACGATCACTAAAACTAAGTTAACATTAACCTAACACAAATCTAACACTAACATAACCTAACTTAAGCTAACCTAACCTAACACTAACCTAGTTTAACTTAACACTAACCTAACCTAACACTAATCTGACCTAACCCAATACTACCCCAACTTAAGCTAACACCAACCTCACCTTAACTAAACTAACCCAACCTAACACTAACGCTAACACTAACCTAACCTATCCTACCCCACCCCCAGGTCGCGTATGGGTGAAAAAGACAGGTTACCTAATCTTCATATGGTACCATTTAAATAACACAGCTGAGATTATTTAAAGCTGACGGGAAAAAAAAAATATATATATATATATATATAATTTATAAATCCACGGGTCTGTTTATTTTCTTAGTATTTGTTTTTATTTGTTTTTATTTTTATTGCTACAGGTGTTTATTTGTTCATTACTACAGGTGTTTGCTTTTACACTTGTATTTGTTATTGTATCCGTGTTTATTTGTTTATTTACACACACACACGGCTTTCAAAGTTTATATATAATTATGTTTTAAATTTAGGAAGAGAGCTTTTGAGGGAGAGAAATTGATGCCGTGTACGTAGTTGTCTGTAACCCTGTGTGTGTGTGTGTGTGTGTGTGTGTGTGTGTGTGTGTGTGTGTAGGTGGGCTGCAATGTACAGTGACTTCGTGGGAGGAGGAACCCGGAAATCCATTGAATTCTCGGTATGGCAGATGGGGGCGCAGGCAACACTCAGGCAGATGGTGGAGCGAGGGCTTGTGAATGACTGTCAGTGTGTGTGTGTGTGTGTGTGTGTGTGTGTGTGAGTGTGTGTGTGTGTAGGTGGGCTGAGCGTGGGCGTGCAAGAGTGAATGTGAAGGCGTGAAGGGAGGGGGGGAGTTGAGTATTGCCTGTGAACGTGTGGGCAAGTAAGTAAGTGGGCGCGCTGAAGTCAATGGACAAGTGGGCGTGGGCTTAACGAAGGAACATTAACCAATTGCTTGGATTTGTGGATGAAAGTGTAGGTGTTTGGGGTGGGGGGGGGAGTGAAATCATGGGCTGTCAGTGTTGTTTCCTTCTGTGGCCTCTCTCTCTCTCTCTCTCTCTCTCTCTCTCTCTCTCTCTCTCTCTCTCTCTCTCTCTCTACAGCGAGACTACACATCGTCAAAATCTTAGGTGTACCTAGTTGTCTCTCACAGTCTGACCGACGCTCTGCTCCACTGGTTATGTTAGGTTAGGTCGGGTCAGGTCAAATCAGGTGGTGTTTGGTTCAGATACCTGGAATAAGCTGAAATACCCCCTCCCCCACCCCCCACCCCCTCCCCTTGCCAGTTGGTTAAGTTTTGCTCGTGTTATGAAAGATTAAGTTCGATAAGTTAACTCTGCTTAATACAGTGATGGAAAAAGCATTTGGTCTAGTTGCTGGATATTTTACGGGTCTTGTTTTTGTATGACTGTTAAAGAAAGTTATGTAGTTTGATTTGTTATTGTTTCAGTTTTAAGCTTTACAAATTGACATTTTGTTTCTGTGTCTATCTCCTGTTCCGTGATATAAACAAAATGTGACCGTGTTTTTCCACCTGTTGTAGTGACGATTGGTGTCATACAAACTGAGGAAGCTGCCTGATGTCCCTCTGTGGTGTGTGTGTGTGTGTGTGTGTGTGTGTGTGTGTGTGTGTGTGTGATACTACCCCCCCATACTGCATATATTATATCACATAACAAACTGATCGCGGTTGTATAGTGTTGATGATGCTACAGTATTTAACAGTGATACTAAGTCATTTTTATTACCATAGATGACATCACCTGGGCGTATTTTATTCGTCCCCATCGTCACCTGAACGCCTATTCTCATTCCATCTCTGCACTTACTCTACGTACTGTTTGACGTTTGATCAGAATAGAATAAATTAGTGTATACCTTTACATCAGAATAAGTAAATAGAACTCTACATTAAATTAGACTCGACTACAGCCTGTGCATTTCCGTCTGGCTTTAGGACACACGAGCAAGACTCCAGGAAGACTTATACATAAATCTCCAGCACTTGACATGAGCCTTCACCAAGATTATTCCCGAGGTGTTTGAAACTCTAGACCCGCTCACCTCACCATCCACCTTACCTGTGAACCTGAGGTGGCCGGTAATAAAGTCACAGGAAAAAAAGTCACAGAAAAAAGTCACAATTTTGGCTAGGAAAAAAAGTCACAGGAAAAAAAGTCACAATTAATTTATGGTGGCCGGTAATAAAGGTTAGGTTAGGTTAGGTTAGGTTAGGTTACCATCAGTTCTGCATATTCTTTTACTGAAATTGATTGACATATTAACCTTAAAAAATGTGAGAATTCGATAGATAACTTTTCTTTTTTTCCTGTGACTTTTTTCCTGTGACTTTTTTTCCTGTGACTTTTTTTCTGTGACTTTTTTACCTGTGACTTTTTTACCTGGATTCGAACCTGACTCCTCCTCCCCCCCCCCTCCCTACCTCCCTCCCTCCCACCCCCCTCCTCATCCTCACACACCATCACTTTTACTACCACCACCACTATTCACTACTACAACTACCAGCCACCGCCATCACTCACCACCATTCACCACCTCCACCACTGCTGCTACTACTACTACTACCACCACAACTCAACATAACCACCAACATTCACTACTACAATTGCCACCATCACTCACCACCACTAACACTCACTACCACCACCACTACTCACCACCACCACCACATCACCACTACTACCCCACACCAACACTACTACCACCACTCAACAGTCCCCACCTTTTTCCAGTCTTCTTCACATCTTTCAGTCTTTTGCCCTGGAGGTATTTTCAACCAAGTTATTCCTCATAATTCCTAAATTCTAACATTTCCCTCAGAAATACCAACACACGTACAGTAATTCCCATCGTGATTATTCATGAAGACGAGGGAGGTTCCGTAACATATATACATAAATCCAAATTAATTATATAAAAAAATTACAAGATATAATTATTTGCACCTGGAATTTTAATCAAGAAGACCCTGAGACATTCACTACACACTCCAAGACAGTCAGTCACATGCTTCCAGTCGCTCCAGTCAATATCCAGTCTTGGGCGGTGGTTGCAGCTTCATGTATAATGGCATTAGGCAGTCATGAGATAATAAACAGTCATGAATACATTAAACATTCATAGGAGACAGTGAAGGAAATGAGACATTAATTTGTCTTTTGTCGTTAAATAGTCTTATGGGACATTAAACAGTCATTGAAACATACCGAGATAATTCGACACACACACACACACACACACACACACACACACACACACACACACCACACCAAAACCGTAGTCATGCACATCAATACCGCCACCACTCCAGTGCAAGCCCCAGCAGTCACAGTGGGTGCTCATCCTCTCCAGCTGGTGCAGTCTGCCAAACTCCTGGGTGTAACTATAGACAACAAACTTGACTGGAAGGCCCATGTAAATAACACAGTCAAGGCAGCCTCGTACCGTCTCTACATGCTATGACGACTTAGGTCACTTGGGACACCCACGCCAGAGCTGAGGACCATCTACAACGCCTTTATTCTCCCCAAACTAACGTATGCGTCACCAGCCTGGTCGTCTTCTCTCAACTCCACCCAACAACATCAGCTAGAGAAGGTACAGAAAAGGGCCTGCAGAATCATGCTCAGCGCAGAATACTCCAGCTACACCAACGCTCTCTCCACCCTGGAAATGCCATCCCTCAGTGACCTCCACCACCAAGCACTGGAAAGGTTTGGCAGCCAATTAATGCACCACCCTCGTCATCGCCACCTCCTGCCACCGGCAGCCCCCCGCCCACCTCACGCAGTCCACCACTACAACAAAATTCAGCCCATAAGAGCCCACACCGATAGATATAAGAATAGCACCATCCCATCTATTGTTAAAATAATAAACAACTCCTGATTTATGTACTGTACAGCCCTGTAAATGTATTCAATGCATATTATATCATTATGTCTAAGTCAAATGTAAGTGTATATTTTCAGCCACCGGCTGCAACTCTATTAATGAACCGTTTATTATTATTATCATTATTATTGCACACACACACACACACACACACACACACACACACACACACACAGTCTCTCTCTCTTCATAAAATCACAAAGGACATGATACAGTCAGCGTACCGCCCACCTAATCGTTGTATCCTGAAAAGGTTGGCTGAGGCAGATGAGACAACAAGCAGACGACGGAACAAAAAACCATTCTTAAAGCCTGTGAGTGAAACGAGGCTGAGCACTCACTTTGAACTGCCCCGGGTCAAAGTTATGGAGTCAGACAGGGAACAACATTTGAAGGGGTGCCGAACTTTGGGGGGAAAAAGACGGCTTGAGAAGAGTGATGGTCTTTCCTCCTAGCAAATTTGTACACTGGAATCACTCGCCCACTTTCCCTTTTACCTGATCCACTCTTGGTGATTAAGTATTTCTCGATTGTTTTTTTTAATGTTGATTCTTAGCACAGTGTATGCAGGTACTGGTGTAGTGGGTCGTCCAGTCTCTCTCTCTCAGTTGGTTACGTGTGATGGGAGTTTTAACACTGGTGGGTGATGGTCTTTTTGTATTACTGAGGAGAGCTGTTGAGAGTATAGCCTCATTCTCTCCTTCACTTGTTATCTCTCCACTCTTCTCTATTCCTCTATTCTTTCTTTCTTCTTATCTCTGTTCCTCTACTTTTTTTCCTTCTTCTCTTATTTCCTTCTTCTCTACTTTTTCCTTCTTCTTCGTCTTCCTCTTCTTCTTCTTCTACTTATTTTTTCTTATTGTTCATCATCATCATCATCATCCTCTGCGTCTCATTTACCCCAAAGTTTGTTATTCTTCTCTTTGTTATATAATTTTTTTCACCTACATTTATCCATTAGTTTTCTTTCCTTTGTCTGTTTCTTCAAAGTTTTCGGTTCTGTTTTTCTTCTCTCATTCCTCACCTCTCCTTCCTTGCACCTTCTTCACTTTTCTCCTTATCAACATCACATCCTGGATTTTTCTTATCTCAGTTCAGGCGATTTATTTTATTTTACATTAACTCGGGATAAGAAAGAGCATTTAAGTTACGGTAGAGTCTCGGTGTAGATTTGAAGACATTATCATTGTCAGGTGTTTTAAGTTAGGTTAGGTTAGGTTAGGTTAGGTTAGGCGTTAAAGTCTTTCCGGTCGTCTCTTGGCTGTCATGACCTCTCACATTAATTTCTTTTGACATCCACCTCCACAGGACACCATTACCTTGATTGACTTTCACTTTTTACTGTTGTATTTTATTCGAATCCAATTAACCTGCTTAGACTCCTTCACGTCTCTCTCTCTCTCTCTCTCTCTCTCTCTCTCTCTCTCTCTCTCTCTCTCTCTCTCTCTCTCTCTCTCTCTCTCTCTCTCTCTCTCTCTCTCTCTCTCTCTCTTCTCTTCTCTTCTCTCTCTCTCTCTCTCTCTCTCTCTCTCTCTCTCTCTCTCTCTCTCTCTCTCTCTCTCTCTCTCTCTCTCTCTCTCTCTCTCTACAGCGAGACTACACATCGTCAAAATCTTAGGTGTACCTAGTTGTCTCTCACAGCCTGACCGACGCTCTGCTCTACTGGTTATGTTAGGTTAGGTCGGGTCAGGTCAGATCAGGTGGCGTTTGGTTCGGATACCTGGAATATGCTGAAATACCCCCCCTCCCCACCCCAGCCCCCCACACCCCCTCCCCTTGCCAGTTGGTTAAGTTTTGCTCGTGTTATGAAAGATTAAGTTCGATAAGTTAACTCTTGCTTAATACAGTGATAGAAAAAGCATTTGGTCTAGTTGCTGGATATTTTACGGGTCTGATTTTTGTATGACTGTTAAAGAAAGTTATGTAGTTTGATTTGTTATTGTTTCAGTTTTAAGCTTTATAAATTGAATTTTTTTTTCTGTGTCTATCTCCTGTTCCGTGATATAAACAAAATGTGACCGTGTGGCCAGCTTCATTTCTAGACCAACCACATTAAGCTAACCTTCCGTAACATATACCTACCTAACCCGATCTTACCCAACCTAACTTACCTTACGAGTCTATGTATGTGAGAGGTAAGGTAGGGGGAGGATGAAAGTCCCTTCAAGCAAGCTTCCATGAGGGTTTGGTAGTGTTAGGTGGTGGTGGGTGGGACCGGGAAGGATAGGTGGAAATATTCGTTTCCTGACATTTTCAATTACAACAACAAACGAGAAGAGGTTGGGTAGTAGGGGTCCCGTTTTTTTTGGTGTGTGTCAGAAGTCACTTACACCTTGTCATAAAAAGTACTCGTTTCTCTTGTCCTGCCTCTCCCTCCCACCCGCTACCCACCCCACCCCAGCCCTCTCACGGTAGCTTTCTATATACGACGCTCGTTCGAGTTTCACCGCCTGGCTCTCCTGGGTGTTAAAACGCTATCTATATGTAAATATATATGTGTGTGTGTGTATTCAAATTTGAGTGTATATCTACATCTGAATCTAAAAGGTCAATATGTCTGCAGGTGTGTGTTCGTCTGGCGATCGTGTGTGTGTGTTTGTCTTCGTCTGACTTTCGTATGTGTAGGGAGCCTTATGTATATCCTTAATGGCTGTCGTGAGTATGTGAAAGTACAATGTGTTGTAGGAGTATAAGATAATATTAAGTGTATAGATGGAGGGTTGATCTTCCCACCGTCTCGCCCACTCTGTGCCACGTAACTCTCCCTTAGCAATATTTATCACTCCTCCTTTACTATTCACTCCAGTCTCCCAGCAGGGACAGTTTGTACACGTTCTCAGTGTTGTATTAGCCCTCAGCCTGGCGTTAATTAGTGATCTGGGCTTCATCAGCAGTCGTTCCTTAGATTTGCATAAATTGGTTTCGTACAAACTTGGCACATGTGAGACAATGCATCCTTCACGTGATGAATCAGTACGGCCACCAGCTGGTCATGGGGTGAGGCTGTGTGGTCGTCGATGACTTGGTGGACAGGAACTCTGCCTCCATCCTGCACAAATAAGACGATGATTCAAGGAAAACACTTAGACGCTCAGACACGAACAATGCTTTGAGTAGTTAACTATGATTAGACACCCAGGATAATGATGGTGTGATTAATAAAAAAAATAGAGTCAGACGCTTATTATAAACTTTGTTTAATAAAAAATAGACACTCAGAAAATAAAACATTCTTTATTAGATATAAGTGAACACTCAGAGAATAAAAAGTTCCTTCATATAACATAATTAGACATTCACAAAATAAAATACGTTTTTTATTAAAAAAAGAAACTTTAGATTTTAGTGAAGAGGACATAAAAGGATTTATTTGTATTAATATAACAAGAGCCAACGGGACTGTGCAATAAGTATGACGTCACAGTGGGCGACATACTGGACAGGCAGCTGTCAATATTACCAGCAAACGATCCTAAAAATTAGAAATAAAAATAAAATTCATATATTTTTCTCAGAAACTTGTCGTTATTAACTTTTGATATGAGATTACTGAGCCAGAGTCAGCCTCAGCTCCTCATTATGAGGTTGTGAGCTGTGAGGCCTGATGCCCTCACTACAAGACCAGGGCAGTCTGGCAGCCAACACCCACCATCCCTCTTTACCAGTGGGCGAGAGAGTACTGCCCGGCGTAGTGGTGCACATTACAACTATAATAGTGAACACGGCATACAGTTACCAGGTTCACTACATCTCTAAGACACTACCTGTAGCTTCCTGTAAGGTCATAACATATATACTCGTAATTACCCATTCTTAACACTAAATAACGTATACATTAATAGATGTGTGTGTGTGTGAACGCTCCACCGGTCAGCATGTTCGCCTAGCAAGTGAGCGGACCCGGGTTCGATCCCCGGGCAGGGTGGAACTGTGGGCAAGTTTCTTTACGCCATTTGCCTCTGTCTACCCAGCAGTAATTGGGAACCTGGATGTTAATCGATTTACGGATCGTATTCCGGAGTAATGGCTAGCCAGTGCAGTTGGCGAGTTGTCCGGTCTTCTCGGACTATTCCTTGACAAGCCAAGGTGGCCCTTGGGCCGGCCATCCTCGTTACACGAGGGGCAACCATTATTAAAAACGCCAAAGGTGGAGTAAACCCAAAGGTGGAATTAAAGTCTTCAACTTATAGTTCGAGTGAAATTCCATTTTAGAATTGAAATTTAAGTGATTCGGATTCCTGGAACTGTGCTCACCCTCTCCAACACCTCGACCATTGGCTAACATACTCACCAGTGACAAGTAGTGTGACCCCAGCTGACTACTACCTGTGTACCTCGTAGGGTTTGGTCGTTTACTGTCCTACTGACATTATCTGAGCATTGACTGGTATGTCCAATAATTGTCCATAGTATATTAAATAATGTCTAGCTTATTTACACAACACTTACGGCGACGTTTACGCCTCATGGGACGGGCGGGAGGGAATATACAGTTTCTGCAGACGTTAATAAATGTAGGTAAACTCCAGTTCACTTCTAATTTAATCAAGGACACAATATAAATCACTTCATATTGAATGAGTTTGAGGCTGAGGTACAACTATCATAAACAACATCATAAACATAATAAAACACTGAGAGTAAACATTAAAACACTAAATTCACATCACAGGAAAAATATTAATGAGGGTCGAGTCGTTGTGAAAATCAGAGTAAAAGTTGAAGTCAACCTTAAAAGATAAAATTCTGGTTGAAAATTGGTGTTTCTTGATTAGAGGACGAGAACTGTAAAGGCTCCGGGCGTGGGGGCAAGATGACCTACGGTACACTCGTATTGACTTATACACAAGATTGCTTTATATATATATATATATATATATATATATATATATATATATATATATATATATATATATATATATATATATATATATATATATATATATATATATATATATATATATATATATATATATATATTAGTATTTTGTGTGTGCGTTGAAGTTAACAGGATTTGTGGTGTCATTCTGAATTCTACTCTAGGTTAGTTTATATTCTTCAGTTATGTATATTTGGAAATCGTCCAAGTGGGGTATTGTAACCCTTCTTGTGAATAGTGAATGTCCATTTCTTTCAGAGAGAAAGTGAAAACTATTAGATATGAGAGAGAGAGAGAGAGAGAGAGAAAGAGAGAGAGAGAGTTGTGCAAGTGATAAGAAGATGCACATATTGCTACTCCCATTCTTTTTATCCCTCACCCCCAGCATCCTCTACCCCCTCTCCACCTCCTTCCTCTCTCTCGTCCTAGGTGGGAGAATAAGTCAGATCGACGAAACGGGAAGACATAAATAGATTATTATCGATGCTGAAATCCAGTCCCAGTAGCCTTGAGAGCCATGGTTGTTGTTATCCAGTTGTGTGTGTGTGTGTGTAATATAATATTTATATATTAGATAAACATTTATATTATATAATTAGTAAAAATATCCCTAGCTCGACAAATCTGCTACCTCTGCATTTTCTAGATGCGGATGCTCCGCGGATGTGGATGAGACATCCATCAATATTTGGTATCACCCATTTTACAGAAAATGTTGTACAAAAATATTCCTAATTAAACGAATAACAATCACAGCGCCGGAAGATTGTCAGTATAGGTTTGTACGTGAATTATTATTTGGGGTTCTGACCATTATGACTTCTTGTACTTCGCTGTGTCAAGTTACAGCGCATCAAGAAGCTGTACTGATTCTTGTTGAAGGATGGTTGTATCCACCATCTCTTGTGTTACTGTTTATTGAAATTTGTTTAAATGTCGATAAAGTTGTATATAATTAGAGTAATGAAGGCAGAACTGTGGTCTCATTCATGACTGTTGTTTCAGGCAGGATGTTCCTGGCCCAAGATAAGACAGGTGACGCCAAGGCTTCCTCTACCACCAGGACAAGGTGGGTAGTACTGCTGTTCTTATTATAATAATAATAATAAACGGTTTATTAATAGTGTTGCAGCCGGTGGCTGAAAATAAACTGGCTTACATTTGATTTAGACATAATGATATAATATGCGTTGAATACATTTACAGGGCTGTACAGTACATAAATCAGGAGTTGTTTATTATTTTAACAATAGATGGGATGGTGCTATTCTTTTATCTATCGGTGTGGGCTCTTATGGGCTGAATTTTGTTGTAGTGGCGAACTGCGCGAGGTGGGTAGGGGGGCTGCCGGTGGTAGGAGGTGGCGATGACGAGGGTGGTGCACTAGTTGGCTGCCAAACCTTTTCAGTGCTTGGTGGTGGAGGTCACTGAGGGATGGCATTTCCAGGGTGGAGAGAGCGTTGTTGTAGCCGGAGTATTCTGCGCCGAGCATGATTCTGCAGGCCCTTTTCTGTACCTTCTCTAGCCGACGTTGTTGGGTGGCGTTGAGAGAAGACGACCAGGCTGGTGACGCATACGTTAGTTTGGGAAGAATGGGAAGAATAAAGGCGTTGTAGATAGTTCTCACCTCTGGCGTGGGTGTCCCAAGTAACCTAAGTCGTTGTAGCAGGCACCATGGATAAGTTTCTTTATTAACTTTTGGTGTCAACTAAAAACAAAAGTTAGTATCATGGTTTTTCCTGTTAGTTGTAGAGTATAATTGTTGGTAAACATAGATGATTAGCTAATAGGAGAGAAATAACAAATGTAGGAATGTGAAATATATAGTTTCCCTTCAAGACTTTATGATCTTGCCATCAAAACTCCCTCGAAGGCTGAAGGTCTAAACCACTAATGATGACAGACAGCACGAATCAACTAAACCAAACTTAATGACCTTACACATCTAGTGATTTGGTTAGGTTTGGTTGGTTTCTGTCACCAATCGCTGTAGCCCCATAAGCTGTTGTCATTTAGTAAGAACACTTCTGAAGGTACTGCTGTTGGTTCAAGGTCATTACTTTTACTTTAGAACAAACACATCCTTCAGACCCTGCCAATATATAATGCAATATAAGTGGCGAGTTTTTCTTTAACTTTTACAAAAATGTTTAAAGGGGGAATCTGTTTTTTTTTTTCAGGTAGGTGAAAGTTAATAGCAACTCGAGGGACCATAACAGAATGCATCACACTTCAGGTATGTCTAAGTCAGTATTATATATCAGATATCATTGTTTTTGCACTTACTCTGGAGTCTTACGTCTATCTCCGCTAACTGAGTAAGTCACCGTTACTTTCTGTGTAAAATATTGGGATCACATTTGCTGTATAAAGTCACCAGGGAAATTTTCTTGTTCCAGTGCTTTTCTAGAGAGTGACTTGCATATATTTTTAAGTTAGAAATTAAAACAGGGAAGGTTAGATCAGGACATTGTTTGGTTTAAAAAAAAATCAGGACCACAAGACTATCTATCAAGTTCCCACAAGGCAACCTATTGTAACCTAACCTTATTAAACCATAAGGTTAGATTCGGCTAAGTTAGGTTGGTCTGTTTGCAAGATGTTTTGCAAAATTACCAACATTTATTTATTTATTTATTTATTTATTTATTTATTTATTTATATAATAGCATTACCAGAATGAGAGGAGACAATGTAACTTAACTCCGTGTAAACCATGCAGTGAGGTGGCGGCCGTAATGGTTAGAAGGCAGGGTCCCTCCGGGTACTCCCCTTCACTCCTGTACTAACACTGGTCAGTAAGATCATAACAAAGAATAGACCAACCACCCGAATGGCTAGTAAGCTGGTTAGTAGAAATGATAAATTTAATTAATCTCTCTCTCTCTCTCTCTCTCTCTCTCTCTCTCTCTCTCTCTCTCTCTCTCTCTCTGTTGACTGTGTCGTGTTGCTCCAGAAATAATTATTGTCGTTCAGGTTAGAAGAAAAAACCTTCCAAACACGAGCCGGAGTTACACAACACTGATGAGAAAACTGTCGAGTGTCAATGTTTTGGTTTTTGATTTATGTCGTTTTTCTGATTGTTTTCCTCTGTTTCCATGTGTTAGTAGAGCAAACTGTGGTGTTTGTTGATGTTTTAGTTCGTGAGTGTTGCCGTTTTTGTTATTTTTTTTAATGGCTATAGTTATTTGTAGTTTTTTTTTAGTTTTTTGTTTTGTTTTGAGTTTTAATTTTTTAGTCTTAAGTTTTTTAGTTTTATATTTTATTTATTTATTTATTTTTTTAATCGTGTCGTTAGTTTTTGTTTGTTTTTAGGTAGTTTTAGCTTGTTTTTTTCCTCCAGGAGAATTAAACAATCGCTAAGAAAGTTGTGATGGTAATGAATGTGTCTGGTTGTGAGTCATAATTTTGTTTCAATTCTGATGTATCATATGATAGAAAATTACGCACTAAGCATAAACCTGTAGAAGGGTGTAATGTAATGCTTCAGGTCGTGACTCATAACACAATATAGATCCGAATTCTCAAGCATTCTTACGTGTTGTTGTTTTCACTTAACAGAAGGACGAAGGAAGACGATTTGGGATCACCTGAAAATGGACCATCCAAAAGCAAACCTTACCTAACCTAACCTAACTTAACCTAACCTAACTTAACCTAACCTATCTTAACCTAGTCTAACGTAATCGAACCTAACCTAAACCTCCTCCAGGTATAACGTTAGTGTTTAAATCATCAGGTGACATAAGCTGGGGGTCTAATCTTCAGGTGATCTGCATTAGTTAACTGTTACGGTCGAGTCTCAAGGCAATTTTACCGTCATCTTGGGCGATTACCTTTGTCTGGGTGCTTAAATGAACGAGTTACTGGCTCTCTCTCTCTCTCTCTCTCTCTCTCTCTCTCTCTCTCTCTCTCTCTCTCTCATATCTTCAGGTGAAAACAGTCGTCATGGTGGCTGAAGTTTGGTTAGGTTAGATTAGATGAGCTGGATTAAGTTGTTTAGGTTAATTGGGGTAACTAGGTTGGTTAGATTAGGTTAGGTACGACGGTTCGTTAGTTGGGTTATGTTAGATTTTCTTGGTTGATTTGGTTAGATGATGTCTTTGGTAAGATGAGTAGGTTAGGTTAGGTTAGATAACTTATACAGGTTAGGTTAGGTAAATTATGCAGGTTAATTTAGCTTGCTTATACCCTCCAAGTCGTTCATGGTCCGACATCGTAACGTTAGACCTCAACCATAGGAAATATTTAACGCTATCGGTGCCTTGGGGGGTCAATGAGGTCGAGATACTGTACCACTAACACCAGAATTTCGTCTCTAAACTCCTTCACCGTTATACATCACAACGTTATCCTTCACCATTAAAAAATAAAAATAATAAAAAAAAACAGCAACATCAAGCGAGAGTTTTGTAAATACCAACCCAACCTTGTAAACTGGTCATAAGTTCATCACTCTGTCTAAATTCTGTCAGGGAGATTTTTGTGCGGGTCAGTGAATCGCGGAGTGACGGGAGGAGGAGGAGGATGATGAGAAGAGAAGAATGAGAAGAAGAGGAGGAGGAGAATGAAGAAGAGGAAGAGGAGGAGAATGAAGAAGAGGAGTTGGAGGAGGAGTAGGAAGAAAAAGGGGAAGTAGGAGATGAAGGAAGAAGAGGAGGAGGAGGAGCAGAAGAAAGAAAATAGGAGGAGAAGGAAGAAAAAGAGGAGGAGGAGGACGAAAAAGAAGAGGGGGAGGGAGGAAAGGAAGAGGAAGAAAGAAGCAGAGGAGAAGGAGGGGGTGGCCAGAGTCAGGCCCGTAACTCAGGATTTTCACAAGATTTACACAATTCTCTCTCACAGTCGCGTCTTTCCGCCTCTCTGCTCACCTGATGTATACTACGGTAAGGAAGACGACCCCATCACGTGGAGAACACCCTTGGTTTTGGGGGCGCTGCTGGTTCATCTGGCCCTGTGTGTGTGTGTGTGTGTGTGTGTGTGTGTGTGTGTGTGTGTGTGTGTGTGTGTGTGTGTGTGTGTAATGTCACCCCCGTCTGTCTTAAACACTGCGTAAACTTTCCCTACCGACGAGTTCACCGTTCACCAAAGTTCAGTCTACGGTGAGCTGTATCCAATAATTACCTTGATTTATTGTATACTTAACCTAACCTCACCTAACCTAACCAAGAAATTTCCTTATAAAACCGTGAACTTTTTTTTTTCGACAAAGTAAACAGCTTCCTCTTCGGTGTTCTAACTACATACATAAAAACGATATATGGTCAGTAAAATAATAGAATGATTTTTTTTGTAAGTAATAAATTGAAGTTAATATGTTACTAAACTTTTGGCGGCTGTAAAACTACACTTTTTTTTATTTTTTTATTTGGGTCTTTTTTCATAGTGGTTTCCTCTTTTTTTCCTTTTTTTTTGCTTTTTGTAGTTCGTGGTTTATTTATTTATTTATTTGTTTTTTTTTATATTACATTTCGATATTCCGCTTATGATTATTAATATTATTATTATTATTATTATTATTATTATTGTTATTATTATTATTATTATTATTGTTATTATTATTATTATTATTATCATTACCACCACCATAATCATCATCATCATCATCATCACCATCATCATCATCATCATCACCATCATCATCATTACTACCACCATCATCATCATCATTATTACTATCACCACCACCACCACCACCATCATCATCATCACCATCACCATTTCCACCACCATCATCATCATCATCATCATCATCACCATCACCATCATCATCATTACCACCACCATCATCATCATCATTATTACTATCACCACCACACCACCATCATCATCACCATCATCATCATCATCATCAATACCATTTCCACCACCATCATCATCATTATTACTACCACCACCACCACCATCATCACTATCATCATCACCATCATCATCATCATCATCATCACCATTTCCACCACCATCATCATCATTAGTACTACCACCACCACCATCATCATCATCATCATCACCACCACCATCATCATCACCATTTCCACCACCATCATCATCATTATTACTACCACCACCACCATCATCATCACCATCATCATCACCATCATCACCATCATCACCACCATCATCATCATCATCATCATCATCATCACCACCATCACTCCCCAATATTATACACTCGCACAAAAATGTATCTTAAACGATTTTGGTGAGACAATATCATCATCACCATCACCGTCATCATCACCACCATCACTCCCCAATATTATACACTCGTACAAAAATGTATCTTAAACGATTTTGGTGAGACAATATGACACAACGATCGAAGGATTTTGACAACCTTACCGAGACAACAGGAGGCAAGGTGTTCACTTAGAAATTAATTGGTCCCCACCTTGAAGACAATTTATGGAGGGAGTGGACATCTACCTGTAGTTTACCTGATTGCCAAAGGTGAAGACAAATAATTTTTTTTTCCAATTTGATTCTTTTACTAATTAGTGAGTTCATTATCCTCCTCTCGGTCATGACTGGGTAATGGGTGAGTGTGGACTTGTTTATACGTGTCCCAAGACTGTCTAAGACTGTATACCAAGACTGCCTAAGACTGTGTACCAAGACTGCCTAAGACTGTGTACCAAGACTGCCTAAGACTGTGTACCAAGACTGCCTAAGACTGTGTACCAAGACTGCCTAAGACTGTGTACCAAGGCTGCCTAAGGCTGTGTACCAAGACTGCCTAAGACTGTGTACCAAGACTGCCTAAGACTGTGTTCCAAGACTGCCTAAGACTGTGTACCAAGACTGCCTACGACTGTGTACCAAGACTGCCTAAGACTGTGTACCAAGATCTGCCTAAGACTGTGTACCAAGATCGCTCTGGCATGACTGTGTACCAAGACTGCTTCAAGACTGTGTACCAAGACTGCCTAAGACTGTGTACCAAGACTGCTCTAAAACTGTATAACAATACCAAGACTGTTTACAGACGTACTCAAGACTGCTCTAAGACTGTGTACCAAGACTGCCTAAGACTGTGTACCAAGACTGCCTAAGACTGTGTACCAAGACTGCCTAAGACTGTGTTCCAAGACTGCCCAAGACTGTGTACCAAGACTGCCTACGACTGTGTACCAAGACTGCCTAAGACTGTGTACCAAGACTGCCTAAGACTGTGTACCAAGACTGCCTAAAACTGTATACCAAGACTGCCTAAGACTGTGTACCAAGACTGCCTAAGACTGTGTACCAAGACTGCCTAAAACTGTGTACCAAGACTGCCTAAGACTGTGTACCAAGACTGCCTAAAACTGTATACTAAGACTGCCTAAGACTGTGTACCAAGACTGCCTAAGACTGTGTACCAAGACTGCCTACGACTGTGTACCAAAGACTGCCTCACCGATATTCAAACTTATTTCCTCCTCTTTCTTCTTCCTCTTTACCCCTCTTCTCCTTCCTCCTTATTCCCTCTACCTCCCCCTTACCCCGTCATTCTATACTACTACTTCTATACGCTTGTTCCTCTCTCTGACGTACGGGATGAAGCAGGAAGCAGTAAATATTCTGTTAACAGCTGAGAGAAGAGTATTTTTTCTCCGTCTATCACAATGCGACTTCCTTACCCCTAAATTTGGTACCCCTTTAGTCTGTTACCCCTTAACCTGGCTCCCCTTAGTTTGTTACCCCATAACCTGTCACCCCTTAGCCTGTTACCTCTTAACCTGGCTCCCCTTAGTCTGTTACCTCTTAATCTGACTCCCCTTAGTCTGTTACCCCTTTAACCTGGCTTGCCTTAGTCTGTTACCCCTAAACCTGTCACCACTTAGTCTGTTACCCCTTAACCTGTCACCACTTAGTCTGTTACCCCTTAATTTGGCACCCCCCTAGTCTTTTACCCCTTAATTTGGCTCCCCTTAGTCTGTTACCCCTTATCCTGGCCTCCCTTAGACTGTTACCCCTCAACCTGCAGGTAAACAGTCAGTAATACAGTACAACGTAAGTAGGTACATCCCCTGGCAGCCTCACCTCAGCCACAGAACCTGAGTCTCACTGTTGGAACCAGCAGGGTGTCCAGGCCCTCTAGCTGTACACCTACTGTTAACTGTACACCGACTGTTAGCTCTACACCTACTGTTATCTCTACACCTACTGTTAGCTCTACGCCTACCGTTAGCTCTACTCCTACTGTTAGCTTTATACTTACTGTCAGCTCTACACCTACCGTTGGCTCTACACCTACTGTTAGCTCTACACCTACCGTTAGCTCTACACCTAGTGTTAGCTCTATACCTACTGTTAGCTCTACGCCTACTGTTAGCTCTACACTTACTGTTAGCTCTACACCTACTGTTGGCTCTACACCTACTGTTAGCTCTACACTTACTGTTAGCTCTACACCTACTGTTATCTCTACACCTAACGTTGGTTCTACACCTACCGTTGGCTCTACACCTAACGTTGGCTCTACACCTTAACATAACTAAACACACAAGACATGCCTGAGTCAACACGAGGTCATTACATGCCTGGAAAGTTGTTGGAGAAATTCAGTTGATTGATAGGATCCCGAAAGAAAGTCCTCACGTTCCCAGAGCCATTATCCTGACTCACACGCGCGGTATCTTAGTCTCCTCCATCCGGGATTATTGTGGATAATGGATAATTGAATTCATAAATTAACCCGTTAATGAATAATTGTTCTTACTGGGAATACTGCCATTGTGAAGGGTCTCAGGCCAGATTACTGTAAGAGCTGGTGGAGGAGTGATCAGACCTAGGGCCCAAGTCTCTCTCTCTCTCTCTCTCTCTCTCTCTCTCTCTCTCTCTCTCTCAATAACGAGATAAAAGAACTCATCTACTTACAGCAGAGTTTTAGTGTAATGTCAGTCGTAATTCAGCTGCCATCTTGGTGCTTTGGCCTAGAATTAGTGAACCGGATACACTCGCTGTCACTCCGTTAGTCAGGAGCAAAATTTAAAGCACGGAACCTTTTTTTTAATCTGAGCCGTAGATTCTTAATGACGTTATATATCGGTGTAGTTGTGGAGGGTTGACAGAGGGGTTCCGTCTCTCTTGATTTTTAATTGTTACGGGACTAGTGTAAGCGCAGTATAAGCCCTGTTAAACGCTAAAAGACCTTAGTTGTTGAAGCGCAGTGATGCATCGTAAGGTGGGATCTATACAACCATCGCTGCTTAATGTAACTTAATGTAGATGCGTTTAATTCTTCCTGGCCCCTGTGATGCCCCCCCCCTCACAGGCCCAGGTGGACAGAGATACAGAAATCGGCTCTTATTTTTCTTTCTTTCTTTAGTTTGTAAGATCAACTCGTCCGTTAGTTCTCAATGGTATGGCTGGGTGAAGTTGTGTATGACGTTTCCATTCCGAGGAGTCCGTCCGTCTGTCTGTCTGCCTGTCTATCTGTCTGTCTGTCCCACCTGTCGGACCAAGAGGATATATCATCAGTAAATGACTCTTGTTCTTCTCAGGTACACCCCCACATACTCCTACAGTACACTCACTGACACAGCTTATGGTCTGTTCTGGGTAACTCTTGCTGCTAATTTGTACTGTACGAGTTTTATGTCCGGTGGTTTGAGTTGTTGGGTTGATGCTGTGTTGATGTTGACGCCACCTGGGTGAATATAGCTGCTGCTACCACACACACACACACGAGGACAAAGGCGTGCACACACATACACAAATACATACACCCACACACGCACACACACACACACACACACACACACAAGGACAAAGGCGTGCACACACACATACACATATACATATACCCACACACACGCACACACACACACACACACACACACTTACAAAACAGAGACAGACACACACACACACACATTTACAAAACAGACACATACATACAGACAAAACAGATAGACAGACACACACCCATATACACTTATAAAACAAGCACACACACACACACACGCGCATGCACTTACAAAACACGCATACACACAGACAAACAACAATAAAAACAAAGGTGTAGTGCAACACAGTATTCACCTGGAGAATTTTACCAGGTGCAACAAGACCAAGCACAGAGAGACGAAGAGGAGGAACAACAACAACAACAGCACACACCCACAACATAAACAATAGAAAGTGGAAATTATTTATGTGTAATCTGATGTGAGGGAGAGGCAGGTCGTTGTGTTCGCGGGCCCCGATAATTACATCACTGACAAGAATGTTGGTTCACGCCGGCCAGTTTCCTCAACACAATAGACTGATTTCTCAGACTCTACACATACCAATTCATTCTGTGTAAACCAAAGGACATTGATTTTTTTATAAATATCTGTTTCTCTCTCTCATTGTCTTGACGTGTCTGAAACATTTAGTTAGCTGGAAATGAACTGGAGGAGGTATATATATATATACATAAAAATTATCACTGATCGGCAATTATCCTTATTTATTGTCGCCTACAGTATCTGTTAGGTAAAGTTCATTTTTTTCGTATTATTTAAGTCATATATTTGTTGACATTTAGCTTATAATAAGTAAATATTATCAAAAGAACGTTTAAAACTCAGAAGTAACTTTGTAACATATAATTAAGTCGAGATGATACTACAAATACCACGTGCTGGTCAGGCTCCGAAAGAGTTGTCCGGGGGTCTAGCGAGGCCCTGGTCGGAGCTTGACCAGCACGAAAAAAAAAAAAACTTTTGTTTACTATACGTAATTTTGGCAACCTGTGGTGTAATGGTCACCGTGCTCGCCTCGCGAGGGCATAGACCTCGAGTTCGATTCCTGGGCAGTGTGAAATATGGATTTTTTTTTTTAATGCCATTTTCCTCTGTATATACAGCAGTAATTAGGAGCCTGGATGTTAATCGATTTGCAGATCGAGTTCTGGGGTGATGGTTAGCCAGTGCAGTTGGCGAGTTGCCCGGTCTTCACGAATTATTCCTTGACACGGGATCGTGCAACTCGTTAACTTAGGATGTGGTTGTTGTGTTGGCGAGAGCTTCTACACCTTAAACAAATTCACGCCTAGGTGGCCCTAGGGCCAGCCATCCTCGTACACGAGGGTCAACCATTATTATTACGTGATTAAATTTGTTATAAGTACATAGTGCAGTAAGTGTATAATGTAAAGGACAAAGACTTCAAAAAAAATAAAATGCTTTGAAAACCTTTGATCTAGATGTATGATAGTTATTTAGTGGGTCCTTTATTTTTGACCTGACCTGACTAGTCACGTCGCCCCCCTTCTCTTAAGCTCCTCTACGTGTGTGTTGGTGTGGGGATTAGTGGATGACATCATTATGACCTGACCTCATGTTTAATAAGGTCACCCTGTATATTCAAGCCTCTCTCTGTCCATGTAATCCAGGAAAAGGGAAACAACGGAGCACCTTAGCTTTCGTCTTTATTCAAGACATCTTCAGAGGCAACTGGATTACATGGACAGAGAGAGGCTTAAATATATAGTTTCAGGTT
>NW_024736202.1:0-4222 GCF_018991925.1 Homarus americanus
GTGAAACCTAACGCTCCCCGGTACACACACACCCCACGGTGGTGATGAACCTAACCCTTTGGTACACACACTCCACGGTGGTGAGAACCTAACGCCCTGTTAACACACTCCCACGGTGGTGACGGAGAACCAACGCCTCGGTACACAATTCCCACGGTGGTGATGAACCAAACGCCTCGGACACTTTGGTACAACACTCCACGTGGTGATGGTGAACCTAACGCTCCTGGTACACAACACTTCCCACGGTGACGGTGAACCTAACGCTCCCTGGTACACAGACACCACGATGGTGAAGGAACCTAATCCCTTGCACACACCCACGGTGGTGATGGTGAATCTAATGCTGGCACACACACCCACGGTGGTTGATGGTGAGAACCAACGTCCCTGGCACACATCCCACGGCAAGATGGTGAACCTAACGTCCCCAGGTACACACACACCACGATGGTGAACCCAACACCCCGACACACACCCACGGTGGTGACAGATCCAACGCCCCTGTCCACACACCACGGTGGTGATGGTGAACCCAACGCCCCTGGCACACACACCCCACGGTGGTGATGGTAAACCTAACGCTCCCTGGCACACACACTCCCCACGGTGGTATGGTGAACCTAACGCTCCCTGGTACACACACTCCCACGGTGGTGACGGAGAACCTAACCTCCCTGAACACACTCCCCACGGTGGGATGTGGAACCTAACGCCCCTGGCACACACACTCACACGGCGGTGAACCTAACGCCCCTGGTACACACACTCCCACGGTGGTGATGGTAAATCCTAACGCCCTGTACACACACCCCCACGCTGGTGATGGTGAACCAACGCTCCCTGGTACACGCACTCCCACGGTGGTGATGGTGAACCTAACGCCCTGGTACACACACTCCCACGGTGGTGATGGTGAACCTAACGTTCCCTGGCACACACACTCCCACGATGATGATGGTGCTTCTAACGCTCTGGTACACACACCCCACGGTGGTGATGGTGAACCCAACATTCTGGTACACACACACCCCACGGTGTGATGGTGAACCTAACGCCCCGTAGCACACACTCCCCACGGTGGTGATGGTGAACCCACGCCCTGGCACACACACACTCCCCACGGTGGTGATGGTGATCCTAACGCTCCTGGTACACACACACCCCTGGTGGTGATGGTGAACCTAACGCTATCTGGTACACACACTCCCACGGTGGTGATGGTGAACCTAACGCCCCTGGTACACACACTCCCCAGGTGGTGATGGTGAACCCAATGCTCCCTGGTACACACACTCCCCAGTTGCTGATGGGAACCCACGCCCTGGCACACACACTCCCACGGTGGTGACGGTGAACCTAACTCCCTGGTACACACACTCCCCACGGTGGTGATGGTGAACCTAACGCTACCTGGAACACACACTCCCACGGTGGTGAATGTGAACCTAACGCTATCTGGTGCACACACTCCCATGGTGTTGATGGTGAACCTAATGCTCCCTGGTACACACACTCCCACGGTGGTGATGGTGAAGCTATCCCTCCCTGGTACACGCACTCCCACGGTGGTGATGGTGAAATTAACGCTTCCTGGTACACACCCACACGGTGGTGATGGTGAACCTAACGCTCCCTGGTACACACACTCCCACAGTGGTGATGGTGAACCTAACGCTCCCTGGTACACACATGCACATGGATGTGACGGTGAACCTAACGCTCCCTGGAACACACACTCCCACGGTGGTGATCGTGAACCTAACACTCCCTGGTTCACAGACACCGATGATGGTGATTCTAATGCTCCCTGGTACACACACTCCCAGTGTGGTGATGGTAAACCTAACGCTCCCTAGTACACACACTCCCACGGCGGTGAACCTAACGCTCCCTGGTGCACACACTCCCACGTTGGTGTTGGTAAACCTAACGCTCCCTGGTTCACACACTCCCACGGTGGTGATGGTGAACCTAACGCTCCCTGTTACACACACTCCCACGGTGGTCATGGTGAACCTAATGTCCTGGTGCACACACTCCCACAGTGGTGATGGTGAACCTAACGCTCCCTGGTACACACACTCCCACGTTGGTGTTGGTAAACCTAACGCTCCCTGGTACACACATTCCCACGGTGATAATGGTGAACCTAATGCTCCCTGGTACACACACTCTCACGGTGGCGATGATGAACCTTATGCTCCCTGGTACACACACTCCCACGGTGGTGATGGTGAACCTAACGCTCCCTGGTACACACACTCCCACGATGGTGATGGTGACCCTAACGCTCCCTGGTACACACCCTCATACGGCGGTGAACCTAACACTCCCTGGTACACACACACTTCCACGGTGGTGATGGTGATCCTAACGCAACCTGGTACAGACACTCCCACGGTGGTGATGGTGAACCTAATGCTCCCTGGTACACACACTCCCAAAGGATGATGGTGAACCTAACGCTCCCTGGTACACAGACACCCACGATGGTGAACCTAACATTCCCTGGTACACACACTCCCACGGTGGTTATGGTGAACCTAACGCTCCCTGGTACACAGACACCCACGATGGTGAACCTAACATTCCCTGGTACACACACTCTCACGGTGGTGATGATGAACCTAATGCTCCCTCTTACACACACTCCCATGGTGTTGATGGTGAACATAATGCTCCCTGGTACACACACTCCCACGGTAGTGATGGTGAACCTAACGCTCCTTGGTACACACACTCATACGGTGGTGACGGTGAACCTAACGCTCCCTGGTACACACACTACCACGGTGGTGATAGTGAACCTAACGCACTTCCCTGGCACACAGGGCACCCGATGAACCTAACACTCCCTGGTACACACCTCACGGTGGTGATGGTGAACCTAACACGCTCCCTGGTACACATACTCCCACGGTGGTGATGATGAACTAACACACTGCCTCCACAGTAGTGATGGTGAAACAACACTCCCTGGTACACACACTCCACGGTGAGTGATGGTGAGCCTAACGCTCCCTGGTACACACACTCCCACGGTGGTGATGGTGAACATAACTCTTCCTGGTACACACACTCCCACGGTAGTGATGGTGAACCTAACGCTCCGTGGTACACACACTCCCACGGTGCTATGGTGAACCTAACGCTCCCTGGTACACACACTCACACGGCGGTGAACCTAACACTCCCTGGCACACACACTCACACGGCGGTGAACCTAACGCTCCCTGGTACACACACACTCCCACGGTGGTGATGGTGAACCTAATGCTCCATTGTACACACTCCCACGGTGGTGATGGTGAACCTAACGCTCCCTGGTACACACACTCCCATGGTGGTGATGGTGAACCTAATGCTCCCTGGTACACACACTCCCACGGTGGTGATGGTGAACCTAATGCTTCCTGGTACACACACTCCCACGGTGGTGATGGTGAACCTAACGCTCCGTGGTAAACACACTCCCACGGTGGTGATGGTGAACCTAACGCTCCCTGATACACACACCTCCCGGCAGTGAACCCTGCACTCCCTGGTACACACACTCCCACGGTGGTGATGGTGAACGTAACGCTCCCTGGTACACACACTCCCACTGCGGTGAACCTAACGCTCCCTGGTACACACTCCCACGATGGTTATGGTGAACCTATCGCTCCCTCGTACACACACTCCTACGGTGGTGATGGTGAACCTAACGCTCCCTGGTACACACACTCCCAGGGTAGTGAAGGTGAACCTAACGCTCCCTGGTACACACACTCCCACGGTGGTGAAGGTGAACCTAACGCTCAATGGTACACGGACTCCCACGGTGGTGACCGTGAACCTAACGCTCCCTGGTACACGCACTCCCACGGTGGTGATGGTAAACCTAACGCTCCCTGGCACACAGACACCCACGATGGTGAACCTAACACTCCCTGGCACACACACTCCAACGGTGGTGATGGTGAACCTAATGCTCCATGGCACACACACTCCCACGGCGGTGAACCTAACACTCCCTGGTACACACACTCAAACGGTGGTGATGGTGACCCTAACGGTGCCTAGTACACACACTCCCACTGCGGTGAACCTAACGCTCCCTGGTACATACACTCCCACGGTGGTGATAGTGAACCTAACGCTCCCTGGTACACACATTCTCACGGTGTTGATGGTGAACCTAATGCTCCCTGGTACCCACACTCCCACGGTGGTGATG
>NW_024736203.1:0-17734 GCF_018991925.1 Homarus americanus
ACCGACACTATAAGCAAGACAAACAGCCAAATTATACAACAGTCGAAAGTCTACCAGAGAAATGAGGCAGTAAAGACTTATTTACACGCTCGTAAACCTTAGAGTAAGAGGGACACACACACAGGCACCACCAAACACAGAAAGTGGTGACCAGCAAAGTCACTTTCATAGGTTAACTGGTGAAACAGACGAGCGACTCGACCCTTCAGTGATGGGAGGGATAGGGTGGGAGATGGTGGTGATTGGGTGGGGGATGGGATGAGGAATGGTGGTGATGGGGCTGGGGATGGTGGTGATGGGGCTGGGGATGGTGGTGATGGGGCGGGGGATAGTGGTAATGGGGAAATGTGGTTGTAGAGGGGGAGTAGTGAAGAGTGAAAGTGATCGTTAGAGACTATGGTAGTTGCGATGGTGTAGGGGCTGTAATGGTGATATATATATATATATATATATATATATATATATATATATATATATATATATATATATATATATATATATATATATATATATATATATATATATATATATATATATATATATAATATTCAGAAATTTCAAATGCCCCGCCATTAGCGATACTGAGCGTTCAAGGTCGTCTGAGGGAAGAGAGCGCTCCCCGCACATAGTGGGAGGTTGTGGAACTAGGCCTATATGATATTAAATGTAATTTGCCGAATTAATAATGATGCGATTCATGAAGTTAAGGGACTATTATTGAATTTGAAATTATTATAGATCGCTTATCAGTCTGAATAATGTCACAGGTGTCCCAAGGAGTTATTAGTTAGGCGGAAAATATGTCACGTAGGCCTAAGCTAACGCCTTGAGAGGACACGAGGCGGGCTGGTACTCAGTCACGGGGAGCATTCAGACAAACAAGACGTCCCTGCGCGTCCGTCACAGAAATAGTCACGTGGCCTAGTCACCTGTGCTGCGCTATTGCAGTATAACAAGTAAGTCTCATTCAATCTCAGACAGGGTTAGATAGGGCAGTGGTAAAGTAAACTAGAGCTAACAGTGAGTTCATTTCAGGGTTTCCGTCAGAACCCACTTGACCGGAGTTGACCGGAGTTTGACTGCGAGAGATTGACTGCCGTTGATGATTGAGGGTGGCGATTTGACTGCCGTTTGAGACTGCCGTTGATGATTGGGGGTGGCGATTGTCGCCATTGGACCGATCAGTGTAGGCCTGTCACTGTTTAGCGGGGTATCAAAGGATCTCTTGAGGGAATCTAGCCGTCTGGGTGCCCAGCTGACGACGGGACGATCGTGGGTCAGCAGCTCTCCTCTCCCTCGGCTCACAACACCACATGTCTCGAGCAGCTTAGTGAAACCCTCTTGCTAACGGGAAGCTAAAGCTTCTCTCAACTGTACAAGGTCTGATTGGCTCACTCCCTTCCGCTTTATGGACGCACTGGGAGTACACTGAGGCTATCTGAGTAAATTAATGGTCACACACTGAGACCATGAGTCTAGGACTCTAGGAGATACCTAGAGGAACATTTTATCTCCCTTATTACGGGTGTATGTTGAGTTGGGTGGAGCATGGTTCACGAGTATTGGTGGACCCAGTAACATATTAATAATAGTGAATATATTTGGGTGTAGTTAATACCATTTCTCAGTTACTGATATTATCTTGACGTGTGTAGTTTAATATTTCTTAAATAATTTTGATAGTAGTGTTTTTTGAATGTTTGTGTCATTAAGTGGAACCAGAGTGATACTGTGATTTGATTCTTTTAATGCATCTAATTTTTCTTCATAATTCTGATCTCAGGTATAACCTTTGCTCCCCAGAATAGTGTTTAAGTTAGGTTAGGAAGAGTGCATCTGTTGGGGTGATATAATTTTGTTGAGTGCCCTTAAGGCCTATTCATTGTACAGTATTTAATTTCTTATTTTTTAATTCCATTTCCTAAGTGACTGATATTATGTTGTTGAAAGCCCTTAAGGCCTATTCATTGTAGAGTATTTAATTTCTTATTTTTTATTACCATTTCCTCAGTGACTTATATTATTTTGTTGAGTGCCCTTTAGGCCTATTCATGGTGGAATTAATAAATTCTTATTTTTATACCACCTCCGCAGTGGGGGATATTATTCTGTGAAAGCCCTTAAGGCCTGTTTCATGTGTGCAAGCAACATTTCTTAATACTTCAAATTTATTGTTGCCTGAGTTTCTAATATTTTCTATATCATGTATAACTTTTATTCCCCAGAGTAGTGTTTTAAGTTCAAGTTAAGAGGTGGGCATATTGGTGTACCATTATTTGATTGTGTTTGTAGTGTTGGAGGGAATATAAGTGTCTAAATTTTACAGTGTGTCTCATTCATCCCAGTCACAGACGCTATCCTTCCACGGGTCACGGACAATTCATTTTGTTTAGTAGATTTAAGTGTTCTTGTGCTGGTTCGGGATTTTCTCAAGGGGCGCTTCCACTGCCATTACCATCTATTAATTTTTAATAAACCCCAAGTCAAGTGAGAAATTAAAGTCCAGTAAATTCCGACCGGTTACATATATATATAATCCTGACTGATAATTCTGAAAGTTAGATAATTTGTTTTCGAGCTTGTGCACACTTTCGCAGAAACACAAATGTATGTGTGTACATTATTCCGCATGCGTGCCTCTTGTGGTCTTTAGGCAAACATACAAGTTACACAAAACGTGCTTCATCCAAACGTCCGTCGTGACGTCACACATCTTCCAATCACCCGAGCCTCAACCTTGGTCAACAACCAATGACAGCTATCAAGAGGCAACAAGAATCTACACTGCCAATCACCAATGACGTCACACATATTTGCAGACCTTTAAACCTGACCTCAGAGATGTAAACGGTTCATGTCAACCTTCAATATCATGTCAGATATCTCGGCCACTGACAGCCGTAACCTATGTGTTGTGAGACATGTCACTGACCATGTTTACCGACTCGCAAAACGACGACCAGTATCACAGTAATCAAGGCCAACCTATTACATATAGAGTACCAACACACTAATAATTCTTTTGTTAATTACAAGAGAGGTGTAATTAAATAATTTCTCCCGGACAACAGTGACATCAAACATGCCAATTAACCGGTCACCTCCCGCTCATGCCAACCGTCACACTCTACAGAACTAACTATCGTTGATCGAGGTAATCTAAGGCATTACACAGAACCCATCACAGACTGCGGTTAAGCAACTTCAGACATAAAGAACAATTTCCTTCCTCAGCGGGTCAACGGAGGTGAAACAATGGGTCTATTAAACCCCACCATTGAAGAGGGAGGGGGTTGAAGAGCTGCCATTACAACCACTGCAAATAACTACATGAATACGAGGAAAAATGGGACAAAAACGAGGGGGAAATGGGCTAGTCTGTGGTCTGAATGTGTAATTATGTCTGTGTGTTCCCCGCAGCGAGCGATTCAGGGGCCTCTCTACCCCCTACCTGCCGGGTGCAGTGAGGAAGTCTTAGTACAGGCGGCTCCTGGGGTGAGTTGAGGGAAACACGAAGTTCATTGTCGGGAATGTTGTAGTATGTGGGGAAAGTGTTTTATTTTATGACGAGTGTGTGAGGGAAGGGAAAATGAAAGAGAAAGATGGTTGATATCGATGCATCACTGAGATTGAGTAACAGATGTAGAAACTGCCAGACATACGAAGATGAGTGAAAGTGTGAGAGATGTACAAAAAGACAGAAAAATGACAGACAGGCAGACAGACAGACAGAGAAATGTAAAATATCGTCGTCTTTTACTGGGCCTGGAAGCACCACAGCAAAGCATAAAAACAGAGACTCATCGTCTTCCGGCATGACTCCTTTACTGGTGGTGTTCCGACAGAAAATAAACACTCCTTAACCCAACCTATTTGTCTTTCAATTTTCTTTACCTCTATGGCTTTAATTATTAAGATAATCAACGTTCTTTACCTATACTAACCTCTCTCTTGTTAATGGGGTCCAAGAACGGTCTCAATTCCACAACAAACACTGGGATAAGATTCTACACATACTAGCGGGCATTGGTCAAGAGACAGATGGTATAAATGATCTCTGATGTTCCTAAGATTTTGTTTTTCCATTGTGTTCTTTTATGTTTGAGTGAGTCTAAAATAGTCTTATCATCAAGTACCATCATACATTAACACACATACACATACATGTGCGCACACCTACATACGCAAACGCACTAACACAATTAAACACACACACATACACACATTCATCGAACCAGCTACAGTCAACCTATATATTTTATCCAGAAATTGGCGTTCCAGGGTAAATCGACAGAGGACCGCCTAGTCTGGTGATCTAAATATTGCGTGATGCAAGACACACCGGCGAGCACACTCACGGCCACCGACACAGCAAACTTCCCTCTTCCCATGTTTAAGTTGAGCCCAGATTCTCAAAGGTTCGTCAGCTGAATTATCTTGGAAATGGAGATGTAAGAACCCGACTCACTGGCTCCATTGCTCTTCCATGGCGAGTACACTGTAACCAAATAACTTCTCTTATTACCATTTATTGAGACATTTAGGGTATATAGGTTAGGTTAGGTTAGGTCAGGTCAGGTCAGGTCAGGTAAGATCAGGTCAGGTCAGGTCAGGTCAGGTTGCTGGACATTGGTAGCAAATACAGGAATCAATTTTGTCTTCAATAGAGTTAATAACGAGGTGGAAACTCCGACAGTTACAGTACACACAGACTACAGCTGAAGGTTGCTAAGGGTGGTCGAGCCCTGGCCTTTCACCACTGTGACTTGGGTTCGATACTTTTTGGGTCGGATGTGAAAAGGGTGTTAACCAGTATACCCTTACCAAACATGACAGGTTTTCTCCAGGTACTCCGATTTCACCCTGCACTAACTAGCACTGGATCTATATGGGATGCCCTCATATGACCTTGAAGAAGACCAGTTAGTCATAATTGATGAGAGCTATACAGTATATATAAAAAAAGCTGTTTCCGATCAAAATTACAAATGGATGCCAATTCTTTAGAGACAGGAGAAGAGCTTGTGGTCTTTTGATAGGGCAAGAGAGAATTGGTTTAAATTGTTACGTCAATATATCCCTCGAGGAGTCACTACCGCTTGTCTCTGGAGGCTTTGTTAGGTAAGACTACAAAATAAACTGTGTATACGAAATGTAATTTAACCCCAACACACAACACACACCGAGGTTGACCACACACGCATAATCCTCATTAATCTACCTTTTTCCCACTGACTTATAAAAAAACATAATTTCATTTGTGAAAGTGAAGGGAAACTGGACAAAAGCTAACGGAGAAAAATCAAATGACGAAGCATAAACTATTTCACACATCTTATAGACGACGACCTGTGTGGACGAGGTGAAAGTGTTCAAACGAGCCCTTAACTGGGGTCATGGAACGGGTCTATACCAACGAGTGTAATGAATAATCTAACACAGCCATAGTTTGTTTACACTCCCCGGTGATGGATTCCTTCTTATCTATAATTCACGATTTCTCTTCATATATTTTTACCAGTGTATTCAACCGTGTATTAATAAATCTCCAATCCTACAGAAATAAGTCTACGTACTACAGCTTTGGCGATATACAATATACAAAGGATGTTTAACATTTGAGTCGGTGGTTGAATCCCTCACATGGCGTCACTGTGGTCTGAATCTGTTGCATGAGCCGTATTTATGGTCTACAGTTCTTGTATTCTTCACGCTAGGGTTTTATATAATATACATAACAGCCACAACAACACACAGTAATAACCACGACAATAACCACAACATATAACAATATCCATTATAACAACAACACAAAAAACCCACAACAACAATAACAACAACGAACACAAGAACAACAACAATAACAACAACGAACATAAGAACAACAACAATAAACACAATAACAACAAAACACGACAGCAAACACAACAATAACGTCATCAATAACCACAAGCAACACTATGTACTATCACAACACATCCAATGCTTCTACGAGACCTCCAGTGCTCCGATATAACCTTCATAATTTAAAGAGACCTTTACCACATCCACGAGACACCCCCCCCCCCCAACACCTCCACGAGACCTCCAACACATCCACGAGACCTCCAACACTCACACAGCACTCAATTGTTGTTGTTGTTGAGATTGTCGGACCGTAGTCCGACACGGATTGGGATTGGAGGTGGTCCCACCTTCAGGTTGGAAGGATACTGCAGGTTGCAAGTGTGAGCGGACCCCCGATCAGTGGACGCTTACCACCAACCCCCACTCTTGGACGAGGTCAGTTTCGGAGTGGCGCGCCCCCGGAACTGGGGTCCGCACTTGCTGGGAGAGGATGCTATCTAAGCTATCTGGGTGGTGGGTATCGTGTGATGACCCCAGCACTCAAGCCAAGACGTCAGGGGATTAAGTTGCACTCTGGCTGGGGAGAGAGTTGCCGCGTGTCCGTGAGGTGACTGCCACGTTTTTGCACTGGCTTTTCCGGGAAGTCGAGGTTGGTGTCCTTTACGTGTGTGTGTGTGTGTGTGACAGACAGTTCCTCATCGCGACAGGAGACGACTTGTGGTAGTGTAATGAATGGTGTATATTAGAACAAAATATATAATGTTGCTATTACCGTTTGTTTTTACTATTGATACAATTATTATTATTATTATTATTATTATTATTATTATTATTATCACAAGTAGTGGTAACAGCAGTAGTAGGGAGTCTGAGTGTCTAACCTAAATTGGCACTAATGAATCCAATATATATCCAGAAAGTCTAATTAGTTCATGAGTAAATGGATCAGTAATCAAATGACAAGATAAAGAAGAAAGATAATTTGATAAGAAACAGCGATAAAAAATCGAGAAAATAAAAATATTAATAATAATAATAATAATAAAGCTAATAAATAAGCTAAAATTTTACACCCTCTTAGAAGAAAAATAACCCGGTATATGCCGGAGCTCTACAACGTAAAAAATCTTGTTCTCAGGTAAGTTTCCCACCTGTCCTGCCTCATTAATTAACCTGGTAACCTTGATCTCTCACTCTCACACGGGAAAGGCATCCAAGTCCATACCTGGGTTAATCTTTAACTTGGTGACACTATAAAATGGACGGGAACCTTCAGCACACCGGCGAGAAGGATCCCTAGGAGGTAATAGCGACTTGAACTGGGGGCCTTCAGGACGCCGCCAAGAGGGTCTTCAGTTAGCCACGTTCACTCCTTAATATATGTGGAGAAAAACTTCCTCTTCAATACATCATGGTGCGTGTGTGATGATGATGATAATAATAATAATAATAATAATAATAATAATAATAATAATAATAATAATAATAATAATAATAATAATAATAATAATAATAATAATAATAATAATAATAATAAAATTACAATAAAAATAAAAATGTAAAAATAAAATCTAAAAATCTGAAAATATAAATAATAATAACTCGAAATCTTGAAAAAAATCATAAAAAAACACCAAAACCGAATGAAAACATCGTGTGAGTGTTTGGAGGCCGAGAAGTAAACAAAACAAAACAAACATTCGACCTACTCCACAAAGACGTATAATTATTAATGGTGTGTACGTGGTTATACTCGACCTACTCCACAAGTGGGCTATAATTAGCTAGTGAAGTAGGTAGTAGGCAGCTACCAAACAGGGAGGTACTACCGCCTGGGAAGATATTGGAAGCATAATGTGTTGTCTAATGGTAGACCCTGCTGCCATATGGCATCACGAAAATTGTGACCAAGTCCCAGGTTGCTGAACTGACTTTCTGCCTCATTTACACACAATTGCAGGGTCTTAATTATTTCTCTTAACATTGACAACATAACATACATATATATTGTTTCTCACTCTTTATCTTTTTTATTTCTTTATGGTTCTTTATTATGATTATTGCAATTATTATTATTATTATTGTTATTATTGTTATCATTATTATTTTATTATTTTTTTTTATTTTACTTATCTGAATAATAATAATTATTATTATTGGTATTATTATTATTACATTTTCGCCCCCCAGGCCCCGATGTGGGTCAGTGACCTGTGCCCGGGTGGGCTAATACCAGTAAAAAAAAAAAAAAATGCCCAGATATATGTGATATACTACACAGGGAATATAATACGCACTTAGTGGTGTGTTCAAGGGCAGATACTCAACTAACAGTGTCGGCTATTATTAGGTGGTGACATACACTGTACAGGGATACGCTTCATGTAACACATTATTAACGGCATGGAGGTGAGCACGCACACGCACAGATAGGCTTTTTTGCATTCAGCTGATGAAGAATAGTTAACAAAGCTTAGTTGTTGTTGTTGTTGTTTTATGGTCGAATCAAGCTGCCCCGGACAACCAGTTCAACAAATATACATCACTGTTGTTGCTCATTATTACATTAACTGTACATGGTGTCTTAAAATACTAAATATCATAGTCTTCATCTTCCCGAAGCAATGAGGAAGATAATGAGTCGCATAAATAGACATTAATAATCGTCTGATCCTGTCTTACTGTAGTGACGCTGCAACGTGCTTAAAATTGGCATAAATTTTATGAATGAAAAAAGACTTAAGTTTACCTTTCTTTCGCTTCATTTATGATCCTCCTTATCAATTGTATGTGCGTGTGTGTGTCTGTGTCTGCGTGCGCATGTACGTGTGTGTGTGTTCAGCTCACTAATCTGACTATAAACGCTGCGATTAATTATCAACCAGAGAACACGGAGGAGAGAGAGAGGGTACAAACTAGTATCACAATAAAAGATTACTATTATGGTTGTGTAAAATACGAAAAAAAAGTCAAACGATATACGTTCTTTTCATATTAAGACCTGCATAAACTGCAGTAAAAATGAATTTGCAACCGTAAGCAATTTCCTTTGAAAAGAAAAGTTAAAAAACAAAAGTTCCCAAAATAACATAAACGGTAATGAAACAAATACTCATGATGGTAATATATCGTGTCGTTCAACACCTTCCATAGAACATGCAATTAAGAAAAAAATATCATGTGAAATAAATAAACATGAAAGGGTTATTTCAATCAAAACAAGCGAGAGGAAAATAAATGGTGGTGACAAGAGGTGGTTGGCTGGGTGGTGGCGGGGATGTATGGGCACCGCGCGCCACTTGTTGTATAGAGGCGAGACCTTCCCGTCGGCACCCTGAAGCCCTCCGTGACCCAGAAACCCTCTCCCTGGCCAACTGTCCCTCACTCACTCCTCACATCTTTCCCGTCTCTCGTCGGTGTGCAAAGATCAATAAAATAAGAATATCATTATAAAAATATATGTTCATTACCAATACAGTGTTAATAGTAAAGAATATGTTGATGACATGAGAGAGTCAAGGTGAGAGGTGCGGGATTCTGGGTTAATGTCCGAATGCCGGTTGGCAGTAGGTCGGGAGCCAACGATCGAAGGTTTTAAAGTAACTTGGTGCAAGCCTGCCATGCACGATATGAATCAAGCAAATGTGGCTCAGTCGTGAGCCAGGCACGATGGGGGAGAGTTAGTGGCAAAGCAGACAAGCGATTCAAATTAATAGTTGGCTGTTTGTATGGGTAGACCCCTCCCATACCCATAGTTTAATGATTTGTATTTGAAACAGAGGGAATTGCAAGCAGACCAGGCGCGGAAATGCACATGGCGCGCATTAGGCAGAAGAGAGCGCTGCAAGAGAGGCAGGAGGGGGAGGAGCGTGCATGCAGACGTCAAGCACAGCTCTTGCTTGCCAGTGCACCTTGGGAGCCAACACGGTCCACATGCCTCTCATGGCGGTACGAAAGACGACAAAATCTGTCATCTTGATCCAGCATCGGGGACAACGAGCTTATCAGCTTCCCCTCCTGCTGATAAGGCAGTGCTTGTCTGCTTGAGAATACAACCGTGTGTGATATACAGCGTGGTGGTGAGTAGGCGGCGCCCGTGCTAGGCGTACGGCACCAGGCAAGCGCTACAAACCAGTGATTTTGCAGTTGTGCGAGCCAACCGCTGCGGCGTGTGGCTCTAGAATGAACCAGCAGACCACTCCGCGGATATCGATTAGCTGACGGATGAAAGTGGTGTATGTATCGAGAAGGTGTGAAGTGCTGTGTGGTGCTGGAGGCATCAGGAGGTGTCCCCGCCTCACGGAGAAACTGTAAACAAAGCGGAGGTCATTGCGTCCCCCCGGGGCTTGACGGCGGAAGTTTGTCGATGGTGAACATTCAGTCCGGTGTACCGAGTTGGGGAAGCAAATCCTCCCTAAAAATAGTGATAATCGCCTCTCTCCGGCTGGGAGCACAGCTGCACCACGGCACGTGGAAGTGTTATAACGAAACATGATAGTGAGTGTCAGGGTGCAGAGGTGTAAGTCGAAGGACACTACACCCGCCCGCTGCTGCTATTCTAGTCGCTGCCGGGGTCCAGTGGTCCAGTGCTGTATAATAAGTGATTATTACTCAACTTATCTAGTACCCCAGTCATGGATAAACAAGGAATAACCCGTCTATGTGTTTACCTGAGCTCAGAACAGAAATTCTGTCAGTGAAATCCTGTAATATACCCTCGCTGTGCTGAAATAAATTGTGGATAGAAAGGAAGTAATACATTAGTTACTACCTTCATGTGCAGGCAGGAGCAGCAGCAGCAGCAACGGGGTAGTGGACGTGTAAACAAGGTGAGATAGCAACGTCACCAAGATTACCCTGAGTTACCAAACGCGGCAAGCGCAAGAGTGGAAGGGGAGTGAGGGTGCAGCTTTCCAACAGTACCCTGGGTAGATGAAATACGCGCACATCGCCGCCCGACTACTGCAGTACCTCTGGGGAAGCTTGTGCGCCACAGTACCTCCCACCAGTCCTCTACGGCTTCATCTCGTCCCTCTCAGCTAAGAAAGGTCATGATGAAGGAGCGCTGTGAATTCGAGATATGCTTTTCTAAAAGGACATAATTTTTTACCCAATTAAATTCTTATGTTCAAATAAAGAAAAAAATGTACAAGAAAATTTTTATTCACTTGAAGTTATAGAACATAATTCAGTACTATCACAGTGATGAGCGACATAATACCAAGTAAAAATATGAAGGCAAGTAAATAATGTAGTGCAGGGAGCAGTACTGGTGGAGGTAATGCTGTCCTTAACAACTGTATGTGATGCTCAGATATACACAAGACTGTTCTTCTGTGGAGTGTAGTGTAGTGTAGAGGGAACCTGTGCGTCTTACAAACAGTTCTTTGTCATTCAGCGAGAATATAATATATGAAGCAGGAATTATCCTCTCCTCTGTGTTTTATAATGGTAAATTAAAAGATAAATCGTGATATATTGGTAAAATCAACACGATAGCTTTAATAAGTTGCAATTGTTCAAGAAAACAAGTGGTAATCCGATGTTCTTTATAAAAGTTCAGTGTGGGGAAACTTCAGCGAGCTGTACGTTTCTAAACTCCAAAGTTAATTGTAAAAAAAAAAAATAAAGATAATATAAAGAAAATAGTGTAAATTGTAATGTGTTATGCTGTCTCCATATTCAAGACGATTGAATTACGAGAAGCGAATAGCGGAATGTGAAACTTGGTTTTCCAGATCTGTCTCTCGCCTATTGTAGATGATGGTACACACCAGTTACGTGAATAGCCCGTACCCAGGGTGTAGTGAATTGAAAAATGAAGTTTCTGTAATGTGGCGATTGTGAGAGAAAATTTAATAATCGAAACAGCCTTTGTCGGCGCTCGAGTGAGCGGCCGCCATCTTGTAGGGATCCCATACCTCGCAAGGGCGATGGGAAGCCGATCACAAGAACCCACGAGGGTCGCGTCTCTTTTTTATTTGTTCCCATTCTATTTTTTGTCACCTGTTTTAGTGATAATGAAATATTATTTCCCGGCAGTGGTGGAGCAGCAAGTGGAGAGTGTAGTTAAGTGAATATCGCAGTACTTGGGTGAAAAAAATCTGTACTATACATTGCTAAAAGTGGTGCCTTGGAATAATGCCTTAATCGGAAATGTTAGGCTCAGTGATGTTGTGTAGTGAGTGGAAGCCTGTAAGATAATGGGCCTTGTATTTTATTTATTATCCATGATGAAAGAAGCTAATGGGAGATGCTTTATATCAACAACACACTGAACAAGACCACCAGAGTCAGCGCTTCACTAGTATTAAGTGTTAACTGTTATATTAATGAAGTGATTAGTGCAGTTTAGGTAATGGTTAATGATTAAAGATTTCTCAAGTAAGTATAACCTGATTTGAGTCGTGGAGGCGGTAAACACCCTCCGCCACACACTTAACCCATGAATACCTCTGGCTTATATTTGTTGACTTTTATTTTCCCTACTTCAATGCAGGCAGTCCTGTCGAAAAAATCATTCGATGAAGAGTTAGAGAAAATATCTTCCCACCTGTCTACAAAAAAAAAATCATCAAAACACTGGATATATATCACGCATTCATTTTATATTATCCTTTTTTATTTAAACAAAAGTAATTCCTTTTATCTACATTCATGGTTTATTTGATTTGATTCTTGAGTCGTATTTTTTTATAGTGTCAAATAACGAAAACAAAAATATCACCCCATAAAGTTGTGAAGAATTACTATTACTGAAAAGCGAACCTGTTGGCCAGAATTAGGAGATATAAATGTGCTGCGGCGGTGGAGTGATACCGTTACAGTTTACACCCACAGCCTAATTTATTATTCATATCACTCGAGATCAATTATTAATTTGCCTTTCACTTGAGGCCTTAATTTGACTCTTAATGATATGAACACTTCTGCCTGATCCCTTGATGGTTAAATGATATTCTCTGTATATATATTAGTATCTGTCGACAGTGTACGTGAGCTTCCTGACACATCTATTGAGGTTGTATAGACGCAAACACTTTACTGCATTACCATTACATGTTATGGGTAAGTCTGTGCTACTGATCCCCTGATTTACTCCCAAGCGTGACCCGACACCTGATTTTTTTATGAAATTATCTGCTTATAAATTTACTTTTTCATTAGTCATCTTGGAAATAATCAGACGACACGTATAAGAGTACTAGAGAGGTGTGGAAGGTGATCTTGAACCAACTTATGACCTTTTGAAGTTCCCAGTTTTATAGTTCAGGGTTTTGGTTCCTTAAGTATGCTAATTCTCACCTGGAAATAAGAGTCGTCGCTCGTGCTAACATTACAGGTATTTAAACGCTAAGACAACACCCCAAAGATTGAACACTAGTTCTAAATGTTCTGAAGACACCAATAGCAATACACTCATGAGACTGTATACATTATACACTTGACTGGAACACAAACTTGAAACTCGACATACAAAAACACGCGCACACTCACATACTTATTATATAAACACTTCTTATCAAGGCAGGACATATACTCTTGATAGATGCATGGACTAAGACAATAAATATAAAAATAAACACAATGACTCAGGATAACTGCGGACTTACTTAATGCAGTCATTGAACACTTAAGACAATGCAAACATATTCTCAGGCATAAACTTACACTCAGAGTAATACATACACTCATGGCATTCCTTAGTAGCTCAAGACATTCTGAATACACTAACGTAAAGGCGTAAAGGCCATTACATCCAAGGTTAGTCCACCTGGTAAACACCTATTGGAGGCGAGACAAGCCACAAAGACATAAAATATACAGTATATATATATACACTAAGTAGGCAACATAAATACTGAGACACTCCTGTCACCCCGTACAGTGGCTCTCAGGCATCGCAAGCTCTTAACACAATAAAGGCTAAACCAAACATTCACCAACGAAACGAAAACAAACTCACTGGTTTATTTTCATTAATATAATATATGCTTGAGGTTTTTTGCCGACCATTGACTGCTTCACGTGTGACCTTAGGTAGCCACGTAAATCTTGAACTATATGGCATTAAATCTTCCCACGATGATGCCACATGAATACCAACAGACAAATACTCTTAGTAAACACCACAATGAGTCCGTATGTCATGTCTAATTATGAAGTAAATGAATTCCTGACACCAAATCTTGAGTACTATAGATGATTAACGCCTTGTGTGTGTATTTGTGTGTCAATGTGAAAGTGAGAGAGAAAGACATGAGAGAAAGTAACTACGTGTGCATCACAGTCACTATCCATCTGTATTCATGTAATGGGTCGTCTTTATACATTATGTATGGATCGTACATCATCAGTGTGTCAATATTCACCAGGATAGCGGAGCCGTTTTATATCCTCACGCAGAACTCAGTAAACATTTATCTCGGTCCATCAGCTGATTTCTGTCAACAAAACATTGATCTAGTCCTGGCCAGTGTCCGAAACGATTCACCCAATGTACAGTACGTTACTGTCCTCATTTACAAAAACTATTAGTTGCCAGGAGTTACTGCCTTGCTGTGTACCTTATAAGTACTCCGGTCAGCTGAGTCAACTACTACTAGACAGAGAAACTATATATGTGTCGTCTGGAACTGCTTGGAAGTTGCGTGTGAGCGTAACAAAACGCACAACGTCTGACCTACAAACTACACCCGCCCTCACTCAACACTACGACCACCTCCACCCTTATCTGTCAGTACGCAGCTTGCGTGATCTTGCATACCAAGCAGCGCCTCCAAGGAAAATCTGATTTTCATGCTTACAGCGCAGGAGTCGTTTACTCCCACCATATAGAGTACATCAATTATTCCTACAAGACTGTTAATGGTGAACGAGGCACAGTATAACGTCAGTTTCTTCTTTACTGTGTACTGTACTGTACCTGTCTTCATAATCTGTTACAGTGTGTTTCAATACCAGCCAGTTCTAAAGATCATATGAAATTATTGTTTAATAAATAATAAAACGAGGAGGAACACGTTATTTTCTAATGGCTTCTAACCCTGTTTTTTAAATTATCAATCATATATCAGAGTAATAGTGAATTTATCATAAGCTGCAAGTTTTTGTCTTTTTATCCTTTAATTCACTGCGAATTTTCTGGCTGCCAATTCTTTAAAATAATATTTTACATGAAGGTTCACACTTTTTCTCCCCATTATTAACTTGCTTATAATGGCATCTTAATGTCTGTTTTCTAGATTATAAAAATAACACAAAAAATAATGTACAAATGAGCAACAATTACAGTATACAACTGCCAGGCAGAGAAGCACACCGGCGACTACAGGAGCATTTCTTCTTGATATTTTTCAAATTTAATTTCCGTCATAAGTTTATTTTCCGAAAGAACATACAATGAAAACAAATGTAAGTACTTTTCTTATGAAGAGGGACATTTTTGTGCATAAAAATCAATTGTAAATGTCCAAATGCTTAGCTAATAAATAATATTATTTTATAGGGAAAACCAAGTTTATTATCAGTGTGCATTTTCGTCATTACGAATTATTCTACATATATAAATAATATCCGTACTCACTCTGAAATGGCAACATCTTATTTTAGAACCAACTTGAATTACACAACAGATTTTATCGAAGTACAAACAGAAAAATAAAATTTCAAATATTTGTGAAAAACATATCAACCACTAGAAATTATTTTGTAGTGTAAACAATGGCGCCAGTATTACGGGTAAACCCTATAAATTATAAACATTGTCAACACCACATAGCTAATGCAACACTGTAACTTACCACTTGTAGGATGACCTCGTCTACAAATAGTGTGAAGACTTGACTAGGAGGCACCGAGTTCTGGGCATGATTCAAGGTCCCTGTGTGCCCACTGACCTTCACGGATAACCTCACTAAGCTTATAACAAACTATCAAACTAACAACTGTTTCACTGTCAATGCCTCGTGACACATTGGATATGACACTGAACATCACCTAGATCAAGCTTATGTGTCAAGCTGTGACATTTTTGGTAGCGATATAAAGTTACGCCAAAGTTCACGTAGTGAGAGCTTTAAGACAAAGCAAATGTTTACTCTCAGTATCACTCAGTTTACACTAAAGTGTCTTTTTTCACCACCTCACTGCCAGGTGTGTCTGCCTCATTGTAAACAATCTTACATTACCCCCTGCCCCCTGTGCTGGCAGCAACACCTGACAGAGGTAGATGATGTTGATAATAACGTGGAATGTGTTGTATATTCACACTTCAGTCCACAATACAGGCTCGAACCCCTTGTCCAAACTCAGGTCTTCAGCTAATATATCCAATAGTAATAAAACAAAAACAAAAAAACATTTAATGGCCACACCGCATAACTCCTCTAGGCTTTATAACTCACAGTTACTTACAGACGTGTTGGTTATCAGAGACATCAATATTTTTTTTTTAATAATTTACATTTTCTGAGGTAATAACGATACTAACAAAACTAACAATAAATGTAACTTTCACAATCATTTATATATGATTCTTATCATTATTATATTAGTATTATTATTATATTATTATTATTATCAGTATCATTATTAATTTTTCACCTTGTATTCAACAGTATACACTATACTAAAGCTAGACAAATCCCTGGCCTTGTACAGATATTTTTTCTTTTATGTAATACAGACGCAAGATAAATACACAGTAACTTCAGGAAATACACATAGTCATGGACCTCAGTAACATAATGCCCTGTTCTGTGTTGCTGGATGGTCAATGTTTACAGTGTGCAGTACAGACACCTACAGCCAGCACCCAAAACTTTCTATACGCGCCTGATCAAAACTATAAAAGTGAAAGAGGTCTCATGGGCTTTAACTACCCATTAGGAGGCAGGATGACCGGCACTGTACTCAATAACCTTCACTTCTCCAACTGTAGATTTAGGTACCCATTTGCTACCGGGTGGACTGAGAGTGCTCTAGGATCAAACCAATGATCCTTACTACAGGTGACGAGTACTGTAACAAACTCAGTCGCTGCATACCTATCGGAACGGTACTAAACATCAAATGAGATATTACAGCGCTGATTAAAGGTTGACGAGCATGTTCCAGCAAGTCACAGTGTCAAACGTATACTCGTACAAGCCGAGAGTTATGACGGACGATAAAAAATCTATACTTATACTACTAACGAAAACAAAATAGCATTGTATTTAACCTTTAATATTAACGAGGATCAAACATGTCGAGATTTAACAAGTTATGGACACTGTTCTTTACCCAACAGTCGATGCTGAGATACAATGAGACAAGCACTGGGTATAGAGTCAGAAACAAAGCTTCAACCAATATCAATGACACCCAAGGGAGGTTGTCTCTGACCCTCGCTCTTCAGGATAAATGAAATCTACGTAGAATATAAAGCTAAATTTATGTTCGCTTGTGCGTTTGTCCACAACACACAACAAAAACAATATTACGATAACTAAACACACACACACACACACACACAGATTCTAGATCATAAAACACAAACGGGAAAAAAAAATATTATATTAAGCCTCCAAACTGTGCCAGCGATACTTTATGATTACAGCTTGTCTTTACAACAGCTCCAGTGAGGAGTATTAGAAGTAGACAACGTTAACCTGGGAGGGACCACTATATCTTACTGTTTACACGCTCCTCCTATAAAGATGTGTGTGTGTGTATACTTGAGTAATTAGCATATGAAAACTCCACCTTTTATTTAGCTAATATAACCTTCACATAATACAAATTTGTCATCAATTTCAACACAAGCCTCACTTAATTTATCTCACACCACTTTATCAACCAACTTCTATTGTGATCTGGTGACTCACTTAACTCAAATACTAGT
>NW_024736204.1:0-13038 GCF_018991925.1 Homarus americanus
CCGGTTGGACTGTGCATAGCAGCTCCTGTCGAGAGTTACTACCACTCTCTATCATCCATGAATCTATCTAGCCTCCTTTTAAAACTTTCCAGCGTTCCAGCACTTACTACAAAACTGCTAAGCTTGTTCCACTCGACAACCACCCTATTTGTGAACCATTTCCTTCCTATCTCCCTCCTAAACCTAAACTTATCCAACTTAAATCCGTTGCTACAAGTCCTATCTTGCTCGAATACTATAAGAACTTTATCTATATCTCCTTTATTGATTCCTTTCACCCGCTTAAATACTTCTATCATATCTCCCCGCACTCTTCGTCTTTCTAGGGAATGCAAGTTTAGTTTATTTAACCGATCTTGATATGGAAGGTTTCTAAGTCCCGGAATCATTTTCGTCATTCTTCGCTGCACCGACTCTAGTGAATTGATATCCATTCTATAATAAGGGCACCAGAACTGAACCGCATAATCGAGGTGCGGCCTGACTAGCGCAAGATATAGTTGCAATAAGACCACTGCACTCTTATTACTTACACTTCTAGATATAAAACCTTATACTCTGTTTGCCTTATTTCGAACACTAACGCACTGTTTTTTAGGCCGTTGGTCCGGGCTTACAAGTACCCCTAAGTCTCTTTCACAAGTCGACTTCTCTAGGTTGGTGTTGTTAAGGCTGTATATATTGACAGTATTTTATTCTCCTAATATTAAGTACGCTGCACTTGCTGGTATTGAATTTCATTTGCCATTTCTCTGACCACTCCTGCAGTTTATTTAAACCCCCCCTGCAGTGCATTTACATCCTTCCCTGAATTAATCTGCCGCCCTATTTTGGTGTCATCCGCAAACTTACTTATGTCACTGCTGATCCCAGTATCTAGATCGTTTATTTAGATTATGAACAAGAGTGGGCCCAGTACTGACCGCTGGGGAACCCCACTGGTTACACAGCTCCTCTCAGATTTAACACCATTTACGCTGACCCCCTGTGTTCTATCGGTGAGCCATGATTTTATCCAATTTAAAACTTTCCCCTCGATACAATGAGCCTTAATTTTTCTCAGAAGCCTCTGATGCGGTACTCTGTCAAATGCTTTGCTAAAGTCTAAGTAAATAACATCGTAATTTTCGTCATTATCTACTACCTCGAAGACTTTCCTAAGAAAAGGTCAGCTGATTTCTAGACAAGATTTTCCCTTTGTAAACCCATGTTGAGAGTCGTAGATTAATTTGTTTTTCTCTAAATGCGATCGGATGTTGTCTGCTATAATTGATTCAAGAAATTTCCCCACTACTGACGTCAAACTAATCGGCCCGTAATTTGACGCTGTCACCCTTTTTGAATATGGGTACTACATTTGCGTTTTTCCACAAGTCTGGCACAACTCCGGTGTCTAATAATTTTGTAAATAAGTTTACGAGGGGTCCGCTAATCTGTTCCCTACACTCTTTCAAAACTCGAGGGAAAATTTCATCCGGCCCTGGGGCTTTTGTCTTCTTTAATATATTTATCTTCTTAAGAACATCCTCTTTTCTGATAGTGATATTCTTTAATTTCCCTTCTTCATTTCCCTAAATATCAGTGAATATCTTGCGAAGGTCACAAATATTTTTTTTCCCAACACAGTAAATGGAAAGTAAACTATTTATTGGATCATTATACTTCAATTGACTATGTAATAATTTATAGCACAAAAGTATATTATTCTACTTGTCGAAAATATCACCTTTACATGGTGATTGGAGGTTGGCAAGTGAGTTACCTACCATCACCACAGACACTTCCCCACCACCACAGACACTTCCCCGCCACCACCATTCCTCCACAGTGACCAACTGATGTACTCAAGATGGATCTGATTGTTCCTGGCTACAATATTTGACTGTCAGGTGATCAAGGTAACACCGCCTCTTACACTGGGATTTAAAACACCCATAGAAATCGTGTTTGGTTTAAACAAGATAAAATTATGAAATCACGAAGATATGGCAGCAGCCCATCTTATATCACCTGAAGATTAACTACCCTAACACCCCCCCCACCAAAAGTGGCACTTCTGTGTATAACAAGTAAAATCTGATTGAGTGCCTAATCTTCACGTAATGGCTATTGTCGAGCTGAGTTTGGCTGCGCTGAGTGTTAGTTGCTTATATTGTTACATACGTTTTACCCTAAAAGCGCTGTTTACATTTTGTTCCCGACAATCATAGACCACTTTGAACACTTATGAATACACCAATGAAGACTGAAGGCATAATGTACACAGTTGAGACATCTCTATTACGCCGACTGGGAACAACCACTTATAAGGTTTGATCATGGACACGATTAGGTGTTAATCTAATGTTCATAATCCTCTAAAGCCGTGTTAAAGGACTCCGTATAAATACTAAACCGGATAATGGTCTTGGGGAGAAGGTCGGGTTAATCACCGTGGGTGGTCGCCTTGTTCTGGTACCTAACCTTAAACTCCTACAACCAAATCACGTTGAAATGGATTTCTACCCAGTGAAGCTGTCAAGATCATTCAGTATAATTTAGTCCTGTCTATCCACATGCTAACTTTGGTTAATAGCCATCTTAATAGCAGTATTATCTGTCTATACCACATACTAGCTTTGGTTAATAGCCATCTTAATAGCCGTATTATCTGTCTATACCACATACTAGCTTAGGATAATAGCCATCTTAATAGCAGTATTTTCTGTCAGAGCCACGGCATCCACAACTCCTGTACACAAGGCGGAGAGCTACACTACCGCCTCCTCCTCCCTGGACCCCACAGTACAACAACACAACTTGTTATCACCTTACCTTCACTCAACTGCTAATAACCACAATGTAGAGTCCGGGAAGTCCTCACGACGCCACAAACACGAGGTAATCCACAAACAGCAAACGTAAAACATGGAAATAGCGATCAAATACTGTATGACCACACACACACAAGTTGCCTCCACCACTGCCGTACCCCTAATGATCACTGGCGAGTGGCGAACCCGAGGTGCTTCGATTCCTTAATTCATTGATTCGCTTTACTGATTCATATGAAAATAATCGACTGGACGGCGGAAAGAACACCATACACGATTGGTCCGTCATCTATAATCTCATTAATTTTCTTTAATCAATTCTATCCACCATTAGCTAAAATAAAACTGATAATTATTAACGAAAGAGAGTCATGAGTTTCGAAGCTTCGTCAACGATCCGCTCTTACGTCACTAAACTAGTCCACAACCGAACAAGCAGTTGGCTTCCACGGTTAGCATAAGCGTAATACTTCCATTACTATTTGTATTATTATTACTTTTATTATTATTATTACTATTATTTTTATATTATAAATATCATTATTATTATTATTATTATTATTATTATTGTTGTTATTTTAGGCCGTGAGAATGTTCGACTGATGACTCGCTCTTTGCTCAAGAAGAATATCAAAATCAACAAATATTAATTTATTTTTCTTTCTGGGGTGTGTAGATGGCAGGAAGGGTGTGTGGGTTGGAGGTAGGGTATGTGGATGGGAAGAAGGGTGTGTGGTTGGAGGTAGGGTGTGTGGATGGGAGGTAGGGTGTGTGGATGGGAGGAGGGGATGGGTGGGAGGAAGGGTGGGTGGATGGGAGGGAGAGTGTGTGGATGAGAGGGAGGGGGTGGGTGGGAGGAAGGGTACGTTGGATGGGAGGGAGAGTGTGTGGAGTGAGGAGGAGGAAGGGGTGGGTGGGAGGAAGGGTGGGTGGATGGGAGGTAGGATGTGTGGATGAGAGGAGGGTGGGTTGGAGGTAGGGTATGTGGATGGGAAGAAGGGTGTGTGGTTGGAGGTAGGGTGTGTGGATGGGAGGTAGGGTGTGTGGATGGGAGGAGGGGATGGGTGGGAGGAAGGGTGGGTGGATGGGAGGGAGAGTGTGTGGATGCGGGGAAGGGTTTGTGATTTATTTTAGATTGTTTGGCTCTCTGAGGCTGGCTTGAGGTTTACGGCTGACTAGCTGCAGTGAACGGCTGGCTGGCTTAGGTGAATGGCCAGCTGGCTGAGGTAAATGGCTGGCTGGCCAAGAACCCCACCAAACAGATCCTCAATGCCAGACAGGCTACATGTCGTCATTGGCAAGTACTGGGCAAGAACTGGCTCCAGAATGTATCTGCACCTGCGCCAGTGTTGGTCAAGTCTGGTCTTGAAGGAGCTCACTCTCGGTGCTGTCACACTCTCTGGCAGAGTGTGCCAAGAGTTTACAAACTCAGAAAAAGTTTACAAACTCAGAAATAGTTTGCCTTGACAATTTTCCGAACTTGTGGCTTCTTCAACCATAAGCTGTGACCACCCGCCCCGCTAGGCTAGTGGGGCACGTCCCCCAGCTCCAAGTATGAACCCTCGACTGAGTAATACCCTCTGAGTTGTTTATAAACTTCAATTATGTCGCCCCTTGACTACCTGTAGTATAAGCTAGGCAATTCCTGTAGGGGGAGGGATATAAAATTTGCCCCACTTAAGAGTTTGATAAAAAACAAACAAACATGAAGCACTATGAGTGTATTGTATGTGGAGATTAAAGATTCACATGGTATACTGTGCGTGTAAACTGAGAATATGAACAAGTACTGTGTGTACTTGTACTGTACTCAACAACGCAGGCAGGCGGGTCACGTCGTACAGTTAGGATAGCATGACCTGTTGTATGTGTGTGTGTGTGTGTGTGTGTGTACTTGAATAATTTACAACTTACTGACAATTTTAATAATTATGTGTAAATTTTATGCGAGTTTTATATACCTGTGTCCAACATGAGGTCACAAGGATTGAGCTGCAGAAAACACCTTTCATCGCATGAAAATTCTCCTCATCAGTATTGTTTATCTAATGTGCTTTTTTGTTTTATATGTTTCAACTAATTAAGCCTAAAAAAGCTCTGTCTCACGAGGGAGGTTTCCATATAAGATCAAATATTCCTAATGGACGCAGGCGCTCACAAGTATACACACTACTCGCGTTCTTGGGCATGGAACTGTGGTATCAAGTAGATAGTGAAAACCATTAAACTTAGACACGTGATATAGGTTACTGAAGTACCCTAGGTAAATAAAATGTGTATGCAAAGTGTTTTATGAATTATATTCAAGTAGGTGATGCTTATATGTAGTTCATTGTTCAAAATACAAGCGTAACAATTACTTTCAGAGAGTTTAATACTGTCCAGAGAATTAGGATAGCATTGTGTATATTCTTCATGTAAAGAATATGTGTGATTTCAAAATTATTATGAAAAATAATGTAATAATGGGACACATACAGATAACTTACTACAAATCAGATCCCAACGATACACGAAGGCAGGAATGGAACCCCTAAAATGTGTTTCTTTCGCTTGTTTAGACGATGGCGAACGGACAGATAACATCATTACCTACAAACATTTACCTCTAGCGGCACTGAATACTTTCCTGATGTCTATATAAGATGAATCAATATTTCAAAGTTAAGACATTGTTAGTTTATTTGTACAATATATAAGGCAGACTGTAAGCAGGCTTAATGGGGATGACTGGAGATAGTCATACTGTAGGTAGACTGAGAGGCCAGACTGTAATGGGGAGGCGTGAGGTCACCACGACCATACAAGACTCGTTCCCTCAATGGCGACTACATGAATGGTTGCGGGGTCGTCTTTCAGGGATCGTGTATCGCCCTTTTCCGAGTGAATGACTAAAGGAGACATAAGAAGGGGGAAGAGGAGTCCAGGGTCTTCCTCCGCCTCCAGTTCACGGTTTAATCACAAAGTGGTCGTTGCTTATCTAAATGTTTTTGTTCTCGGGTAAAAAAATGTGGCTTTGTTTGGCTATGGACATTCAGTGAAGAAATCGTCAATGGTTATTAGAATATCTATTCAATAAATTGTCAAGACGAAAAATGTGTTTGATTGTCTTTGTGTGACGTTCACAGGTGGATCATTGTGTTATTAACGACTTTGTTATTGTTTTTGTAGTTATCTTTACGTTATTATAAATCACTAGAAGAGTTCACGGATATGGTCATTACTACTGCTGCAGATTTTACTCCCTATATGGAAATAAAACTTAACGGTTAAAGGAAAAGAGACTAAATTAGGAAGTGTAAAAGTAAACTATTTTTTTTTATCGAGGCGCCTACCGAGTAAGATACCTCCGCATACCAAATGGTCACACACAAGCTCACTGAGAAAACAACATGCAACTTCGAGTGGTCTTCCTCTTGGGGATTTCCTATTAGCCATCCCGAGCTCTTCACGCCATAACTGTGGGTACTCCAGAGGATGATATGCAAGACAGAGTGAAGTTAATGGCACCACCAAGAGAGATCTGATCATTGAAAGCTTCACAACGCAGAATGAGATTACTGTATATACATATTGTACTTCCAGCCATTTATCTTCCCGAAAGTGCAGACAAAATTGTTGGTACAGATACCGTCACGCAGGCCAGTAATTGAATGCAAAGAAGCGAGCGAGGGTGCCACCAGAGATTGTTGCTTTCAAGAGAGGAGTTGTATAAAGAACAATAGATGCCAAAAAACCGATTAGCTGTATTCTTAGGATCTACCTTATCCTCTCCTAAGTATTACTATAAAATACTACCTTTATTATTTAGAAACAAAGTTATTCGTGGGTCGCTAGATAATGTGGACAAAAATATGAATACAACTGACAGTAAGCGAAGTTTCCTTGGTATAGCTGCTGAAACTACTGCTGGAAGAAAATACGGGACTTATCAGTGTAATCAAGTTTCCACCATACAACGTAGAAGCAGATCACAATCCCAGAAGTTCATATTACCCAAGTTACAGAATGGTTAAATAAGTGGAAAAGCCTTAATGAACATACACCGAGACGATAAGGTAATGAATGAATACTGTACTATTATAGTTTTTGACGTTACAAGTGTAATAACTCCCCATGACTGGAGAAAGATGGTTTTAAGTTTAGTGGTACTAAAGAAAGGTGATCTCTTTCAATTATGTTTTATAGCGATCGGTCAATAACAGTAGATGCTTCCTAGTGTGTGATGACCTGTCTTCCTGTGTTGACCATTATCAGTGCTAACCATTATTTTCAAGTAAGCTACCTGCTTCCTCGTGTGGTCCACTTTTGACTTCATCATAACATTGGAAAAGATTCGGTTAAAGGAAACTATAGTGACCAGAGGTTAACTACTGGGGTGTGGAAGACTTATACCAAATATCAATTCGTATTATCATTTGCACTTTCGGCTCATTATCTCGGCCCACAAACAGCTGACCTGACCTGACACAGATTAGCCGGTATTTGGGTCAAACCCTCGCTGATGTCATCCCGTGTACTGTAAACACTATCCCTAATTAAACCTCTGACTGGACACTGGTTCCGGTTTACGTGACAACAAACATTGGTTTTAGAATAATAAGTGACTGTGATGACAACTGTGATACACAATGAATACGAGAAACACATTTGGAATAAAAGCAGAACAACAAGTATAATCTGGTACTAATATGTACATCAATAATAATTGAGCTACCAAATGTGTATCGGTCAAAAGGCGGTGTTGGTTTAGAATAAATTGTTTATATTCTCATCAGGCAGGACAAACGTTGGATTACCTGAAGATTCCCCCGTAAGCTTACTTCACCTGAAGATTAACCACCTTAATACGATCTAAGGGGTTCGGTTTGCGTTAGGGTAGTTAATTTCAAATGAATTAAGCTGGGGGAATTTTCATGCGATCCGAAACATTATACAGTATAAAGCTGCTCTCTGCTGCCCCTCACACAAACGTCGTTGCTGTAGTGTGGCTGCCTTAAAATACATGGTTTTGTTATACCATTGATTATATAATGCAGTGTGATGACCGTAACTAACATGTGAAAATTTGATTTACTGACAGCGTAGGCGTAGTTGTTAGGAGACGCTGGCATGGAATAGATCACTGAACAGAAAGCTAATCCAAGGATTTAACCTAACCTAACCTAAAAGAAACATGTGTCCTGTAGGCATCGCTGTCTTTTCGGTCTAAACCAGAGGCAGCATAGCCGATACAGCGAGTGAATTAAAATGGACAGCAGGTGGCAGCTAATTTTAACGTTATGGAGAAAAATGGAAAATATACTGAATTAAAGAGAGTTCTATTACGATGAGACAATAGAATACTTTGGTGGTGGTGGTGGTGGAGGAGAGAGAGAGAGAGAATGATCATGGTGTTGTACAGGCTAAGTACAATGATTTAATCTATACATCTCATTAATGTATCTTTTGTCAACTGGCTGGTATACCATAGAGCGTGGTTTCGTTAAACACAGGCGCCTCCTCCATGAGTTGTGCTGCAGGTTTGCGGAGAAGAGGAGTGTTTGGGACTGGTTGTGGGCTCCCGCTTACTTCAGACAAAGCTATTGGAGTTTGGTTACTGTTAACATGATTGTTGTAAACACTTGAAGTTTGATTTATTCCCAGTGCGGCTTTGTGATATCCTCCCCTCCCTCCCGGCCAGTGTTCCCAGGTCGACCCTTCACCAGCCCGCCGTTGCCTTCACTGCTGATGAACCGTAAAACGAACCTACTTTGTGTTGCTGGTTCCTGGACGTCCTTCTTGTTAGCACACCCTCTCCTCTCCTGTTATTTTCTTTACATTTTCTTGTGGTCCGCTAATACCTTACCTCTGGCTGGCCTCCCACGCCCTTGTTACTGCCCCCCTTTACCCTCCGTGTTGACTCACCACTGATACAACACTCTTTGTACTCGGTAATGATAAGTTGCTGCCATCTGGTGACAATACACTACACCTTCCCTTGATGTTATGACACTACTCCTTCCCTTGATGTTATGACACTACTCCTTCCCTTGATGTTATGACACTACACCTTCCCTTGATGTTATGACACTACTCCTTCCCTTGATGTTATGACACTACACCTTCCCTTGATGTTATGACACTACACCTTCCCTTGATGTTATGACACTACTCCTTCCCTTGATGTTATGACACTACTCCTTCCCTTGATGTTATGACATTACTCCTTCCCTTGATGTTATGACACTACTCCTTCCCTTGATGTTATGACACTACTCCTTCCCTTGATGTTATGACACTACTCCTTCCCTTGATGTTATGACACTACTCCTTCCCTTGATGCTATGACACTACTCCTTCCCTTGATGTTATGACACTACTCCTTCCCTTGATGTTATGACACTACTCCTTCCCTTGATGCTATGACACTACAACCCCCCCTCCCAGTCTCCTCACCCTTTTCCACCTCACCCACTCACCGTTCTCCTCACCTTCCTCTCCACCTCCCCGGTCTCCTCATCCTCCACCCCCTTCTCCTCCACCTCTCCGTTCTCCTCACCCCCTCCTCCTCCTCCCAGTACTTTTCACCCCCCCCTTACCCCTCCCCCTCGGCATCTTAAGTGTCGATGTCTTGACAGTGGCCGTGTCTTTGTTCAAGCCAGCCGGGCCATGAATTGAGAACCGTTGAAAGTTGCTACATGGCTGAGGGTACTTGAGTCTAGTGCCATTCATAGCGTTTATTTGCATACCTCTGCGGGGCCCCCCCTGGGAGGCTGAGATGAAGAGAATAAAGACTTGTCGCTTTTGTGGACTTTGTGATTTCAAAAGGCGATATAGATTTTACTTTTAAATAATGAGCTTAACATTGTGGTGTGACTAATGAGTATTAGATACGCGGTGGGAAACATTAACGGTTAGTTCATTAGATATAAACAAAGGCAGCGACGAATGAACCCCGTTCACACGTTTTCTTTCCGTCTAACCTTAAAAGGAAGATAGAGTGATGTAGGGTTTTGTTATATTCAATTGGTTATCAAGAAGTGGGTTTAAAAAATATGAAACTCGAAACTCGATCTAAGGTAATTAAGGCTATTATGGACTTAGTTGGAAATGGTAAAGGAATTCATAAGGTCTCGTTGTAGATGCATTTGTCCTTGTCCTTGTTCATCCACATTAACATAACAACGAGATCAAATGTTACAAAAGTTTCACCCTGTATCACTAGTCTAATCTATTTTTCAACATATTAGTATTTTTACCCATATACAACAATACCTGTAGTGAATATTTTTGTTTAGATGAAAAAATTAGGGTTTCATCTCTCCATTTCGTTATAATTTAGTTAATTTAGATACATTTCAGAACACAGATCCACTTTGAAAACTGCCAAAGATCGAGAAGCATAAGATGATTCACAGTGACACGAACATAACTGTAATTGGTGTATTTTTTTTCGAGAAATGATGAAAAAATATTTATTCGTTTGAGATTGTTGAGGTTTCTATAATTGTCTTTGTATAAAAAACAGCAACATTTAGTAAGACTTCAGCCCAGCAAACACAGATTTCTATACTCTTGGGATATATAAGGTTCAACTAAACTTTTGAGAATTTGTGAAACCCTTATACGAAATAAAAGCAGAATATTATTTTTGCATTGTATTAAAATAAGCAAGACATTTTTGTTTTCATCAATGCATTTTATTTTTAGTTGTGAATTATATCCATAGTAAATTTATTTAAAATCATATGTATGTAAAACATTACGGATAGTTTATGAACATCAAAATTTAAAGTAGAATTAAATATTTGAAAAAATGTAAAGAAACGAAAAGCAATTTGATGCTAAAAATAATATTCTAACCGTGTTAAAAAAATGGTTAGGTTTTCTAATACTAAGCAAATATTCACTTATAAATCTTTGAAAAAAATCTGATGACAAGCCAAACGTTTAGAGAGGTGGAGCGTCCTGCACCTGATATCAACTAAAGTCAGTTCACTCAAACCTTGTAACGGAGGGAAGCCTAGGATCAGAGTGTACAGTAGCAAGGTAGCTGATTGGCTGGCAGACAGACACGGGAATAGTTACTACGATTCTCCAGTTTTTAATCTATCGTATTCATCTTATGATATTTTAAGGGATAATAACTAATCTGTGATGATCTCTGATAATTTCCGCACTTGGGGAAGGAAAATTAGCTTGTGAAACTGTCTGGTAACGTCAATATCTTATAGAGATAAGACCGACATGTTTCAGCAATATCCTCCACTACACCGCGCGAGGAAGAGTTTACATCTTAAAACTTGTTCATCGTGCTCGTGTTCTGATACAGTTATCTGTGTTACCAGAGAGTTAGTTTCACACGGTTAGGAGCTTACCCCTGCTCTCCTTGCTGACACGGTCAAGAAAACGCTGTGAAATAGTTATAGGTTACATACCTGACTTATGTCTTTAGACGGCAAATTTAGTAGTTGTGTTTGGCTGCATTAATTTTGTAATATGTGACAGAGTCCTAGCGACACTTGCGTTAATTGCCTCACGAAGATTGAATTTTGAGAGAATCTTAGAGAGGCGTTGGGACCAAAGTATCTCTCCATAGCTGGGGGGAGGGGGGTGAGGGCGGGGGGAGGGGTGAGGGTGAGGGGGGGGGAGGAGGTAGTGATTGCTGGCATCACGAAGGCCCCTAGGGAGGAAGGGAGTGAACAAGGCGACAAAAGAACACTCCAAAGGGATTAATGGGTATTCCAAAGCCTCTCATACACAGATAACAGCTCGTCACTCCCCACACTGCCTTAAAGCTTGAACGATGCTCCCTACCTGGTGCCTCACCCTAATCACCTTCTTTCCTCAATCGTTTCACAGACGGTAAGACCCACTAGCAGACACACATCATCACTCACAACGAATACAAACTCTCTTGCGAGTGTCTGGATCACTGGATTAACTTACCAGCTCACTAAGAACGCTGAAATTGACAGTGAGAAAATCCCATATTATTGTCCAACACACACACACACACACCATACAAAGATCATCAAAGCAATCAACTGGAACTTATTTTCTCCTTTCCTCGGTCCCACCATTACAACACAGCAGTCAAATCACCAACAAGTCTAGTGTAAAAATTCCTGACGGGTCGCAGGTGACAGGTTGTGGGTTAAAACAAGGCAGGCGAGGCAGTGCACCAGTCTTTATGGAGCCACTCATGTGAAGACGTCCATCTGAAGAGCACCCGGCGGGAGAGAGGGGGGAGGGGCAGAATCCAGAGGACATAGGAGGTAGGGGAGGGGAGGGAAGGGGAAGGAAACACAGAGGGTGGAGGAGAGGAGGGGGGTGCGCACACACACTGAGAGCGGGTGAGAGAAGAGGAGCCGTATACACAGAAGTGGGGAGGGGAAGGGAGGGTGAACACCCAGCGGATTACAAGGTGGGAAGGGGATAAATACACATATGGTGGGGAGGGGAGAAGGGGACGAATACAGAGGTGGGGAGGGTAGATAGGGACGAATACAGAGAGTAGGGGGAGGGTCTGAACACAGAGGGTGGGGTACAAATGCACAGGATGGGGATGGAACAGGAAGGGAAGAATAAACAGGGTTGGGGAGAGGAGAGGGAAACGAAGACAGATAGTGAAGAAGGAGTAGGGGGCTGAACACAAGGTGAGGAAGGGGAGGAAAGTCAGGAAGTAGGAAAATGTTGCCAAAAGGATTACCACAAGTTGAGGTTGTTTGGTAATTAACAATATATCAGAAGGATGACCTGCAGTCAAATGTAAGATGCAGCAGTTGTCGTCATTGTATTAGATTTTTACTATAGACTACTAATGAAAATAAGTCCCAAGGCTTGATGGCCAGCTAGGAGGCAGCTCAAATGCAGAACACTAAAACTTAAACCTTCGGTACACATGGAGGAAGCGTGGGCGGCACTGCATATGATCTTCATTCTGCAACTGTAAAGAAGGTGTCCGTTGACAGCCAAGAGGACGAGGGATGACCAGGACACAAACCATCGTCGCCGAGACACAGGAGGCGACTTATATCCACTCGCCCAATGATGTGGATAATAATTATCCCCAGATCTAGAACTCAAATTTTGTTTATTTTTATCAGATTCAAATTTTGATCACAACTATTTTATGTGTGTCATCTACACACTGAGCGCCACAATACAACCAACTTGTAGTATTGTCTCCTGACGAACACGCTGCTAGTCACACTCACACAATTTTTTTATGACCAAGAAA
>NW_024736205.1:0-5000 GCF_018991925.1 Homarus americanus
TGTTTTTTTTTGTGTATGTAGAGTAAAGGTGTGTGTGTGCAGTGATAAATGATGATCCTACTTCTCTTGTTGGTCAATGACCCAGTGTTTAAGGTGTAGAAGCTGTCGCCAACACAACAACCACACCTTGAGTTAACGAGCTGCATGACCCAGTGTCAAGGAAAAGTCCCAGAAGACCGGACAACTCGCCAACTGCAGTGGCTAATCATTACCCCGGAACACGATCCACAAATTAACATCCAGGTCCCCAATTACTGCTGGGTAGACAGAGGCAAATGGCGTAAGGAAACTTGCCAATAGTTTCACCCTGCCCGGGGATCGAACCCGGGTCCACTCTCTTGCGAGGAGAACACGCTGACCATTACACCACAGGTCGCCAACATGAACCAATCTCGTATCTTTAACACACACGAATCTGCATCATTTCAATATACTGAAAAAAAAAATAGAATGTAAATAAATCCCTTTCATCAGGGATTTATCTGTGAGAACTCTGACGGATTAACACGTAACTTAATCTGTAAATATTTATACACCTCGAAATCCGATTTACACAACGGTTATCTGTAGAGAAATCCCCCATTCCCCTTGACCCCACTTTCCACCCCTCCCCTGCCCCCCCTCCCCCTGCCCCTTCACCCCCTCACCTCCACTCCCCCTTCACCTTCTTCTTTTCTTCGTTTTTCTATATTTATGTTGTTTTCTATTTTAATATTGTTCTATTATTATCCTTCTCTCTCTCTCTTGTGTTACTCGTTATCTTTATGTTTTCTCTTCTCTTTCTTTCTTCTTTCATTCACTATATTCACTGTTTTTCATTATCTCTCTTTATCTTGTTTTCTTATTTTCTTTTAATTTCTTTGTGTTTTCTTAGGGAATATCTGAGGAGAGAGAGAGAGATCAACTACTGTTATTTCTTTTATTATTATTACCTTACAACCTTCTTCTTTTTGCTATTTTTGAAATTTATTCGTTATATCTCTGATCTAGAATTATTTACCGTATATACTTATCAGATTTTAAAATTTATATCGTAGGTTTAAATATAATTACACAATTAATATGCCATTAATTTCTGTTTTTGTGAATGGCATTATAGAAACTTCTCCCTCATTGTGTCGTCATAAGTTCTAGCTAGCTTCTCTGATTGGTTATTTCACCCTCATTTTGTCGTCATAAGTTATAGCTAGCTTCTCTGATTGGTTACTGTGCCCTCATTGTGACATCATTATTTCTAGCTTCTCTAATTGGTTATTGGACCCTCATTGTGTTGTCATAAGTTCTAGCTAGCTTCTCTGAATGGTTATTCCGCCTTCATTGTGACGTCATAAGTTCTAGCTTCTCTAATTGGTTGATGTGTTTGAATTAGCTTCTCTGATTGGTTGTTGTGTCTGAATCAGTTTTATCACGCAGAATAAACTGATGATGGTGAAGAAGAGTGAAGAATAGATCCAATAGACTATTTCTCTATTGTTTCCTACCATCATTATTCTCCCTTGTCTCGTTATCACACCTCTACTGCCTCCTATTTATCATTGTGTCATGTTTATCCGTCTTTCCCTTCAACTTTCTCTGAACAGCACTCCCATCTTCATCGAGTCAGTCATTCAGGTAACTACAACACCAGGTACTAAAAGAAGACGCGCCTCTATTCACTCTTGACAATAGGTTCATTTGACGTTTGGTTCTTGAGTATTGCTTACGTCACTACTGCATACCTGAGTCTTGGTCTGAGAAAATTTTACCCTATTTTGATCTTTAATTCATCCTGATATAGAGGTTATTTAGGATTACTTCTCTTACCTAGGTTAAGGCCATTTTAAACCTACACTCAAAATATCGAAATAACACTAAATTCGCCTTTAATTTCCCTTTGACATAGAGGTCATTGTCCTTTGTCTACGACCATTTTGTACTCGATATCGTAGAAGGATGGAACTATCACTAAACTCACCCTTAATTCATCTTGACATAGAGGCTATTTAAGGAGGTTTCAGGTCACTCTAAGGTGCCTAGTTCCTCACATTTTTCTCCTCTTAAGTGTCTCTGTTGACAGTAATGGCGGTAATAGGTTTAAAGAACACTGTGCATCCTTGAATGACAGTGTAGCTAGACTGGCGTAGGTCACATGTAGTTACGGGGTGGATAGGGGGGTGTAGGGTGGGGTCGGGGGAGGGTAGGGTGAGGGTAGGAGGGTGGGGGGAGGGTAGGGTGTGGGTGGATAGGTAGAGAGTATTGTGTGACATAGTGGGGAGGGTGGGAGGGTGGGGAGGTGGGGATGTGGGTGGATGGAGTGGGGGCTGTGTGACATAGTGGGGAGGTGGGGTGAGGTGGGAGATTGGGGGGCAAGTTATTAGAATTGGATTGGGTAGAAGTGTTGTGTGACATATTGGAGGGTGGAGGGTGGGAGGGTAGGGGTGTGGGTGGATACGTAGAGAGTATTATTAATGACATAATTAGAGGGTGGGGTGGTGGGAGGGTGGGGGAGGGCAGGGGTGTGGGGTGGATGAATTAGAGAGTGTTATGTGACATAATAGTGGGGGAGATGGGGTGAGGGGGTGGGAGGGTGGGGCAGATTGAATTGGATAGGTAGAGAGTATTGTGTGACATAGTGGGGGGGGATAAGGTAACATATGGGAGAGGTGTGTGTGTGTGTGTGTGTGTGTCTGTGTGTGTATGTTATTTTATGTTTGTGTGTGCACAGTATGTATGTTATAGTGTGTATGTGTGTATTAATCATGCAAAGGGCCTTTTCCTTAAATTGATTTTAAAACATCAATTAATCTCAAGTACCTTAAGGCAACTCACACTCTAATAACATAACCAATATCTATCACAGTATTTCAGTAAATCATTATTATATAAATATTTAGTAAGTTTCTATTTTTCATTTTATATTTTTAATTTTATTTCTGTATTCAATATATTTTATTTTTAGATATTATTTTTCATTATCACAAGTGGACAAAAATCACACAAATTTATATTGTAATTCTTAATTTCATAAATTTTAACTAATACATTCGGTTATTTTTCACTATGATAAAATATTGTCAATAACATCTAAACGGAGGCCATTTTAGGTTCATATATCAATAAAATATATTAAAAAAACATAGAATTCTTATTAAATTTAATAAAACAAAATTATAATGGTATTCAAATTATTTATTAACAATATATATGACAACGGGAAGAATTTTAAAGCGAAAGCATCTCTGTCGGCCATCTTGGATTTCTTACCCACTACACTAATCATTAACTCCAGGTTATATAAACGTGAAGGTGTTTATATAACTTCCCCTACCCTATTATAAATGTGTTTTTTGGGGGAATTATTGACCTGGATACTGTTTGGTGTTTGACTGTATACATGTTTGTTTGGATCGAATACTCATACTACAACTTGTATTTGACTGTATTAGTATGATTGTATGAATGTAGTGCTCTTATTAGTATCTGAATTAAGTGTTTGTCTGTCTAAATACATCCACTTGAGTACGATAGCTCTCTGTGACAATATAAACATTTGTCACAATAGAGTAATCGTGTCCGGTTGAATGTTAGTATCCAGAATGCTTTTTGTATCCGTTGTTTTAAAAGAGTAATTTATCTTCTACGGGATTCAGGTCAAGCCGCTGTTGTTGTAAAGTGTTTGAGTTGTAAAAAAGTGTAAATGTGTGTGTGTGAGGTTTTGTTTAGGTGTAAACCAGTATTTTGGGGGTTTACAGCTGTGGTTTGTAATGGTTTATAGCTGTGGTTTGTAATGGTTTACAGCTGTGGATTGAAATGGTTTACAGTTGTGGTTTGAAATGATTTACAGCTGTGGTTTGTAATGGTTGGTTAAAGCAATATTCACCACAGTAAACTCCCCACAGTAAACTCTACCACACCACACTCCCCTCCCTCCCCACACCCCTCCCCACACCCCTCCCCACACCCCTCCCCACAACTCAGTTAAACTTCAACAAACAAAGGCTGTACATTGAGGCAGAAGAACCAAGGAAATAAACTTTGGTAATTTATTGTCATCATTAAAGAAATCTGAACTTTTTTATGTTAATGCAGGAGGAAGCACAAGGGACTGTAGGTGTTTGTGCTTGTGGTGATGTGAGTACTGTTTGTGGTAATTTGAGTACTGTTTGGGGCGACTTGAGTACTTTTTGTGGTCTTGAGTACTGTTTGTGACGATTTTGAGTACTAATTGTTTGTAGTAAGACAGAGTTGTAAATTACTACCAGACATGCGGACACAAGGTATAGCCAGGTGAGAGAGAGAGAGAGAGAGAGAGAGAGAGAGAGAGAGAGAGGCGTGAATATTTATTTTTGCCCATACAATTTCTCTCTCTCTCTCTCTCTCTCTCTCTCTCTCTACTCCCTTTATGTCAGCTTAACTAGATCCCTGTGTTGTGGGTCGACAATAATTCTAAGCTGGCTGGATATTCTTTCCCTCCTCCAGGACAAACAACAAAGTAGGAAAGCTTTATTGAGTTAAGATACAGTATGTTTGTGTAAGCTTAAACAAGATAGAGCGAAATATATGTACTGAGGACAAATCTTTTACGTAAACCTGAAATAAACAAGAAGAAATTATATACAAGTGGAAGATTTTCTTACATATGAATGATATTAGAGTAATGAGGTATTTTTTTTCTATTGTTAAAACTGAATGAAATTGTTGAGACTTAAGAAATTATTTGGGAATGTGAATCTAGACACGTATGGTATGATGAAATTTAAAATCCAGTGAGAAATTCTTAGCTCGTGAAGAAATTTGGAAAATCAATCGAAGGAAATATTGTTAATGAAGCAAGTAAAAAAAAAATAAATAAAACAATCCATTGGGAAAGTCCTCACATAATGAAGACAAAATAAAACTCAAAACGAAGAAAGAAAATCCCTTCACAATTCGAACCAAATCCAGCACCTAAATCCCCTAAATCCCACAAAACCCCATAAACCCCCATAAATCCCCCCAAATCCCACAACACATCAACATCT
>NW_024736206.1:0-16309 GCF_018991925.1 Homarus americanus
ATTGCTGTAAAACACAGACTCAAACATCAAATCATCGACGATTTCGAGGACGAATTCCTGGGAATTAAAATAACTACCACACTAGGAGAAATAGCAATAGCCACAGCATATTTACCGCCAAGACGGAACTACCTGCCGGCCCCAGACTTGATAAAACTATTGAACTACAACTGCCCAACATATATAATAGGAGATCTGAACCCAAGACATCCAATATTCGGCCACGGAAACAGGAACAGGGTGGGCACTGCACTGCATACCATAATGAACACAGGGAAGCTGATCCACCTAGGACCACACTTCACCACATTCATTGGCATTAACAAAACAACAACCCCAGACAAAGTCTTCACCAATAACAAGGCATTCCTGAATTACCATATAAAACAAGGACCACTAACTACCAGTGACCACATTCCAATGATAATAAAACTATCTACAAGCCCAATCCAAGTACCAACAACCCCACGTTTCCAAATGCAAAAAGCAGACTGGGAAGGCTACAGGAAGCAACTAGAACAAGTTAAGATCCCAGATCTCCAAGGCAAAATACTAGAAGATATAGACAACGAAACAGATACCCTTATACTTAACATCAAAAAGGCAATAGAGAACAACATACCAATCACAACATATCGAACGCTACCACACATCAGGACATCTCATGAATTGAGAATGCTCCAAGTACAATACAATAACATAATGATGTACATACAAAACTATCCACCAACAACAGAGCTTATTAGAAACTTAAGGCAAATACAACAAGAGTTAAGAGATGAAAGCCTGTTAACACACACACAGATATGGAACGAACTAATAAACAACTTGGATACCACAAGAAATTACAAGAACTTCTGGCAGAACGTAAACAAAATTCTAGGAAACGACAAACCCCAACAAAAGTACATAAAAGACCAAAACGGGAATCATTGCAGAGAGATGGCTGAAATGATACATAGGATAACCCCACACCAAGTGGTGGAGAAAACCAGGCTCAACTCGATAGAACCAATTACAGAAGGAGAACTGCTACACTACATCAGACACACTAAAGAAAAAGCACCGGGATTCACAAAAATCACAAGAAATATGATCCTATACCTACCCAACAACTGCATACAAGGCATCCTTGAAATATTAAACTCAACATTGGCAAGTGGATACTTCATTGATGCATTCAAAAACGCAAAACTCATGTCCATACCGAAACCAGCCAAAGACCACACTCAAGTAATTAACTACAGACCGATTTCCCTACTCGAAGTTATAGGAAAACTATTTGAAAAGGCAATAAACAGGAGAATCAGAAAACACAGGAGCGAAAACGGACTACTAAACCCCAGACAACATGGAATCACTGAAAAAAAGAGAACACATACTGCACTAGTCATAATCACGGACACGTTAGCCAACAAGAAAGCAGAAAGAAACCAAGTCAACATTGTATTAAGAGACGTTAAGAAAGCGTTCGATAAAGTATGGCACCTAGGATTAAAATTTAAACTGCTTCAATTAAATCTTCCAGACTCACTAGAAAAAATCGTCTGTGACTTCCTAGACGATCGCACGGCACAAATACAAATTGACAGCTATACAGGACCACCCATAGAACTGAAAAGTGGAGTACGACAAGGCAGTGTCATTTCGCCCACGCTGTACAATATCTACACAGCAGACCTACCAGAACCACCTCCCTACAGTGAATACATAAGCTTTGCAGACGATATCACACAAATCATCACATACCCCGGCAAATCAACAGCAATAATGGCACAACATACTGCCAACGCAATAGAGAACATCAACCAGTACGAATAAAAGTGGAAGATACAAACGAACACCAACATATATATATATATATATATATATATATATATATATATATATATATATATATATATATATATATATATATATATATATATATATATATATATATATATATATATATATACACTTCATTTTTAGTCCATATAACACGCGGACTTTGAACATATAATCAACGACCTCACCAGCAAGGAATCGAACCCTCGACCCAGTAGGTCGAGGGTTCGATTCCTTGCTGGTGAGGTCATTGATTATATGTTCAAAGTCCGCGTGTTATATGGACTAAAAATGAAGTATATATATATATATATATATATATATATATATATATATATATATATATATATATATATATATATATATATATATATTAGGGTGGTGTGACCGTTGCCCTCCAAAAATAAAAAAATATGGTCCTACAATGCTGTTCAAAGTTCTAGTGTTGTGTATTTATCTTGGAAACACCTGTAATGGCCCCTGTCTCATCAACAGAACGTATTATATAAATGGGTTCTTACATCTGATTTGTATTCAGATTCACCACCTGTAACTTTCCACTAACTATGAGTAAGACATGAACTGATCACGTGAAGGGTAACTTTCCCAAGAGGGAGAACCTCATATGTCAGCATCTATGTAAGCGCGCACTAGTGCGATGCCTTAGTAAGTCATTCACACCAACTTTTATCGAACGGACGTTGATTCACGTTTATATACATAAACGCCGTCCTCTTTCTCATTCACGCATAAATAGTGGAAATTACGGTTGATGTACACTCAGGAATTATAAACATAATACTTTTATAATAAAACAAGAAATTTCAATTGGGTTTCGTTACCAAAAGCCCAATTATATTATATGTGTACCAACCTGGTTAACTGGGGAATTAACCAACGTAACATATACATAAGAACATAAGAATGGAGGAAACTGCAGCGGGCCTATTGACCCATACTGGGCAGTCCCGTTTATACCCAACCCCCTTTTGCTCATATAAGCATCCAACCTATGTTTGAAGCTATCCAGCGTATTCGAGTTAATGATGATATTTGGTAACTTGTTCCATTCATCCACTACTCTGTTTCCAAACCAGTGTTTACCTATTTTACGCCTAAATCTAAATTTGCCTAATTTAAAACCATTGTTACGAGTTCGCTCCTGGTTGGATAGTTTGAGTACCTTTGTAATGTCCCCTTTGTTTAATCCTGACTTCCATTTATACACCTCTATCATGTCGCCCCTCGCTCTACGTCTCTCGAGGGAGTGCAAATTAAGATGCTTTAACCTGTCTCTGTATTCAAGGTTCCTAATGCCCGGGATTAGTCTTGTCATTCTCCTCTGGATTTTTTCCAATGATTCTATATCCATTCTGTAATACGGTGACCAGAACTGAACTGCATAATCCAGGTGGGGTCTCACAAGAGCAAGATACAGTTTTAGGATGACCTCGCTAGTCTTGTAACTAACACTCCTTTGTATGAACCCAAGTATTTTATTAGCCTTGTTACGAGCAAAAACACATTGTTTACTTGGCTTTAGATTCCTACTTATTATTACTCCTAAATCTCTCTCGCAGTCGGATTCCACAATGGCATCGTTGTTCATCTGGTAACTGGTTTCCCTGTTTACATCTCCTATACTGAGTACTTTACATTTGTCGACAGTGAATTTCATCTGCCATTTTTCCGACCATTCGGAAAATTTGTTTAGATGTTCTTGTAGTTTTGCAGTGTCCTCGTCAGATTTAATTATCGTCCTATTTTAGTGTCATCAGCAAATTTACTTATGTTGCTGTCTATGCCGATATCTATGTCGTTTATGTATATAATAAATAATAATGGTCCAAGTACTGAGCCTTGGGGAACTCCACTAGTGACGTTGATCCAATGCGATTTAGTGCCGTTTATGCTCACAAGCAGTTTCCTGTCCCGTAACCACGCCCTAATCCATTTAAGGATATTACCTTTGATGCCATGCGCTTCTACCTATCTTATTAGTCTTTCGTGGGGGACTATGTCGAAGGCTTTGCTAAAGTCGAGATATACCACATCATAATTGTGCCCCTCGTCCATCGATTCAAAACTGATGAATAGAATGTTAATAGATTGGTTAGACATGAACGCCCGCTTGTGAAGCCATGTTGGGAATCATTGATCAACTTGTGCTTCTCTAGGTGGTTTCGATTAGAGTTTGAAATAATTGATTCTAGTAATTTACCTACTATTGATGTTAGACTGATTGGGCAGTAGTTAGAGGATGGTGATATATCCCCCTTCTTGAAAATCGGTATTACATTCGCTATCCACCAGGATTCTGGTACTACACCTGTTTTTAATGACAGGTTAAACAGCTTTGCTAAGGGCATACTAAGCTCATCCTTACATTCCTTTAATACTCTGGCAAATATCTCATCGGGACCAGGTGACTTATTAGGCTTCAGTTTGTGTATTTGCTTATTAACATCGTTACTAGTCACTACTATCTCGCTTAATTTGTTTTCTTCACTATCTCTGAATAGAGTCGGTGCCTAGGGTATCATGTTTAAATTTTCGGTGGTGAAAACTGTTGAAAAATATTTATTCAGATTATTGCTCATTTCTCCGTCGTTATCAGTTAGCTGGCTGGTATCTGAAGGTATTGGTCCAATCTTATCTCGTGTTTTAGTTTGATACATTTGGTAGAATCCTTTGGGGTTTGTTTTCGCCTCCTCTGCTATCTTCAGTTCATAGTTCCTCTTGGCTTTTCTTATCTTGGTTTTAACCCTACCGGCCAATACCTTATAATACTCCCGGAGGTAAATTTCGCCACGATTTATCCTTCTACCTATAGCCTTCCTTTGGCCAATAATGTTCTTTAAACAATTATTTATCCATTTAGGGTCATTGTTGACTGATCTGAGTTTTTTGTATGGTATGTTCTGCCTTTGTGCATTAAGTAACTCATTATTTAAATTGTCTTGGAACTCGGCAATCTCAGATCTCGTTATCAGGTTGGTGTTATCTGTCAGGTTCACATCCAAGCGTGACACCCCCTCTCTCAGCTGCCTCTTTAAACTACCAAAGTTTGCCCTTCTGAAATCTTCGACTTTAATGGAATTCCCTTTACATCTGACCTGAAAATCTAACTGGAATCTAATTTCTTTGTGATCGCTGTTTGCAAGTTCGTTCCCTACCTCGACATTGCTAATGAGATTTTCTCTGTTCGACAGAACTAAATCGAGCATACTATTACCCCGGGTGGGTTCGGTTATATGTTGACTTAGGAAACAGTCCTGGATCGTTTTGAGGAAATCCTCTGATACTGAGTTACCCATAAGGTCAGTCCAATCTATTTGGCCAAGGTTAAAATCGCCTACTATACAGACTTTGTTGTGTATGGAAGCCCTGCGCATTTCATCCCAGATAAGTCGCTCATTAACTCTACGATTAATTTTTCCCTACCGTCAATTAATTCTATCCAAATTGTTTCTGTATTCCGCTCACTTATTATTTCCTTATTTATTTTGCACTTCAGATTATCCCTGACATAGATGGCTACTCCGCCTCCTTTCCTGGACGGCTTATCGGTATGGAACAATTTGTAATCCGCAATTTAGTATTCGACAGGTAACTCACGTGAGTCTAGGTTGATCCATGTTTCAGTGAATGCTATTATATCGCTTTTTTCGGTACATACAAAGGCCCTAATATCATCCATTTTGTTTCTCATACTTCTACTGTTCGCCTAGTAGACATTTAAGTTAGTCGTGTTCTGAGTCCTCCCTTTACGGCATTTAGGTTTAAACTCCCTGTCTAATTTAGTTTTGTCATCATTCCTTACACTATTTCCCTGTAATCTTTCCCTTTATTTACCCGCTCCCACTGCAGTCCCCTCCACCCCTGTGCCCATGTGCTCCCCTAGCAGTTTAAAGACTTCGATATCTTTTGAACTGCCCCCTCTAGAGACCCAGCCAGGGTTGCCACCCCTTCCCGAGACAGGTGTATCCCATCCCTAGCATAAAGGTCCCTTCTGCCGTAGAAGTTGTCCCAGTTGTCAATGAATGGGACTGATATTGACTTACAATATCCATCAAGACGGCCGTTGACACCAACTGCCCTTGACAACCATTCATTGATAACTCTCCTTCTAGGCAGGACACCACATATGATAGGGATCCCTCCCTTAGTCCTAATATGATCTATAGCTGTCTTGAACTTATCAAGAAGCTCTTCACTCCTACACCGGCCAATATCATTGCCTCCTGCACTGAGGCAGATAATGGGTTTGTTCCCATTACCAGACAAGATATTGTCCATCCTGTCAACTATATCCCCCACCCCAGCCCCTGGCAAACACACCCTCATCCTATTTTTATTTTTACCACAAAAGGCTCTGTCCAAGTACCATACCTGTGAGTCACCAACAATTAAAGTTTTTATACTTTCCTTGTCAGCCCTGTCCCTGACTGTACTAACGTCCAATTCGTCTATCAAGGGACTAAACGAGTTGGTTCCACTTAGCTGTTGTTGTCGTTGTTGTCGTATCCTTGGTGTGTTTCTTCACCACCAGTTTGGTCGTCCCTCTCCTCACAACCTTCCATTCCCCAGAGTTATCGTCATTCACCGGCTTTCCTTGTCCCGTTTCTTCTTCCATCCTTGCTAGCTCTTCCTTTAATTTCAAGTTTTCTAACTCTAATTTCAGGGTTTTTTTCCTTGGTATTCTGTAACTCGGCCCACAGAAGGGCGTAAACCCGTTCACCAGTAGCACTAGCCATATCTGATAATTATCCCCGGGAGCAGAGCTAAGCAGCTGTGACCTTTCCTCTAGTGAGGTCAGAACACAATTGAGTGAGGTCAGAACAGGTGGCAGCAAGGTGGTTAACGGATACGATTAACCAGTAGACATACCAAGACGTCAGTGTTTTGTGAAAACAAGAAAACAAAAAACAGTGACGTGTTACATAATCAGAGTGTTAAAACTATATCCCGTATCGAGACGATAATTAGTGAGTGCTCCTTATCTCTGACACCCTCAAGAGGTGCAGAATTATTATTATATCACATAACCTGTTTGGTGAAAATTTCTGTTAGTAACAAGTAAGGAAGCCCCAAGTCAGCATAGTGTTGTGTCTACAGTGTTGCAGATGGTTTCGTAAACTTTAATAACAAGTGACATTTCATAAGTAGCTGGACAGTTGTGTGTTACGCGAGTGTGGATTGCAGTATATCCGGTGTCATCAGTCAGTTCTCCATATATACGAGACTGCAAAGGTTTGGCACACGGCAGAAGCGACAACGACTCAGCAGAAGTAAGAAGACTCATATCCCTCATCTCAGTAAACATCTGTCATACAGTGGAGGTAATCCCCTATCGTGGAGTGGACTCGCCCGACGTCAAGTGATTGCAGCACGTCATCCTACGTCATACTCGTTGCCAGGGACGCCAGCTAACGGCGCGCGCAGTGAAGGACGATTGACGAGGCCACGCCTACTCTCCCGACTACAGACACCAGCTGGACGGATCGCGTTTTCTATACAGACGCAGTAACCCCTGTACAGTAATAGGTATTTTAGAATTAGTTCATACACACATTAATGCGTTCGAGACATAACTTCACAACGATAGGGTCAGCGGATAGGAGTATGTCATTGATATAAGTGTCTTACGTATATTCGTGTGTACTGACGTTATATAATTTACAGTGGTTATTTCGTGTCTGTTCACTTATTGATAGTTTAATTATTTTAACTACAATTTTTATCATTTCTTGTAAATGAGAGGCAAGTATTTTGCTTTTACCGTTAATTATTAACTGGCTCAAATGGAACTTCTTGGATAATTTTCATAGTTTCCAATGGCTCAATCTGATGACCTTGTATGCCTAACACACATCTTTGCTGATAACTTACTCATAGAGGATCCAAGTTACATATCTACGGCAACGGTTGATTTTGAACTTGAGACAGAAACACAGTTAGACGATTCGGTAGGAAGTAGTGAGCAATTAATTGAGGAATCATTTGACGACTTAAACCGTCATATTTTTCGGTCTGGAAATCAATATAGTACCTCGCCTAGGTTTACACAGGTAGTTTCTAACCCTGATCCAGGTGAAAGTGTGTCAGTTGCTTCATCATTAACACCCGCATTAACTCAGCTTTCGGTTTGTAGTAAAAGTACTAACTTACTAATTTTTAACCCTACAATGACTTCCTCTAACACTCACCCCAATACTACTACCATGTCAACTAAATCTGATAATGTAGTTCATATAATGCCGCGTGGCGACTACGTTCGTAATTTTACGGGCCAAGATGATTATCGGGTAGCGCATTTTATTCGTGCATGTGAAGACACCATGCGCACCGGTAAAATTACAAGTGATGACGAGAAAAAAAGCATTTGTGCGTTCCCATGTTACGCAGGGATCATATGCCGGTAATCATTTAAATACGTATGGTTTAACACACCCTAGCTATGAGAAATTCAAGCGCACACTTATTGGAATATTTGGGGGCAGGTCCCAGTTAGGCCAATTACAATGGATCTTCAGATGGTTGGATCGTTGTACACCAGTGATTCACGCCCAGACACCAGTGATGGCAGTCGACATCGCAGGAGAGGTTCGCCAGGATATGAAAGCGACTTTCCGAAATTAAATAATTGGAACGACCATAAGGTAAAATGTCAGCGGCCAATGTGGAAACGTTGATAGAATTAATTAGCTTCCTGTTAGTTGTTCGTCGTCCCCTATACAGCCAGGCACAGGAGGTACAGTTTGAACCACCTATAGATATGGTTGATTACGCAAACAGACTCTGTCCCACGGCTACGGGCCCTTTAATGGCACAGCCCTCCATGACTACGACGCAACCACGGATGGCACAGATGATACCACCCCAAATTCCTCATACGACACCAGTGGCTCCGATTGCACCTCAACACCGGACATACAAACAAGGTACTTCTTTACGATGTGCTCATTGTAATAAAAGAGGCCATGTAATTGAAGACTGTTTTCAGCTCCAGGGTAATAGTGCAAAATTAAAGGAGACATCCTGTGGCAAGCAGTTCACAAGGTCGTACACGGAGGCAGCTAAGGCGACACCTCCACCTACCCAGAAGGCTCGCAAGTGGTGCGCACTACACAAGTCGACATCTCATAGCACACAAGAGTGCGGCTTGGTAATGAAGGCTAGGAATGTAGACTTTGGTGAAACACAAGTGTCGTACAAGCGTAAACAGAAGCGTCCCCAAGACAAGTCATCGGGGGAAGACCAGCGCTCATCACAGCAAGGAGAGTATTTCCTGTTTCTCCTCACAGCACTTCTATAGCGGTCTCGTTAGTAGCGGCGCTTAGCAAAGTGGAAGTGTTGTCAGTGCCGGTGAGGGTTGATAGTACAAGATTGGCTCTTGATATTGACTCGGGTGCATGCGCTAATGTTTTGGCCTTGACATCCTATCAGGAGTTACAACGTAAATTCCCTCACCGCGACTTCAAATGGAGGCCTAGTAACGCTGAGCTCGAAGGAGTATCAGGTACTCAATTGAGCATTAACGGAATGGTGACGTTACCACTCAGATTCTCAAGACGTGGTTCTCCCTTCTACGCGGACTTTTATGTAGTTCAGCAGTTCAATTTGCCAGCTGACGGGTTACTTGGTCTCCCAACCCTTAGAACGAACATGATAGATATTCATCCACGTAATAATACTATTACGTTTAAAGGTGTTTCCTACAACGCTATGAGTCATTCTGAACCTATGCTCACCGCTAGGTCAAAAGTGCTGTCCACCAATCCCATTAAGAGGAAGGCGGAACATGTGTCAGAGCTACCTCATGACCTCACACCCACACTTTCCCAGCGTAATTATAGCAGCAATAGTTGGAAGATAGTACCTGCAGTTTTGAAAAGTACTCTCCATTACCAGAATGAGGAATTCACCAAAGCAACTGTCGAATTACCCGACGTGTACACGGGCACAGATGTTGTGTGTCTCCCAGAAACGTGCAAGGTAAAAGGGTTGTCGTGTGAGTCTACCTTGAGCACGATACGCCCTGGTGGTTTGACAGACGTACTGATTCTGAATAGAACAGGCGTTCAACAGATATTAAAGAAAGGATGTTATTTGTGTGATTTTCTTGTATATCACAACACTGTCGAAGTACGGCCTACAAAATTGCCAATTGGTAGTATTGTTACGCAATCCCAACAGACTCGGCAGGAGAGGAAAGATCAAATAGCGCCACATGTTAAAGTGATCGATCATCCTCAGGGCAAGACACGCCTTTTAGAGCTGCTTGCTGACTATAGAAATATTGTAGCCTTGCCAGGGGAAAAGCTAGGTCAGACAGATTGAACATCCCATCATATAGCGTTAAAGGAGGGAACAAATCCTATCTATGTACCAGCTTACAGACTACCTCATAGCCAGCGCACTGTATTTCAAGATATGATGCAGGATATGTTAGATGACAATGTCATTAAACATTCAAAGTCCCCCTTTAATAGCCCGTTATTCCTCGTCCCCAAAAAGGATGGTGGATGGCGCCCTGTTATAGATTTCAGGCGCGCCAATAAACAAACGATACCAGATAGGTACCCTATGCCTGTCTTGAGTGACATATTGCAATCCTTAGGTTAGGATAATGCAGTATTTAGCAACTTAGATTTGCTTAGTGGGTATTGGCAGATACCACTCGATGAGAAATCACGAGAGGTCACGGCGTTTAGCACGCCCCTGGGCCACTTTGAGTTCCTCCGGATGCCATTTGGTCTCAGAAATGCCCCACTAACATTTCAAAGAATGATCAACACCCTGTTTGCCGGATTGATTGGTCTGCACTTATTTGGATGATCTCATAGTAGTCAGTAAGGACGTTGATTCCCATCTGATTATACTGCGTGAAGTGTTGGAAAAACTTTCCACAGCAGGACTCAAAATTAAACTCTCGAAGTATGAGTTTTTAAAATCCAGAATCCATTTCCTTGGTCATGTAGTTGACGGTGAGGGCATCCTCACAGTAGATGATAAAGTCAACGCTGTATCTCAGTTCCCGCGTCCTACCTCAGTTGATCATGTGCGTAGTTTTCTTGGCTTATCTGGATATTATCGTTCTTTTATCAAGAACTATGCAACATTAGCATCGCCCCTAACAAGGTTTCTCAAGAAAGATGCAATGTTTATATGGGATGCTGGACACGAAAATAGTTTTGCGGCCTTGAAGACAGCGCTTAACAATGCCCCTGTTCTAGCATTCCCTGTCTACACTCAACCTTTCACTCTCTGTACTGACGCTTCTGGTCTTGGAATCGGAGCCGTGCTCATGCAAGAGGATATGCGTAGAAAGTTTAGAGTGATAGCTTTTGCAAGTCGCAAGCTTATTGATGCTGAAACACGTTATTCGGTAACGCATTTAGAAACGTTAGCCGTTGTGTGGGCACTTAAGAAAGTTAAAGACATTATCTTTGGATATAAGATAACTCTTTTTACGGATCATGCGGCAGTAACTGAGCTGTTCCATGGCAGAAACTTATCAGGCAGATTAGCACGCTGGTATCTGACAATTCAAGAGTTTGACCCCGAGTTTAGATATTTACCTGGGAGGACGAATGTTGTCGCCGACGATCTGTCAAGAAATATAGCACCAATAATGCCTGTACCAACCTTCACTCTTTCGCAACTGAAAGATGAGCAACGACGCGATCCATTATGGTCAGCAGTCATTTTTGCTCTCGAATCAGGAGAGGATGTTAAACTCCCCAAATTAATTCTTCCCTTAAGTCAGTTTGAATTATGACATAACATACTCCATAGGTCGAAAAAGACGCCAGAGGGTAATGTTTCTCAAATAGTCGTACCTGACACGTTGTGTAAAGCGATTATAACATTGTTCCATGATGTCCCACAGGCAGGTCACCAGGGTCGTGACAAATGCTTAGCGGAATTACGGAAGAAGTATTTCTGGAACACTATGAAGAAAGACATAGAATTACACATTGCTAAATGTTTAGCATGTGCTCAAAATAAAGGTTCTACAGGATCACCAGCCCCGATTCTACAATATCCTACACCAGACCGTCCGTTTGACACAGTCGCTATTGACTTGTTACAACTCCCGAGGAGTCATCAGGGATCAGCGTACGTCTTAGTGTGTGTTGATCATTTTTCCAGGTTCGTGGTCTTGGTCCCACTAAAAGTTAAAACGGCCGATGCTGTGGCCTATGCATTAGTAATGAATCTTATATGTCCATATACTACGCCTAAAGTTCTGCTCTCTGACAATGGGACAGAGTTCAAGAATCAGCTAGTAGCGCAAATATGTGCACAATATGTTATTAAACAAAGTTTTGTGACAGCTTATCATCCACAGGCTAATGGCCTTGTTGAGAGAACCAATCGCAAGATCCTGGAGATACTGCGCCCGATTGTCAGTGATTTGCAATACACATGGGAAGATTGGTTACCGCAGGTTGCAGCGTGTATCAATGGGTCGATTACTAGCTCTACGGGCAAATCACCCTACTACATTGTCTATGGTACCGATAAACGTCTACCTTACGACATCCTTACAGATGCACCGTACCCGGTTTATAATATGGATGATTTCGCGGCAAAACAAATTCGTGTCTTAACGGATATTCATACCCAAGTACGATCACATTTAGAGGCGTCACGCGCCGAAATGATGATCAAGCAACATAAACATGCTAAACCTGTCGTGCTAAACGTAGGGGACGCTGTTATGGTAAGAGAAGAACTCCAAGCTTTCGGCTACATTTTCAGGTCCATTCCGCATTATTGCCAAAGAAACAGGCAACAAATTTAAAATTTGGAATCCTAATGCACAGATTGCAGATGTCGTGCATGCGGATCGTCTTAAAAAGACCCATGAGAATTTATTGCCTACAGTTGATGATAATGTGATAGACACCTCTTTACAGACTGTACAGAAGCACAGTGTTCCCAATGACTTTTGTATGAAACTTCGCTCTGCAAGTAGATGTTAAACTGTGTGTAATCTCTTACAGAATGGCTTGGAAAATCACTGTGTTGCTTCTACTGTGTTGTTGCACCGTTGTGTTGACAGACATGTCCACATCTGTCCTCAAGCCTGGTGCGCTAGTTCCACCTCTTGGACGCGTTCTCATACTTGAGGACGTGGTGAACATCAAGTATGAGCTCCATGGACTGCTCCAGCTTCCGCGTCAGATGGACAACGTCGACGCCCAACTACAGTCAGCATTGGACATCCTTCATGGTCTCAGCGCAGCTACTAATGAATCGACGATAGTTTCACAAACTATTGACCTTCTACACTTTCGTCTCCAGAACCTTCGCAAGCTTCTCGTCGATGTTGGAGAGAGATTACCAGCGTCTGAAGTGGATCTTGCTAAAGAAGTGCATTCTCAGACACGACGAAAAAGGGGTCTATTTAATTTTGTGGGTCTTATCCAAAGCACTTTGTTTGGCACGGCAACGGCCGATGATGTAGCTAAATTGGGGACTGAATGAACATTGTCGTTCAAGCTGTATCTCAGCAGAATCGTGTTGTTTTTCAAACCTTTCATGCGATTACTGCTTTAGAATCAAAGGTTAATGCAATAATATCGGAGTCTAACAAAGTATCGAGGATTGTTAGTAGGTTACAGAAATCAATCCCGACGTTAGAATGGCTCCTTTATTTCACAGAATATTTGCATGCTGCGGAAATTTCAGTTCAGAAGATTGTAACCTGTTAAAATGAACTAATTGACAGCATTGTAGATGCAGAGATAGGACGTGTGGACGCAAAGCTTGTGCCTGTGCAGACGCTTCTTGACGCTTTACAGATAGCCAAGTTGCAGTATAACTTAACTCCTATTTTTAATGACAATGAGGTTGAATATTATTACCCGCTGTTGGAGTCAACTCTCACGCACAATGCTACTCTCATCCACATTCCTATGCGAGGGCAACATCAATTTAATGCATGGCATTTAGAACCCTTCCCCTGGTTTGTGAACGACACACTGTATACTCTGGATAGGCCTAAAGAACTTTTCATGATAGATGAAGATTATTCTTTATTGGCAATAGAGGATCCTAAGATACTGTCACGGTGTAAGTCGTCATATCCACACCTACACGTATGTCCAGCCTACATGTTCGCGTTTATTCCTGCTGCAGAAGGAATATGTGAATTGGCAGTCATACAAACCAATGTACGCACAGCACTTGCGCAATGCAGCTATAGGACAGTTAGTCTCAAAACTGTGTTTCACGCTCATCTTCACAATGTGCAGTACTTGTTCTTTCCAAATACTACTACTGTTATTTTAAAGTGCCATGATGGTGTTAAGCAGCTAGTTGTGAAAGGGCATTACAAGGCTCCGGATTATTGTGAAATCACTTGTGGTTCATTACGGACCTTGCCTACTCATCAGCATTTTGCCTTAAATATAAAACTCAAGTCTGCTTTAATTCCACATCATGTCATGAATTTCACTATAAAAGACATTCAAATTGTTTAAGAGAAATTAAAAGTCATAGCATTCTTGAAAGAGACACAATTTGCTGATTTGAGTAATAGTTTGCCATTTTATCTATCACGGGAATTTGCTATACCAAGCCTCACAATTCCCTCAATTATGTTAATTTTGGCAATCATGTTTCTGTTCTGTTATTATAAGTCAGTGTCATCCAAGATGAACGTTGTTCATAACATTCTAACCCGTAAGACACTAAAGTCTAGGTCCCCTGTAGTAGCAAATACCCCTACAGTAGTAGAATCCCCAGCTTAGTGTCTACACCTCTGTTTATAACATGGTTAGGGTTGTCTAGGATGTACTGTATTCTGTGAGCTTATTTTGGCCTCACGGAGCTTGGCTGTAGGTGACCGAGCGATGTAATGGCCCCTGTCTCATCAGCAGAACGTATTATATAAATGGGTTCTTACATCTGATTTATATTCAGATTCACCACCTGTAACTTTCCACTAACTATGAGTAAGACATGAACTGATCACTTGAAGGGTAACTTCCCAAGAGGGAGAAGCCCATATGTCAGCATCTATGTAAGCGCCCACTAGTGGGATGCCTTAGTCAGTTATTCACACCAACTTTTATCGAACGGACGTTGATTCACGTTTATAAACATAAACGCCGTCCTCTTTCTCATTCACGCATAAATAGTGGAAATTACGGTTGATATACACTCAGGAATTATAAACATAATACTTTTATAATAAAACAAGAAACTTCAATTGGGTTTCGTTACCAAAAGCCCAATTATATTATATGTGTACCAACCTGGTTAACTGGGGAATTAACCAACGTAACACACCCCTGTAAATTTTCTTGGAGATCGGTGCATGTTTGAGCTAGCACCGTCGGCTTTACAAAATAACAAGGAATATTATTATCTAATGAGCAAATTTAGTGGAATTTCTTTTATTAGACTTGTTAGATATACTAACACCAAGAAAATGATTGATCATATCAATCTTAATACCCCTAAAACAATATTATAGATTAGTACGAAATACAATAATCCCAATAATTGCATTTCTAGGTTCAAGACCCATTTCTCTCAACTGGCGTAAAATGAAAAAAAGAAATACTACTACCCCGCAATGCCTGGAGTGTTTGAGGAGCGCCAGCAGGAGATGGCTGACTTCTTCCGTGAATCTCTAGCCCAACCATTTACACGTGGCGACTACAAGGAGCTGGTAGAGCTTTGTCTGCTGCTTGTAACTAAAGGATCCGAGCCAGTGAACTTTACGACAAATTTGGGGCAACTGTCACACCCTAATATATATATATATATATATATATATATATATATATATATATATATATATATATATATATATATATATATATATATATATATATATAAAATCATGTACACCCGTGCCAAGCGGAGTACCGAAGGGAGCTGTTTTTTGCTTGTATCGTAAATTATATGCCAGATGCTATACACTCCTCCATACAAATGTTTACGGTTGATGCTAGGTTATTTCGAGAAAACAAGAACCAAACGGACTGTGAAATGTTACAGAAAGATCTCTGTGACTTCAGAAGTGGTCATAGGAATGGCTGTTCAGATTTAAAGCGGCGAAATGCGAAAGAATTCATCTCGGTCGTTCCAATAGCTGGGAGGCGAATCCCATGATCCAATTTGACGAAGAACCCTTAATAATTGAAACCGAATGTGAAAAAGATCTGAGGAGGTATATTGACAAAGAGCTGAAGTTTTCTGACCTTTGTGAGAAGAGTTAATCAGTCAAATAAATTGGTAGGATTTCTACGAAGGTCGTTTACATACCCTTTTGGGTCTGCCCCTAATGCAGCTCATCAAAAGTGAAATGCTTTCCTATTTGGAGTACTGTCATCCCATATGGTCCCTGAGATATGGCAGCGACTGTCATTTGATTGAAAACGTCCGAAAGAGGGCCACCAGACTGGTGCCTGCACTCCAGCACTTCGGGTTCCATGAGCGATTAGAACGCTTGCAG
>NW_024736207.1:0-3764 GCF_018991925.1 Homarus americanus
CAGTTACACCTCTGACACTCCCAGGTCACTGACACTCCCAGATACATCTGATGCTCCCAGGTACACCTCTGACACTCCCAGGTACTCCTCTGACACTCCAGTTACACCTCCGACACTCCCAGTTACACCCCTGACACTCCCAGGTACACCCTGACCTCCCAGATACACCTCACATACTCCCAGGTACACCTCGACACTCCCAGGTACACCTGGCCTCCCAGGTACTCAGCACTCTCAGGTACTCCACTGACCTCCCTGGTACACCTCTGATACTCCCAGGCACCTCTGGCCTCCCAGGTACACCTCTGACTCTCCCAGGTACATCCCCTGACTCTCCCAGTGCCTCAGACCTCCCAGGTACACCCCTGACCTCCCAAGTACACCTCTGACACTGCCAGGTACACCTCTGACCTCCCAGGTACACCCAGACACTCCCATGCACCTCTGACCTCCCAGGTACTCCTCTGACACTCCCAGGTACACCTCAGACACTCCTAGGTACACCTCTGATGCTTCAGGTACCTCTGACACTCCCAGGTACACCACTGGCCTCCCAGGTACCTCTGAGACCTCCATGGCACCCTGACACTCCCAGGCACCTCTGACACTCCCAGGTACTCCTTTGGCTCCCAGGTACTCCTCTGACACTCCCAGATACACCTCTGACACTCCCAGGTACACCTCTGAGCCTCCCAGGTACACCCATTGCACTGCCAGGTACACCTCTGACACTCCCAGGTCACACCTCCGACCTCCCAGGTACACCTCTGACCTCCCAGGTACACCTCCAGACACCCAGGTACACCCTGACCTCCCAGGTTCACCTCTGACACTCCCAGGTACACCTCTGACACTACCAGGTACACCCCAGACATTGACCTCCCAGGTTCACCTCAGACACTCCCAGGTACACCTCAGACACTCCCAGGTACACCTCAGACACTCCCAGGTACACCTCAGACACTCCAGGTACATCTCTGACCTCCCAGGTACACCTCTGACCTCCCAGGTACACCTCCTGACACTCCCAGGTACACCTCCTGACCTCCCAGGTACACCTCTGACATTCCCAGGTACTCCTCGGCCTCCCAGGTGCACCACAGACACTCCCAAGTTACACCCCTGACACTCCCAGGCACCTCTGACACTCCAAGTACACCCCAGACACTCCCAGGTACACTCGGCACTCCCAGTGCACCCCAGACACTCCCAGGTTCCTCTGGCCTCCCAGGACTCTCCGGCCTCCCAGGTACACCTCAGACACTCCCAGGTACACCCCAGACACTCCCAGGTACACATCTGACACTCCCAGGTACACCTCTGACACTCCCAGGTACACCTCTGACCTCTCAGGTACACCTCCGACACTCCCAGGTGCACCTCTGACCTCCCAGGTACACCTCTGACCTCCCAGGTACACCACTGACACTCCCAGGTGCACCTCTGATACTCCCAGGTATACCTCTGACACTCCCAGTTACACCTCCGACACTCCCAGGTACACCCCAGACACTCCCAGGTACACCTCTGACACTCCCAGGTACACCTGGCTCCAGGTACACCTCTGACACTCTCAGACACCTCCGACACTCCCAGGTACACCTCTGACCTCCCATTACCACTCTGACACTCCCAGGTAGCCTCCTGACCTCCCAGGTACACCTCTGACTCCCAGGTATGCCTCTGCCTCCCAGTTACACCTCCCAGACCTCCCAGTTACACCCTGACACTCCCAGGTACACCTGGCCTTCCCAGATACCTTCTCACACTCCCAGGTACACCTCTGACAATCCAGGTACACCTCTGACCTCCCAGGTACTCCTCTCAGCACTCCCTGGTACACCTCTGACACTCCCAGGTACACCTCCTGACACTCCCAGGTACACTCTGATACTCCAGGTATACCTCCCAGGCCTCCCAGTTACACCTCCGACCTCCCAGTTACCTGACACTCCCAGGTACAACACTCCCAGATACACCTCTGATACTCCCAGGTACACCTCTGACACTCCGCAGGTACACCTCCGATAGTCTCAGGTACACCTCTGACACTCCCAGGTACTCCTCTGACCTTCCCTGGTTCACCTCTGACACTCCCAGGTACACCTCTAGCACTCCTGCTACACTCTGACACTCCCAGGTACTCCTCTGACCTCCTGGTTCACCTCCTAACACTCCCTGCTACACCCTCTGACCTCCCAGATACACCTGTGATACTCCCAGGTACACCTCTGACACTCCCCAGGTACACCTCCGATAGTCCCAGGTACACCTCTGACACTCCCAGGTACTCCTCTGACCACTCCTGGTTCACCTCTGACACTCCCAGGTACACCTCCTAACACTCCCTGCTACACCTCTGGCCTCCCAGGTACTCCTCTGACCTCCTGGTTCTCCTGGCATTCCCAGGTAACACCTCTGACACTCCCAGGTACCTCTGACCTCTAGTGCACATCTGATGCTCCCAGGTACCTCTGATGCTCCCAGGTCACACCTCTGACACTCCCAGGACACCTCTGACTCTCCCAGGTGCACCCTGACACTCCCAGGTACACCTCAGACACTCCCAGGTACCCTGACACTCCCAGGTTCACCTCTGACACTCCCAGGTACACCTCTGACACTCCCAGGTACACCCAGACACTCCCACATAAACCTCTGACACTCCCAGGTACACCTCTGACACTCCAGGTGCACCCCAGACACTCCCAGGTACACCTCTGACTCCCAGGTACACCCCAGACACTCCCAGGTACACCTCCCTGACACCCCCAGGTACACCTCTTTCAGTCCCTGGTTCTCCTGACACTCCCAGGTTCACCTCAGACACTCCCAGGTACACCTCAGACCTCCCAGGTACACCTCAGACACTCCCGTGCACCTGAGACACTCCCAGGTACATCTGACATTCCCAGGTACTCCTCTGACCTCCCAGGTTCACCTCAGACCTCCCAAGTACACCCCTGACCTCCCAGGTACACCTCGACCTCCGGTGCACCTCTGACACTCCCAGGTACACCTCTGACCTCCCAGGTACACCCCCAGACACTCCCAGGTTTTCCTCCTGACACTCCCAGAACTCCTCTGACCTCCCAGTGCCACCTCAGACACTCCCAGGTACACCCCAGACACTCCCAGGTACCCTCTGACACTCCCAGGTACACCTCTGACACTCCCAGGTACACCCTCTGAGCCTCCCAGGTACACCTCTGACACTCAGGTACACCTCTGACCTCCCAGGTACACCTCTGACCCCAGGTACACCTCGGCCTCCCAGGTACACCTCCTGACACTCCCAGGTACACCTCCGACACTCCCAGTACACCTCTGACCTCCCAGGTACACCTCCTGACACTCCCAGGTACCTCTGACTCTCCGGGTACACCTCCGACACTCCCAGGTTCACCTCCGACACTCCCAGGTACACTTCTGAGCCTCCCAGGTACACACCTGACACTCCCAGGTACACCCTCGGCACTCCAGGTGCATCTCAGACACTCCCAGGTACACCTCAGACACTCCCAGGTACACCTCAGACACTCCCAGGTACCCTGGCCTCCCAGGTACACCCTGACACTCCCAGGTACACCTCCTGACACTCCCAGGTACACCTCAGACCTCCCAGTGCACCCCTGACCTCCCAGGTAACCTCTGACACTCCCAGGTACTCACTGACACTCCCTGGTACGCCCCTGGCCTCCCAGGTACACCTCTGACACTCCCAGGTACACCTCTGACACTCCCAGGTACACCTCTGACACTCC
>NW_024736208.1:0-12545 GCF_018991925.1 Homarus americanus
GTACAGCACAAGTACACACAGTACTTGTTTATATTCTCAGTTTACACGCACAGTATACCATGTGAATCTTTAATCTCCACATACAATACACTCATAGTGCTTCATATTTGTTTGTTTTTATCAAACTCTTAAGTGGGGCAAATTTTATATCCCTCCCCCTACAGGAATTGCCTGACTTATACTACAGGTAGTCAAGGGGCGACTTAATTGAAGTTTATAAACAACTCAGAGGGCATTACTCAGTCGAGGGTTCATACCTGGAGCTGGGGGACGTGCCCCACTAGCCTAGCGGGGCGGGTGGTCACAGCTTATGGTTGAAGAAGCCACAAGTTCGGAAAATTGTCAAGGCAAACTTTTTCTGAGTTTGTAAACTCTTGGCACACTCTGCCAGAGAGTGTGGCAGCACCGAGAGTGAGCTCCGTCAAGACCAGACTTGACCAACACTGGCGCAGGTGCAGATACATTCTGGAGCCAGTTCTTGCCCAGTATTTGCCAATGACGACATGCAGCCTGTCTGGCATTGAGGCTCTGTTTGGTGGGGTTCTTGGCCAGCCAGATATTTGCCTCAGCCCAGCCAGCCATTCACCTCAGCCAGCTAGCCATTCACCTAAGCCAGCCAGCCGTTCACTTCAGCTAGTCAGCCGTAAACCTCAAGCCAGCCTCAGAGAGCCAAACAATCTAAAATAAATAACAAACCCTTCCCCGCATCCACACACTCTCCCTCCCATCCACCCACCCTTCCTCCCACCCACCCCCTCCTCCCATCCACACACCCTACTTCCAACCACACACACTCTCCTCCCATCCACCCACCCTTTTCTCCCACCCACCCCCTCCCTCCCCATCCACACACCCCTACCTCCAACCACACACCCTCCCATCCACACACACCCCTACCTCCAACCACACACCCTTCCTCCCCATCCACACACCCTACCTCCAACCACACACACCCTTTCCTCCCATCCACACACCCTACCTCCAACCACACACCCTCTCCCTCCCATCCACACCCCACCTCCAACCACACTAACCCTTCCCTCCCCATCCACATCAATCTCACAGCCCATCCACACACTTTACTCCCATCCACACACCCTACCTCCAACCACACACCCCACCTCCCATCCACACACCCCTACCTCATCCACACACCCCACTCCAACCACACACCCCACCTCCAACCACACACCCTTCCTCCCACCCACCCCCTCCCCCATCCACACACCCTACCTTCCATCCACACACCCTACCTCCAACCACACACCCTTCATCCCATCTACACACCCCAGAAAGAAAAATAAATTAATATGTGATGATTTTGATATTCTTCATGAGCAAAGAGCGAGTCATCAGTCGAACATTAACTCACGTCTCACGGCCTAAAACCCCAAATAATAATAATAATAATAATAATAATAATAATAATAATAATAATAATAATAATAATAATAATATTTATAAAAATAATAATAGTAATAATAGTAATAATAATAAGAATAGTAATGGAAGTATTACCTTATGCTAACCGTGGAAGCCAACTGCTTGTTTGGTTGTGGACTAGTTTAGTGACGTAAGAGCGGATCGTTGACGAAGCTTCGAAACTCATGACTATCTTTCGTTAATAATTATCAGTTTTATTTTAGCTAATGGTGGATAGAAGTGATTTAAGAAAATTATTGAGATTATAGATGGCGGACCAATCGTGTATGGTGTTCTTTCCGCCGCCCAGTCGATTATTTTCATATGAATCAGTAAAGCGAACCAATGAATTAAGGAATCGAGGCACCTCGGGTTCGCCACCTGCCAGTGATCATTAAATGTACGGCAGTGGAGGCGGCAACATGTGTGTGTGTGTGTGGTCATACAGTATTTGATCGCTATTTCCATGTTTTACGTTTGCTGTTTGTGGATTACCTCGTGTTTGTGGCGTCGTGAGGACTTGCAGGACTCTACGTTGTGGTTATTAGCAGTTGAGTGAAGGTAAGGTGATAACAAGTTGTGTTGTTGTACTGTGGGCAGTGCCGGATTTAGACCTGTGGAGGCCCCCGTCATTATAACTACCCAAGAGGGTGGGGTGGCGAGTGAAGCGAGCCTAAACATCTGGGAGTTCCTGGGTGCGCTGTAAGCCCCCCGGGAAAATTTTGAAATTTTAACACTTTGGAGAATTTTGAAGCCATATGCAGTTATATTGAGGAAATAAGAACTTAGAGAAATTTTTAATTAACTGTATATTTATTGATAGTGTACAAACACACACACACACACACACACACAAGTGAGACATGACTGGAGTCATTCATGTGGTTTTAAGTTGTGGTTTCCATTCGTAATGGAAGTGATAATGAAAAAAATATTTTATTTTTTTTTTTTAATCTCAATTTCGTTATTCCATGTAGTTCATTTTTAATCAATATGTGTTTGTGGAATTCTAAATATATTATTAGCAACACAAAAAATAGCATTCATTAAAAATATACGGTTCATAGGAAAACCAGGTATTCATGAATTTCAAGGAGTAGCTAGCCTAATTTCTATCACGCTTCTTGCTGAACATAGTTTTACGTGATGGAATAGATAAACATGAATTTTAAAGAATGAAAATAATCCAAATGAATAAACAAATGAATAAAATATTGTATTATGTGGAGGCCCCCAGATTGTGGAGGCCCCTGGGCAGCTGCCCACTTTGCCCACCCCTGAATCCGGCCCTGACTGTGGGGTCCAGGGAGAAGGAGGCGGTAGTGTAGCTCTCCGCCGTGTGTACAGGAGTTGTGGATGCCGTGGCTCGAACAGAAAATACTGCTATTAAGATGGCTATTAACCTAAGCTAGTATGTGGATAGACAGAAAATACTGCTATTAAGATGGCTATTAACCAAAGTTCGCATGTGGTATAGACAGAAAATACTGCTATTAAGATGGCTATTAACCAAAGTTCGCATGTGGTATAGACAGATAATACTGCTATTAAGATGGCTATTAACCTAAGCTAATATGTGGATATATGAATAAAATCCTAGAATTAGCATCGGTACATTGTTGTTGCAGTGCGGGGTACTTATCCACCTGTACTGGGACCTTGATTTTGCATGAATTTATTGAGTAAAAATCATACATACATACATGAGGGTTATCAACCTGGTTATGTCATGTTAAACACCTTGTTCAGTTGAAGTTTTTGCTAGGGTAAGAGTGGTAGGTATCGTCACCGGGGCCCATATGCTGCTATTGCTGAAGTAAATTATGTAATGGGATCACTAACCAACATTTCCAATATAATTATTTGCCCTTGATAGTGTAAATACCTAGAGCGTCACTTGGATCAATTCAATTCAATTTCAATTGTTTATTCCTTGATAGAGGAAGCGGGATCCTAGTGGTCACTAGGTACCCCTGTACAATAACACCAGAAGCATATGGCAAGTGTCACAAGTATATACAGTATAAATAATATAAAGGGGCTTACTAAACCCCAAGGAAGGAAGAATATTCCTTTGACAGATAATCAATGTTATTTACAAATATCTGGCCAGTATGGGGAGGATCATCGTGTCTCCGTCAGGGGGTCGTGGAGTGGTGGTCCAGCAGGCGTCACGGAAGCGTTGTGTGTGGGGACAACTTAGGAGGTAGTGGATAAGGGTGCTGCTGTCGGGTCTTCTGCATAATGCACAAGAGCGTTGCTCAGGGGATACGGTGATACCAATCTCCCAAGCAAAGTCATACCCAATGATGATACGGGCAGCAATCACGTCCCCTTTCCGCGACCCTTTCCCATAGACGTACGAGAGGTCAGGAAGTTTACGGAGGACATCGTACCAGGTGGGCGGGGAGTCCAGGGGGATGGCTGCTTCCCGAGCTTCACTTTGTTTGCGGCGAATTTGGGTCCTAAGCTGTAAAAGTGTTCGAGGAACAACGAAGTCAGGTGTGGCCTTGTTGCAGCCAGTCTTGGCAAGGCCATCTGCTGCCTCATTCCCCAATATACCGACATGACTGGGTATCCATAGGAATGTCACAGGACGGCCTGCATCCTGAAGTGTGGATGTTAACCCTCGTATTCGGAGGATGAGGTCCTTATTTTCCCATGATCCAAAAATAGATTTTGATCAAAATCGCAGTATAGGTACTCCTGAACATGCTGCTTAAGGATCTGTTAACCAAAACTTGATATCTTGATTATTACTTGTTTAAATGGCTTTTAGAAAATGTTCAAATGATTTTTAGAATATTTTAATTACTTTTGCAATGCTAATTACTCGCCACTTATGGGTTTTCGATGTCATTTCTTGGTGCTTGTGTATTATTCTGGATGTACTTAAATAGTTAGGCACATAAAAATTTTAGTTCAGAGAGAAAAAGTATTTTTGGCCAAAAATCCTTGAAGGCATAAGACTTATAATTTATGTAATTTTCGGCCAAAAAATGGATTTTGTTCAAAATTTCAGTATAGGTACTCCTGAATGTGCTGCTTAAAGATCTGTTAACCAAAATTTGATATCTTGATTATAACTTGTTCAAATGGCTCTTAGAAAATGTTAATTATTTTTGCATTGCTAATTGCTCGCCATTTTGGGTTTTCAAGGTCATTTCTTGGTGCTTGTGTATTATTCTGGGTGTATTTAAGAAGGTAGGCACATTAAATTTTAGTTCCGAGAGAAAAAGTATTTTTGGCCAAAAATTCTGTAAGGCTTTAGACTTACAATTTTTGTCATTTTCGGCCAAAAAATGGATTTTGTTCAAAATTACAGTATAGGTACTCCTGAATGTGCTGCTTAAGGATCTGTTAACCAAAATTTGATATCTTGATTATAACTTGTTAAAATGGCTTTTAGAAATGTTCAAATGATTTTTAGAATATTTTAATTACTTTTGCAATGCTAATTACTCGCCACTTATGGGTTTTCGAGGTCATTTCTTGGTGCTTGTGTATTATTCTGGATGTACTAAATAGTTAGGTAACATTAAATCTTAGTTCAGAGAGAAAAACGTATTTTCTGCCAAAAATCCTTTAAGGCTATAGACTTTACAATTTTCGTCATTTCGGCCAAAAAATGGATTTTGTTCAAAATTTCAGTATAGGTACTCCTGAATGTGCTGCTTAAAGATCTGTTAACCAAAATTTGATATCTTGATTATAACTTGTTCAAATGGCTTTTAGAAAATGTTCAAATGATTTTTAGAATATTTTAATTACTTTTGCAATGCTAATTACTCGCCACTTATGGGTTTTCGAGGTCATTTCTTGGTGCTTGTGCATTATTCTGGATGTACTTAAATAGTTAGCACATTAAATTTTAGTTCAGAGAGAAAACGTATTTTGGCCGTAACTTTATGCTATAGATCTTATAATTTTTCGCTATTTCGGCCAAAAAATGATTTTGTTCAAAATTTCAGTATAGGTACTCCCAATGCTGCTTAGCGATTCATAACCCAAAAAATTTGATATCTTGATTATAACTTGTTCAAATGGCTTTTAGAAAATGTTCAAATGATTTTTTAGAATATTTTAATTACTTTTTGCAATGCTAATTACTCGCCACTTATGGCTTGGAGGTCATTTCTTGGTGCTTGTGTATTATTCTGGATGTACTTAAATAGTTAGGCACATTAAATTTTAGTTCAGAGAGAAAACGTATTTTTTGGCCAAAAATCCTTTAAGGCTATAGACTTACAATTTTCGTCATTTCGGCCAAAAATGGATTTTGTTCAAAATTTCAGTATAGGTACTCCTGAATGTGCTGCTTAAGGATCTGTTAACCAAAATTTGATATCTTGATTATAACTTGTTCAAATGGCTTTTAGAAAATGTTCAAATGATTTTTAGAATATTTTAATTACTTTTGCAATGCTAATTACTCGCCACTTATGGTTTTTCGAGGTCATTTCTTGGTGCTTGTGTATTATTCTTGATGTACTTAAATAGTTATGTTAATAATAAATTTAGTTCAGAGAGAAACGTATTTTGGCCAAAAAATCCTTAAGGCTATAGACTTACAATTGCCTGGCTTCGGCCAAAAAATGGATTTTGTTCAAAATTTCATATAGGTAATTCTGAATGTGCTGCTTACGATCTGTTAACCAAAATTTGATATCTTGATTATAACTTGTTCAAATGGCTTTTAGAACATGTTCAAATGATTTTTAGAATATTTAATTACTTTTTTGTACGTTAATTACTCGCCACTTATGGGTTTTCGAGGTCATTTCTTGGTGATTGTGTATTATTCTGGATGTACTTAAATAGTTAGGCACATTAAATTTTAGTTCAGAGAGAAAAAGTATTTTTGGCCAAAATTCCTTTAAGGCAATAGACTTACAATTTTTGTCATTTTCGGCCAAAAAATGGATTTTGTTCAAAATTTCAGTATAGGTACTCCTGAATGTGCTGCTTAATGATCTGTTAACCAAAATTTGATATCTTGATTATAACTTGTTCAAATGGCTTTTAGAAAATGTTCAAATGATTTTTAAAATATTTTAATTACTTTTGCAATGCTAATTACTCGCCACTTATGGGTTTTCGAGGTCATTTCTTGGTGATTGTGTATTATTCTGGATGTATTTAAATAGTTAGGCACATTAAATTTTAGTTCAGAGAGAAAAAGTATTTTTGGCCAAAAATCCTTTAAGGCTTTAGACTTACAATTTTTGTCATTTCGGCCAAAAAATGGATTTTGTTCAAAATTTCAGTATAGGTACTCCTGAATGTGCTGCTTCAGGATCTGTTAACCAAAATTTTATATCTTGATTATAACTTGTTCAAATGGCTTTTAGAAAATGTTCAAATGATTTTAGAATATTTTAATTACTTTTGCAATGCTAATTACTCGCCACTTATGGGTGTTCGAGGTCATTTCTTGGTGCTTGTGTATTATTCTGGATGTACTTAAATAGTTAGGCACATTAAATTTTAGTTCAGAGAGAAAACGTATTTTTGGCCAAAAATCCTTTAAGGCTTTAGACTTACAATTTTTGGCATTTCGTCCACAAGTGGATTTTGTTCAAAATTTCAGCATAGGTACTCCTGAATGTGCTGCTTAAGGATCTGTTAACCAAAATTTGATATCTTGATTATAACTTGTTGTTCAAATGGCTTTTAGAAAATGTTCAAATGATTTATAGAATATTTTAATTACTTTTGTAATGCTAATTACTCGCCACTTATGGGTTTTCGAGGTCATTTCTTGGTGCTTGTGCATTATTCTGGATGTACTTAAATAGTTGGGCACATTAAATTTTAGTTCAGAGAGAAAAAGTAATTTTGGCCAAAAATTCTGTAAGGGGTAAACCTTACAATTTTTGGCATTTCGTCCACAAATGGATTTTGTTCAAAATTTCAGTATAAATTGCTCTAGAATGTTAACCTTGAGATCTGATAACTAGGAGTTGATATCTTAGTTATAACTTGGCAAATGGCTTTTAGAAAATGTTCAAATGATTTTAGAAAATGTTCAAATAGATTTTAGAATATTTTAATTACTTTTGCAATGCTAATTACTCGCCATATGGGTTTCGAGGTCATTTCTTGGTGCTTGTGTGTATTATTCTGGATGTACTTACGTAGTTTAGGCACATTAAATTTTTAGTTCAGAGAAAAGCGTATTTTGGCCAAAAATCCTTTAAGGCCTATAGACTTACAATTTTCGTCATTTCGGCCAAAAATGGATTTTGTTCAAAATTTCAGTATGAGTACTCCTGAATGTGTAGCAGAGGATCGTAACCAAATTTGATATCTTGATTATAACTTGTTCAAATGGCTTTTGAAAATGTTCAAATGATTTTTAGAATATTTTAATTACTTTTGCAATGCTAATTACTCGCCACTTATGGGTTTTCGAGGTCATTTCTTGGTGCTTGTGTATTATTCTGGATGTGCTTAAATAGTTAGGCACATTAAATTTTAGTTCAGAGAGAAAACGTATTTTTGGCCAAAAATCCTTTAAGGCTATAGACTTACAATTTTCGTCATTTCGGCCAAAAAATGGATTTTGTTCAAAATTTCAGTATAAGTACTCCTGAATGTGCTGCTTAAGGATCTGTTAACCAAAATTTGATATCTTGATTATAACTTGTTCAAATGGCTTTTAGAAAATGTTCAAATGATTTTTAGAATATTTTAATTACTTTGCAATGCTAATTACTCGCCACTTATGGGTTTTCGAGTCATTTCTTGGTGCTTGTGTATTGGATGTACTTAAATAGTTAAAGGCACATTAAATTTTTAGTTCAGAGAAAAACGTATTTTTGGCCAAAAATCCTTTAAGGCTTTAGACTTACAATTTTTGTCATTTTCTGCCAAAAAATGGATTTTGTTCAAAATTTCAGTATAGGCACTCCTGAATGTGCTGCTTAAGGATCTGTTAACCAAAATTTGATATCTTGATTATAACTTGTTCAAATGGCTTTTTGAAAATGTTCAAATGATTTTTAGAATATTTTAATTACTCTTGCAATGCTAATTACTCGCCACTTATGGGTTTTCGAGGTCATTTCTTGGTGCTTGTGTATTATTCTGGATGTACTTAAATAGTTAGGCACATTAAATTTTAGTTCAGACAGAAAACGTATTTTTGGCCAAAAATCCTTTAAGGCTATAGACTTACAATTTTCGTCATTTCGGCCAAAAAATGGATTTTGTTCAAATTTTCAGTATAGGTACTCCTGAATGTACTGCTTAAGGATCTGTTAACCAAAATTTGATATCTTGATTATAACTTGTTCAAATGGCTTTTAGAAAATGTTCAAATGATTTTTAGAATATTTTAATTACTTTTGCAATGCTAATTACTCGCCACTTATGGGTTTTCGAGGTCATTTCTTGGTGCTTGTGTATTATTCTGGATGTACTTAAATAGTTAGGCACATTAAATTTTAGTTCAGAGAAAACGTATTTTTGGCCAAAAATCCTTTAAGGCTATAGACTTACAATTTTCGTCATTTCGGCCAAAAAATGGATTTTGTTCAGAATTTCAGTATAGGTACTCCTGAATGTGCTGCTTAAGGATCTGTTAACCAAAATTTGATATCTTGATTATAACTTGTTCAAATGGCTTTTAGAAAATGTTCAAATGATTTTTAGAATATTTTAATTACTTTTGCAATGCTAATTACTCGCCACTTATGGGTTTTCGAGGTCATTTCTTGGTGCTTGTGTATTATTCTGGATGTACTTAAATAGTTAGGCACATTAAATTTTAGTTCAGAGAGAAAACGTATTTTGGCCAAAAATCCTTTAAGGCTTTAGACTTACAATTTTCGTCATTTCGGCCAAAAAATGGATTTTGTTTAAAATTTCAGTATAGGTACTCCTGAATGTGCTGCCTAAGGATCTGTTAACCAAAATTTGATATCTTGATTATAACTTGTTCAAATGGCTTTTAGAAAATGTTCAATTGATTTTTAGAATATTTTAATTACTTTTGCAATGCTAATTACTCGGCACTTATGGGTTTTCGAGGTCATTTCTTGGTGCTTGTGTATTATTCTGGATGCTTAAATAGTTAGGCACATTAAATTTTTAGTTCAGAGAGAAAACGTATTTTTAGCCAGGAAATCCTTTGGGCTATAGACTTACAATTTTCGTCATTTCGGCAAAAAATGGATTTTTGTTCCAAATTTCATTATAGGTACTCCTGAATGTCAATAACAGCAAGGATCTGTAGCAAAATTTGATATCTTGATTATAACTTGTTCAAATGGCTTTTTAAATATTCAAATGATTTTAGGAATATTTTGATTACTTTGCAATGCTATTACTCTTATATGGGTTTTGAGGTCATTTTCTTGGTGCTTGTGTATTATTGGATGTACTTAAATAGTTAGAGCTTTTATTTTAAATTTTTTAGTTCAGAAAACGTATTTTTGGCCAAAAATCCTTTAAGGCATAAGACTTACAATTTTTGTCATTTTCGGCCAAAAAAATGGATTTTGTTCAAAATTTCAGTATAGTACTCCTGAATGTGCTGCTTAAGGATCTGTTAACCAAAATTTGATATCTTGATTATAACTTGTTCAAATGGTTTTTAGAAAATGTTCAAATGATTTTTAGAATATTTTTATTCTTTTTGCAATGCTATTACTCGCCATATGGGTTTTCGAGGTCATTTCTTGGTGCTTGTGTATTATTCTGGATGTACTTAAATAGTTAGGCACATTAAATTTTAGTTCAGAGAGAAAACGTATTTTTGGCCAAAAATCCCTTAAGGCTTTAGACTTACAATTTCGTCATTTCGGCCAAAAAATGGATTTTGTTCAAAATTTCAGTATAAGTACTCCTGAATGTGCTGCTTAAGGATCTGTTAACCAAAATTTGATATCTTGATTATAACGTGTTCAAATGGCTTTTAGAAAATGTTCAAATGATTTTTAGAATATTTTAATTACTTTTGCAATGCTAATTACTCGCCACTTATGGGTTTTCGAGGTCATTTCTTGGTGATTGTGTATTATTCTGGATGTACTTAAATAGTTAGGCACATTAAATTTTAGTTCAGAGAGAAAAAGTATTTTGGCCAAAAATCCTTTAAGGCAATAGACTTACAATTTTTGTCATTTTCAGCCAAAAAATGGGTTTTGTTCAAAATTTCAGTATAGGTACTCCTGAATGTGCTGCTTAAGGATCTGTTAACCAAAATTTGATATCTTGATTATAACTTGTTCAAATGGCTTTTAGAAAATGTTCAAATGATTTTTAGAATATTTTAATTACTTTTGCAATGCTAATTACTCGCCACTTATGGGTTTCCGAGGTCATTTCTTGGTGCTTGTGTATTATTCTGGATGTACTTAAATAGTTAGGCACATTAAATTTTAGTTCAGAGAGAAAACGTATTTTTGGCCAAAAATCCTTTAAGGCTATAGACTTACAATTTTCGTCATTTCGGCCAAAAATGGATTTTGTTCAAAATTTCAGTATAGGTACTCCTGAATGTGCTGCTTAAGGATCTGTTAACCAAAATTTGATATCTTGATTATAACTTGTTCAAATGGCTTTAAGAAAATGTTCAAATGATTTTTAGAATATTTTAATTACTTTTGCAATGCTAATTACTCGCCATATATGGGTTTTCGAGGTCATTTCTTGGTGCTTGTGTATTATTCTGGATGTGCTTAAATAGTTAAGCACGTAAATTTTAGTTCAGAGAAAAGGCATATTTTGGCCAAAAAATCCTTTAAGGCTATAGACTTACAATTTTCGTCATTTCGGCCAAAAAATGGATTTTTGTTTCATTCAGTAGGTACTCCTGAATGTGCTCTTAAGGGATCTTAATTAACCAAAATTTGATATCTTGATTATAACTTGTTCAAATGAAGAAGCTTTTTGCAGAAAATGTTCAAATGATTTTTTAGAATATTTAGTACTTTTTGCAATGCTAATTACTCGCCATATGGGTTTCGAGGTCATTTCTTGGTGCTTGTGTATTATTCTGGTTACTTAAATAGTTAGGCACATTAAATTTTAGTTCAGAAAACGTATTTTGGCCAAAAATCGTTTAAGGCTTTAGACTTACAATTTTTGTCATTTCGGCCAAAAAATTGATTTTGTTCAAAATTTCAGTATAGGTACTCCTGAATGTGCTGCTTAAGGATCTGTTAACCAAAATTTGATATCTTGATTATAACTTGTTCAAATGGCTTTTAGAAAATGTTCAAATGATTTTAGAATATTTTAATTACTTTTGCAATGCTAATTACTCGCCACTTATGGGTTTTCGAGGTCATTTCTTGGTGCTTGTGTATTATTCTGGATGTACTTAAATAGTTAGGCACATTAAATTTTAGTTCAGAGATAAAATGTATTTTTGGCCAAAAATCCTTTAAGGCTTTAGACTTACAATTTTTGTCATTTCGGCCAAAAAATGGATTTTGTTCAAAATTTCAGTATAGGTACTCCTGAATGTGCTGCTTAAGGATCTGCTAACCAAAATTTGATATCTTGATTATAACTTGCTCAAATGGCTTTTAGAAAATGTTCAAATGATTTTAGAATATTTTAATTACTTTTGCAATGCTAATTACTCGCCACTTATGGGTTTTCGAGGTCATTTTTTGGTGCTTGTGTATTATTCTGGATGTACTTAAATAGTTAGGCACATTAAATTTTAGTTCAGAGAGAAAACGTATTTTTGGCCAAAAATCCTTTAAGGCTTTAGACTTGCAATTTTCGTCATTTCGGCCAAAAAATGGATTTTGTTCAAAATTTCAGTTTAGGTACTCCTGAATGTGCTGCTTAAGGATCTGTTAACCAAAATTTGATATCTTGATTATAACTTGTTCAAATGGCTTTTAGAAAATGTTCAAATGATTTTTATAATATTTTAATTACTTTTGCAATGATAATTACTCGCCACTTATGGGTTTTCGAGGTCATTTCTTGGTGCTTGTGTATTATTCTGGATGTACTTAAATAGTTAGGCACATTAAATTTTAGTTCAGAGAGAAAACGTATTTTTGGCCAAAAATCCTTTAAGGCTATAGACTTACAATTTTCGTCATTTCGGCCAAAAAATGGATTTTGTTCAAAATTTCAGTATAGGTACTCCTGAA